>NC_034610.1:23678753-23712287 GCF_900095145.1 Mus pahari | reverse complement strand
TTTTGGTTTTTCGAGACAGGGTTTCTCTGTATAGTCCTGGCTGTCCTGGAACTCACTCTGTAGACCAGGCTGGCCTCGAACTCAGAAATCCGCCTGCCCCTGCCTCCTGAGTGCTGGGATTAAAGGCATGCGCCACCACCCTGCTTAACATTTCTCCAGCCCAACAGTCACTTTTACACCCGTTGAGGCTGGAGGACCCTTTCCCAAGGATTCTCTTAGCTGTTGTGCTTACCATCTGGGGCTCTTCACAGGGCTGCTTTGCAGGCTTCCCCTAGAAGTTCTTTAGAAAGGGTGATTTAGGCCTGGAGAGATGGCTCAGCAGTTAAGAGCACTGACTGCTCTTCCAGAGGTCCTGAGTTCAATTCTCAGCAACCACATGGTGGCTCACAGCCATGTGTAATGAGATCTGACGCCCTCTTCTGGTGTGTCTGAAGAGAGCTTCAGTGTACTCATATACATTACATAAATACTATTTAAAAAAAGAAAAGAAAGGGTAATTTTGTTCCCTAGAGGACATCCAAGTCATTTTGGACTGTCACAACCAAGTCTTAGAGAAAAGTGTTACTGGCACCAAGTAGGTGGTGTCCAGAGATGCTGCTTGCATCCTACAGTAGACACAACTGACCCCAAATGCCAAAGTGTATCAGAGCTGAGAAACTATGCTCTAGAATAGGGGTGTCCAACCTTCTGAACTGTGATAGAATGATGTCATCTATGCATGTGTTGGGTGGAACTCATAGCTACCCTGATGCACATGGCCTGCAAAGCAGCCTGTGGGCAAGAGGCTGGCTATCCTACTCCTTCAGCAGTGTTCCCAGTGAAAACACCACAGGAGGTACAACCTCATGTACAGCATTCCTTCTGCAGCCACTCATTCCTGCCACATTCTACACAGTGGAAAACTGAGCCACCAAATACAGTCCTCAGTAGAGGGGAAGGACCTAAGCTCTGCCTCAACAGGACATCTTAATTCTTTATTCAGACTACAGATGTTCTCTAATTTGCTCTCCAACTTTGTTCTATACACCTTTAAGACTGAGAAGATGGTAAGCACTCAGTACCAAATTACTTGGAATTCTGACATGAGCTTCTCCAGGCTGATGATAAGCAGCCAAATACTCTCCCAATGCTCAGCAACAGCATCTGTCCCAGGAAGCCGTGTGTTCACACACTACAGTGTACTCTGTTGCTAAAGCAGGACACTGGGGTGGATAGATGCGTTAGAAGCACTATGACTTAATATTCCAACTTACTGGGTTTTTTGGTTTGGATTTCTTTTGGGCAAAAAAACCCCAAACAAACAAACCTCCAAAATCAATGTTAAGTCAAAGCTGGTATTTCTAATGTATTTCTCTACATAAGAATCTTTTTATTGGGCTGGAGAGATGGCTCAGCAGTTAAGAGCACTAGCTGAGCTGCTATTCTAGATCTAGGTTCTATTCTCAGCAGCCACATGATAGCTCACAATTGTCTATAACGTCAGTTCCAGGGGAACTGACATCTTCACACAGACATACACGCATGCAAAACATCAATGCACATAAAAGAAAATAAATCTTTTTCTTAAAAAAAAAAAACTTTTATCGATCTAGAACTTTCCATTTAGCAAATTTAGTCAAAATATGAGTTCTAATTTGGCACTTCCTAGGAGTGATCCCAAACAAAGCTTTAACGCACCTGTTTCCAGAGGAATAAAACGGCATCACCAGCCCTGCCTGACCTAAAAGCTGTGAAGAGGCTCAAGTAAGTATGCTGAATGTGCTTTAATATTAAAAACAAAAGTGTTGTTTGTGTCTGTGTGGGTGCTTGTGCATGTGAGGGCAATGTCTGTGGAGGGCATTCCATCCTCTGAATCGGAAGTCACAGGCAGTTATAAGCTTCTGTGCATGAGTGCTGGAATAGAGCTTGAATCCTCTGTAAGAAGAGTATGAACTCTCAACAACTGAGCCATCTCTCCAGCCCCAGAAGGTAGTTTTAAATACTCCAATTGAAATGAATATCCAACTATAAAATAAGTCTGTACCTGCAGTTTCCAGCATGGGGCTTTCCATGTAGTAAACGCTCAATATTTTTACATCTTTCTCTCACATTGCAAGGTGAGCATATCTCTGAAGTAATAGTAAAAAGAGAAGATTATTAAAATGCAATCGAGAGTCCTTGAAATCCTCCATGATTTGTCAATCTATGGATACCTGTGGTTTCTACAAGCTAAAAGTATACATGGATTGTTGGGGTCTCTCACCTCCACTAACCACTCCCCCTCCACAGGCGCACAGGCATACCAGAGTTGCTCCCCAGATCTCCCAGAATGCAGCGTCGTCAGACCGCCCACTGTCGCCCAGACCAACCACTGACGTCGTCACCGCCCACTCGTTTGGACCCGCCTTCCAGACACATCTCCGCGCTCATGATCTGACCGCGCGCTATAGAGAGAGACAGAGAGACTCGGAGGAGGGCTAAGGGTCTTCCTTCCTTGTCCGAATAATAAAGTCATGCTCTGATCGGCGCAAACCGCCAGGGCATTTGTTTTTTCCTTGCAGCTCATTCTTATCTTAGGATGTTTAGCCCTTCAGTACGAACCCAGTCCAAGGTGTTTTCTGCCCATGCAGACACACACAAGTGGCGTGGCGCAGAAATACAAAATGGATTCAGCCGGGCGTGGTGGCACACACCTTTAGTCCCAGCACTCAGAAGGCAGAGGCAGGCGGATTTCTGAGTTCGAGGCCAGCCTGGTCTACAGAGTGAGTCCCAGGAGAGGCAGGGCTACACAGAGAAACCCTGTCTAGAAAAACCAAAAAAAAAAAAAAGTGTACACGGATTCAACAACCCTTAGCTGGAACCTGAGAATTACTACAGCTGGAAGTATATTATAACTAATCCTTTAAAGATGGATCTCAGAACCACCTTTCCTCTGCATACTTGGTTCCTACTCCAGTCTGTGAGAGAGCAGAAGCTGTGGTTTATCCTTTATCCTTGGCACCTAGCCATGACCCGATCATAAAACAAAAATAATAAACACATACCAAAACCAGATCACTGCTGACCTCAAGAATAGAGAAGGCTGGGGAGTCAGAAAGACAGGGGTGTCTGCAGACAAACTGCGGCCGACTGGAGAGCAGCCCTTTCTTCCTCCAATCAGTCTGAGCCAACACTTCAGACAGGAAGATTTTAAATACCGTTTCTTCCACTGTATATCAAGGTAACAGTTCTCTGCTGTGTACAGAAGTTCTGCTATCAGTAGGTAAGAGCACCCGACTGCTCTTCCGAAGGTCCAGAGTTCAAATCCCAGCAACCACATGGTGGCTCACGACCATCCCTAACAAGATCTGACTCCCTCTTCTGGAGTGTCTGAAGACAGCTACAGTGTGCTTACATATAATAAATAAATAAATCCTTAAAAAAAAAAAAAGAAGTTCTGCCAGTCAGGAACACAGGTCAACTATTAGGGAAAGCAGTTACATGAGGCCAACTTTAGACCTACATCTTGACTCCTGAGTGACTGTGAAACACAGCTGAGCGCCCCGGCTGGATCAGGCTGGCCCTCTCCACATCTCTTCACTTACATGACATTCTCTCCTGCTGTGCTGAGTAGTCTACTCAGCTCTCAAAATAACTCTCAATACTTTTTTCCTCCATGAAACCATCCTAAATACTATAGTGCACAGACAACCACCACTTCTGGTTTTATGTCCACACTATGTGAATATAGTTCCCTAGTTGGTTTCTTTATTTCGAAGTAGTCTGTTCCACATGCTGGTGAGTCTGGAACACTGTCGGATAGGTATCAACAAATTTTCTTCACTACAGTAAATCTAAAACTTAAACACAAGTGTGTATAAACACACACTACAATGGTTAGTGCTGTTAACTGAACAGGGTCTAGACTCGCCTGGGACAGGCCTCTGGGCGTGAGGGAGTATCTTTATCACACTGAGCGAGCTGGGAAACACCCAGTCGTTCCCAGGCTGGGATCCTGGACAGGGAGCTGAACAGCAGCATGACCTCATCACTCTCTGCTTCCTGACTGTGGACTGGCTGGGACCAGCTGCTTTAGGCTCCTGTTGCCTTGACTCCCCCCACCATAAAGGACTATATTCTTCAGCTGTGAGCCAAGAGAAACTTTTTTCCTGAACATTATTTTTGTCAGGGTACTTCATCAAAGCAATAGGAAAAGAAAGCAAGTCACACACGATGCAAACAGAACACCATGCACAGAAAGTAAAACAAATAAATCATTAAAAAAATACAAACTAATCAGGGAAGGCAGGGTGCTACAAAATCTTGTACATCTCAGTGGACTCAGAATTTACATTAGATGTTCCTAGTTTTTTTGACATAGGATTATCACAAGGTGCCCCACACTGACATCAAACTCACAATCATCCTGCCTCAACCTCTTGACTGCTGGAATTATTGGTCTGTACCACCACTCCTAGCACAACAGAGGAGTCCCAACCACCAAGAGTACTTTTGTACAGCAATGTGCCCAAAATGGATATACATAGAAAAAGAAAACTTAAGAATGAGTCATGATGCAAAATGATGATGGTGATGATGAGTAAAACTGCCCAAAGATAAGCATAGGATATCAGAATAACAGAGCACTTTGAAGAAGTATGAGGACGACAGAGTGGGGCTGTCAGAACCCAAGTTCTATCCCCAGAAACACTCCAGTGCTGGGTGTGGTGGTGTGTACCTGTAACTCCAGGACTGAGTACAGACAGAAGAGGAGAATTTCTGGGACTTGTGTGCCAGCCAGCCAAACTAGAGATCCAGGCTGGTGACACTCTGTATGAGGGAAGATAGACTGCATCCTCTAGCCTCCACACAAACTTGTGAACAGGCACACATATACATAGAAATAAAGATATAAAGCACAGCATTAAATATTAAAGTTACAAATTCTAATACAGAATTAGTTACTACCATGTCAGAACCCTTCAAGCATTACCATGGGTAATTCAGGAAACACCAAAATATGAGTGTAAATAGCAAGCTCTAAGTCAAGAATAAAGCTAATTTTTTGTTACTGATGGAATCCACAGATTACTAAAAATTCACCCTCTGTAATTGTCTAATACTTTAAAGACTAAACTGCTAACAAGAACCTTCCAAATGTTGATAAGAGCAGTGGTGCACACCTGTAATCCCGGCAGAGGCAGAGGTAGAAAGGACTGTCATGATCTGCAGCCAGGCTAGTGTGCATGGCATGCTCCACGCCAGGGAGGGCTTATATATCTGGACTGTGTTAAGCATAAGCTGGGTCATGTCAATGAGTAACACTGTGTTTACATGAAATTCTCTTGCCTTTCTAACATTTTTATTTTACTTGAGATAGGGTCTCACTATATAGCCCTGGCTGGCCTGAACATCATATCTTTAGAACTATGAAAAAAGCTACCTACTGAAAGATTACAATAGGAAAGAAAGGGCAAGAAAACCAGAGATGTTGGGAAAAGCACTACCTTCAGATTTGGACTTAATGCTAACATACTCAATAAGCTTTCCTTTCCAGAAACATTTACAAGTCCTAAGAGGAATCATGACAAAAGGAAAACAGTTATTCACATTCACTGTTTTTTCACAGCACTATACAGCTACCCATGTGGCCAACGCATGATCTGTGCAAGCCGTCCTAACCACAGTAAGCTTGGGACCGCGACAGTGCTCTCTCATGTTCTCCTGAAGATAACGAAGGTCATGCTGAAGGAAGCCCCACGTGTAGCATTCCTCTCTGCTGACAAGTACAGTGTTCAAGTTAGCCTATAGTTTTAAGTCAAGACCTATTATTCTAAATATGTACTGTTGTGTAAATCGTTTTCAATTAAAGGTGACTAATTTCCAATCCTCCCCCAACATAAGGCACCACTTATAAGACAAATCTGGCTGTCACAATGGGACTCTGTCATAAATCTTAAGATTAGGGGACACAACACTGCTGTTAAATATATAACACCCAGTCAGACCCACAACAAAGTATCACCCCCGCTCAGAACAGGCACAGGCCAAGGACCCATGCTACACTACCTCTGGGGATGTAAATATGTAAATGAAGTTTAGGGATACAAAGAAATAACAGATCACAATTTTTAAAAATCTCATGTGTATTGCATGAATGTCTGTCTGTGTGGGGGTGTTGGATCCCCTGGGACTACAATTAGAGACAGTTGTGAGCTGCCATGTGGGTCCTGGGAATTGAACCCAGATTCTCTGGAAAAACAGCCTGTGTTCTGAACCAGGCAACTATTTCCCCAACCCCTCAGATAACACTTTGTTACTTTTTAAACTTTTTGCCCGCCATCAGTATCATTTCACATTAAGTTGCTCATTTCAAAAGAAATCACCCAACCATAAGGCACTCAGAACACTACATAAGGAATCAGAAACCTGAGCAAGCCAGACTGCAGCATCACACAAGGGGATGGCAGAGTTGGGGAGATGGTCCAGTCAGAAAAGTGGTCCAGCAGCAAGTATGAAGACCTGAGTTTGATCCCAGTACCAACATAAACCAAACAACATCAGCAACAAAAAACAGGTAGGAGACTATGTGCCTGGAAAACGGAAGATTCCTGAGGATCTCTGGCCCGCTAGTCTAAGCAATCCATGTGCTCCAGAGCCAGTGAGAGATACTATCAAAAAATAAAGTAGAAAGTGATAGTTGACAATAACTGAAGTTAACCTCTGGTCTTTGCATACATGCAAACATATGCAAGAACACTTATACATACATACACACACACAATCAGGTAATCACAACTATGTCAACACAAGATGTCAACATCAGTATTTCACAATGATTATTAGGAGTTGGATTTTTCTTTCTTTCTTTTTCTACAGATGAGAAAGAACTAAAATCTTCACAAATAGAAATGTTGTATTTATAAATCTAAGTTCAAGGAAGTTAGAGCTAGCAAAAGCCCTAAATGAAGTTTAAGGGGGAAGGGTAAAGAGGGGGTCACCTACTGAAGATACTAAGAATGAAAACATTATTTCTGGGAATTAAATTAGATCTGCTACAGGAATGCGGTAATACAAGATGAACTCAGTACTTGCACAAGCCAGACACCCCAAGCTATGTGTTACAGGAAAGAGCAAAGGCCTGACTATGAGCATGACAATGGTCCAGTGGATCTGAGCAAAGGGCCCAAGATCAAGACCAATTACTCTCACACCCCATTTAACTAAAACGCTTCCCAGAGCCTTCACACATCAAAAGAGGTTTTGTTTTGTTTTCTGACCTCTTGTGGGCACATGCTGACGTCATCCTTCCCAGATCTGAATCACCAGATGGAAATGGTTCTCTGACACAGATTTCCAATACATACCCTGGCATCAAGCTGCCCTAGATTTGACAAGCTACTAGAATGTCACTTGAAAGGGAAGGGGTTGTCTTTAGAAATATAAAGGTAGTTTTGAGATGATGACACTGAACAATATGAAAGAAAAAGCTACAAATACTTCCCAAGCAACTTAGGTCTCTTCCTGCTTTTGTGTGTGTGTGTGTGTGTGTGTGTGTGTGTGTGTGTAGGTCAGAGGTTGACCTTAGTGTAGGTCAGAGGTTGACCTTACATGCCTTCCACCATGTTTTGAGAAAGGCTTTCTCACTGAATCTGGACCTCACTAACTTGGCTAGGCTAGCTGGCCAGCCAGTCCAAAGGCTCCACCCATCCTCCTGTCTCTGCACCCCAGTACTGAGCTCACACATGTGCTGTGTCCGGCTTTCACATGCTGCCCGGATCCAAGTCACAGCCCATGCTTTCATGGCAAGCACTATGGCATCTCCCCAGATCCCTTGCTTTCTTTGGACTTTATAAACAACGCTTAACACTACTAATACTAAACTAAGGAACTTACCACAACAAAGGAGCAACTGCTGCTGTTTTAGGTAAGCTGTGGCCTGCAAGCTTGGAGACACAACCAGTATACACCTGCAGTAGGGCACACACACAACTTCCTTCATGTCACAAGCACAGTGGCAACCCCACTAAGATCTATGAGGAGGAGGTTTTGAGGGAAACAAGGAAATCTGTAATCACATCATTCAGTGTAACAGGAGCAAACATGTTCAGGGTCTACAGTTAGCCAGACAACAGGTCTAGACAGAATAAACATTTGTCCTATTACCTTTCTGTTATGTTGCCATGGGAACCTGTTTTCAGAAACTTACTTTCTGCAACCAGACGATAAAGCAGTGTGTGTAGGCGGTGTGTGTGTGTGTGCACATGTGTGTGTGTGTGTGTGTGTGTGTGTGTGTGTGAGAGAGAGAGAGAGAGAGAACACAAGAGAACCAGAGAGTGTGCATCACATGAAGACAGCCAAAACAGGACAGAGCAGAGCTGTTACAAGGTATCTGTAGACACCTATTGGTCACATCTATTCAAGTTAACATTCCTTGGAGCCTTACAGACAAAAACATCAGTGCCAGGTAACATGATGAGGGAAAGGTAGGAATGGAAAACAGACACAGAGCCAAAGATTGAAATAAATGTGATTTTAAGTGCTCGGATACTCTGAGGAAGATACAAGTGACTTAAAATATGAGCAAGTATTAAGGAAAAGCCTGGAAGTCAAAGATGTTAGAAAACACTCAGCCTGCCAGCAGCTCCTCTTTCTTTTTCAGCTGAATTCAACAGCTTATCTCTTTGATCCCTTCCTTTTGGCAGCAAAACCCTTCAACAACAAAAACAATAACAAAAACAAAAATTTTTTTGAAGTAAGCCCATGTCATTTAGAGAGCTGAAGTGGAGTGCCCTGGATTTCCGAGCTCAACAAAGATTCTGGCTCTGGCACACAGGACTTGTGGATGAGAGCACAGGGCATAGGTCAGTCCCTGCCGTGATTCATCTCTCTTGTGCTATCATAAACCACAAACAGTTTAGTTAGATCTCGATCAGTTAAGGAACAGAGATGAAAAATTAGGGAGCTAGACCCCAGCTCTGTTCTGTCTGCAACCCACCTTGGCTTACTTTTTCAGCACAAAAGTTGGTCTTTACAAAGCCAAATATGGGGGCTGGAGAGATGGCTCAGCGGTTAAGAGCACTGACTGCTCTTCTGAAGGTCCTGAGTTCAATTCCCAGCAACCACTTGGTGGCTCACAACCATCCGTAAATAAATCCGGCACCCTCTTCTGGAGTGTCTGAAGACAGCTACAGTGTACTTACATATAATAAATAAATCTTTATTAAAAAAAAAACAAAAAACAAACAAACAAAAAAGGCATATATGACTATGTAGGATGCCCAGCAGCTGCAAACCCTTCCCCTTCTGACTGCTCCCAGATTCATTCAGCTCTAGCTGATGGTCATACAGCACAGGGTCTTTTGTTAACCCCAGCTCATCCACAGAACTAGGCTAAAAACGCCAGCCTGGAGGCTGGAGTGCAGCACACTGGATCCTATGGTTAGTGTGCACCAGCCTCCGGGGTTCAGTCACTAAAGATGCAGAAGGAGAGAGGAGGAAAAGCAACCCACCTACTCTAGAAAGAGAGGAACTGATAATGCCTTAAATGAAGATCACTGATAAACCAAAGAATCACATTAAGATGCCAGTTAATACTAAAGTGACAGCACCCAGGGAATTCCTCGACATTTGAGTACTAAGCTTTAGGGGTTTAGCACAATTCCCAACATTGTCCAAAGAAGGCAAAGCCAACACAGGCTGAATTAAAGAGAAATCAAAAGAATACTCCTCAATATTCAACGCTGAAAGTGGCAGAACTGAGAGGCCTGGGGTGTAGTGCTGTCATGAGTGGAAAACGGAACTCAACAAAATAAACTATACAGCTAGCTCGGCTAAACTCTCCTCCATCCATACAAACCCTTGCCGGAAGCTGGGGGAGAGATGCTCAGCGGTTATGAGCGCTGGCAAGGGCTTCTGGTGGCTCACAACCATCTGTAACTCCAAGTCCAGAGGATCCAATGTCCCCTTCTGGCCTCCAGAGGCACCAAGCACTCTGTCGTGTATTGATACACATTCAAACAAAACACTCATACAAACAACAATAAATAAATCTAAACACACACCCACACACCCTCTTGCCAGTCATATTTGGTGGGCACTTTTTGTCTATTGTTTTTCTTGCAGAGTGAGGCAAGGCTGGCCTCAAACTTACATGCTTCTTATTACGTAAGACTGGTAACATCCAGCTAATTAGTCTACTTTTAGTCACAAGACAGTAAGTGGAAGATAGTCAACTAAAAGCAGCTTAGTGGCCCACTACTATGATCCTAGCATGAGAGCCTCAGACAAGTGGATCAAGAGTTCAAGACCAGCAGGCTCTGTCCTGAAGGACAGGAGGAAGAAAGGCAGGGAGGGAAGGAAGAGAGACCGGCTATTATTACAACTAAGAGTAGAGGCCAGCCTTCTCAGTCGTCAAGAGTGAAAAGCCATACCTAATCATGGAGTTTTATTTTTACCCTGGCTCATTAAAACTAATGATAATGGCTATTAATACTTTTTAAAAAAAAATCTTCATTTATTTTTGTTATATTTACTAGAATAATCTTGTCCTATATAGCATGCTAAATCAGATTTAGTTAGAAGAAATTACCATGTTTAGCTACATGTTTGTTACATGTCTACATGCTGATCATAAACTAAGCATGGCCATGTCTACAAAACAGCAAGCAACCCATAAAATGAAGCCATTAAATCCATTCATTCTTCTACAAGCCCAATGATAAAATGAGCTGTCTCATCTGTACTCTTAGCTCAAGAATCTAGCCACAGTTTGGTGGTATGTAATACATACTAACGAATAAATAGCTGTGAATGATCTAGAAGTAATTCTTAATTCTCAAGCCCAAGGCATGGTGCCCCAGAGGAAAGGCACTGACGTTCCTGTTTGTATTTCCTTAAATTCACCACAAAGATTTTCCCCTATGCCCCAAACCACACAATCAATGCTTTGCAACAATGTGGTCTTTAACGATTTTGCTTCGTTTCCCTTTTCAGGCAGTAAATAAAGTTCCTTAAAACTTAGAGAACTTAGTTTAGTTCCCTTTACACTTTTAAAAAGAAAGATAATTGTAAAAACATAACAAATCTCAAATTTCTAGACTATCATTCATCTTTGAGTCACAGTTGGTAATAATAGTTTGCTTCTTATTTTTGTTACTGTCGCTCACTGCATACTACAAATTAATCTTAAACTTAAAAGAAAAAAATAAAGTTTCACATCAAAGTATATCATGTCCCACTCAGAGATTCCTCTTTTGAAGAGACCTCAGGTCCCTCCTGACTTATTCCACTGTCACCAGTAGGCCAGCCTCCTCTCTTCTCAAGAGCTCAGTCTTAAATCCCTCAATTATATCCATTCAAATGGACTTCATTATTCCCCAAAATCAAACTATCTCAGAGGATGAAGGTGAAGAAAGGGAACACAGGCCTCAAAGTGGATTAAAAAATAAATTCAAGAAGCCAGGTATAGTATTGCATGTCTTTAATCCCAGCAGAGCAAAGTCCAGCTGCTCTGAGTTGGAGGCCAGCCTGGTCTACAATGTGAATTCTAGGACAGCTCATCTCAAAAAACAACAAACAAACAAAACAAAAGGTATTTTTCAATCATACCTAAAAAGCTAATTGAAAAACACAATTTCAAATAACTTGACAGAGGTTAACACTTGTAAATCTAACTGGAGGTGACATTTGCTCGGTCACGCACAATTTCAGCTATCTTTTCTTCATCAATAGGCTACATCATAAATCTCTAAGGTAGAAGCTCCGCCTCTCTGGAAAGTCAGGCAAGGAACTGAACAGTGGTAGTCTCCGAAAGACTGGCATGCAGGGCCGAGAGCAGAAACAGGCTTTTTGCTGCATACCTTTTGGGCCCTTATTTCAAGCAACCTGCTTTGTGTGGTGCACTGCTGCTGGGGCTGGAATGCAGGGCCTCCCACAGGTAAGGCCAGGGCTGTCCCACTGCGTTCCATCACTGGGCCAGCACTACCTATGTTTAAGAAGCTGTTTGGTAGAAGTCTATCTAATTGTGAGGTTGTGCTCAATTATATTACACAGAAAACAGCAGCACTAGAGGAAGTGAGTTGGTTTCACTATGGCACTTCACTGGGAAGCTGGCTCTTCTGCCAGGGCAGTAGTGTCCACAGGAAATCTTGCAAATTCACCATCCCAGAAGCCCTGAGTTCTGTTGCTTCACTCCCTGAGCATTCAAATGGAAACAAGCATCTGGTACTGTACCAATTAGGAATGAAGAATGGAGGTACTTAAAGAGCTGGTAAGTATTAGAGAAACAATGAATGCAACAAACCAATCACAAATACATGAGAGATGTTATTGACATTTCCTTAAAGTGTAAACTGCCATTCTGTAGATTCCTGAGAAAGATGTCCAGGTTGGTACCACCTGCAACATAGCTTAAGCAGCTTGAACTAGCAAATGCAATGTGATCTGATGCTGGACATAATTGCACAATCTCAATTACCCGGAAGATTCTACCAAACAGGAAATTCACGATGTGACTTTAAGTAACACAGGACTCATACTTAAAGGTTAGCACATCCAGAAGCCTGAAATTTGTTCCAAAACAAAACAAAAACCATTTCCCAGACTCCTTCGGAAACCATGAATGCATGTAAGTCACTAAAACACAGGAAGGGCTCATCTGCTGAATCTGACACTGTCAGATAGGGAGCCCTAAAATGCTACTCAGCCGCAATAAAAGATACTGTGTGAATCCTTCAAAGTTCCTCAGAACATTTCTGGAGTGGAAGTTTTACGGTAGAAATTTAATCTGAAACCTGCTCTCAGGGCCTTGCATGGCAGCGAAAGCCTTTATTCTCAGCGCTGGCAGACAAAATTTGTTGAGTTCCAGGCCAGACAGGGAGAGCCATAGTGAGACTCTGTCTCAAGTGAACTAAAATAAAAACCCCACGGTGTTAAGGAAAGCTAAAAAGCATCGTTTCTTATGTTCCAGGCTCTCCGGAAAACCACCGCGTACCTCGGTGCTTACAAGCTGATAAAACGCCGCAAATCTTCTAAGGGACTTAAAAAAGGAGAAGCACCCTCAGGAATTACTTCAATTAAAAACTGCCTTACACCTCCAGCTCTAGTCCTACCTTCTCGATCTTGAGGGGCGCCCCTCTGCTCGGTATGGAAAACTGTTTTGTCAAACAATACTGAAATGAGCAGTGGTATGTGACTAAGCGGCGAGCTGGAGCGTCCTTGCAAGGCGCTGCCACCCTCCCTCCCCGAAAAGGAAATACGCTTTCAACCGAATCGGAAACACACCACGCAAGCTGGCACAGTGGTCCCCGAGATAAAGTCGGTATTTTAAGCTCTTCGGGGTGCTGCTAATTCAAGTGCGAATCCCAAAGGAACGTTTCCTGAGACAGGATTTTTCGATGGAGGCTTGCAAAAATGGGGAAAAGGGGGAAAGAAAAAAAAAAATTCCGGGAAGGGAGCGCTTTTTCTTGCAAGTTTCGTTCAGGTGACCGCAGTCCCCGGGTCAGGCTTTGCCCTACTGCTCCTCGCAGGAGCTCCGCCCAGCTCGTCTGCTCCCCGGGGCAGGGCTCCCGCGTCCCGAGTGGCGGTACCCGGAGGCAGGGTCCTGAGGCCGCGCTGCGGCAGAGGGACCCCCGGGAGGAACAGTCTTGGGGGCAGGGAGAGCGCAGGGTGGAGCGGCATCCCACCGCGCCCGCGGCTGACCGGCTCCCGCACACGCATCGCCCCCTACCTGCGTGTGCAGGGCGAGGGGTGCACGACACGTCCCGCTCCAGCTGCCCCCTGCACCCCCAGACACGCCCGGAGAATTCCTGCCGCTGGGCGCATCGCTG
This sequence comes from Mus pahari, assembly GCF_900095145.1. NCBI lineage: Eukaryota > Metazoa > Chordata > Mammalia > Rodentia > Muridae > Mus > Mus pahari. The sequence continues at coordinate 23,698,500 of NC_034610.1, read as the reverse complement.
AGCTGCGGGGACAGGCCGGGCCCTCAGGCATGCAGGGCCACCCTGCTGGCTCCACCGCGTCCCCCCCACCCCACCCCTAACCCGAGGCCCGGCGACACTCACCACACCGAGCCATAGGCGCCGGAGCCCACCGGGGACAGGTTCTGGTATCGCTCGGGCACCTCCCAGATGGTCTTGTTCAGCTCCTGCCGGTAGAACGTGGGCCTCTCCTGCGACATCTTCCAGCGGTGGCGGCGGCGGGGCGAGGAGGTGGCCGAGCGGGGGCCCCTGCCTGCAGCCGCACGCTCTCCTCTGCGCCCGCCCGTCCGTCCGCCCGCGGCAGACCGGACCCCGCGCCCGCGCCGCCGCCCGCGCAGGTGTGGAGGCTGCGACCCGCCGCCCAGTCAAGCGCGGCGGCTCCTACGAGCCTCGGCGAGGTGCCGGAGCCGGCTGCACGGCCCGAGGCTGCTCCCGCCGCGGTCCCCCTGCAGCCGCTCCCCGGGGAGGGAGCGCACGCCGACGCCGCACGACACCCGCTCGCGCTCCAGCGCCCCGCTCGGGCTCCAGTGGCGGCGAGCCCACAGGCAGCGGCCGGGAGCCTCTCGCGGAACTCTCGCGAGAACAGCTCCCGTAGGCCTCCCCCCCCCCCGCCGCGCTCCGGGAGCCCAGATCTTACCCAATATGGAACCTGCCCACGGGGCGGGGGTTCCGAGAAGAGCGCGCAGGGCCGGCAGATCTCGCGAGAAGAGGGACGCGGCTTGGGGAGCGGAGGCAGAAACTCTCGGGGACTGGGCTCCCCGGGGCGCGGAGGGTGGAGGCCGCAGCGCGGAGCGCGCGCGCCTCTCTGTGGTCGCACGGGCGAATGCCTGGCGCCACGGCGGAAAGCCGCTGTGACAGCGCCGGGGAAGAGAGCCAAACGATCTTTGAACTGCGAGCCACCTGCTCACTGGAGCCGGCAATTTCCAAGAACAACTTGCAAGAACAGACAAGCCCTGTCCAGAAAGCTGTCGTATTCCCGTCTGCTCAAGGACGTGTGGCTCACCTCGGGATGCTGGTGAAACCCGCCCCCTAGGCAAATATTAACCCTGCCTCAAAGCCCAGGCTCTCCCTCCAGGCGCTCCTCCGTGTCCTCAGGCAGGAGTCGCAGAAGGAGGTCCCAGGGACCCACAGTGCACGAGGTCAGAGGTAGACACCGTGAATGGCCCCTTCCAGGCTGGGGACATGCATTTGTAAGGCCCTGGGGTTCAGTACCCACTACTGGAAGGGAAAGGTAAACACACACACACACACACACACACACACACAATGCAGGTAGGTCATTCCAATTCAGGAAGGTCTTCTCATACATTTTATTTATTTATTTATATTTACACCACCTGATCCAGCATTTGGAAATTTGGAAAGACCTGAAGACCCTTCATTTTATATATATATATATATATATATATATATATATATATATATATATATATATATCCTGTAATTCCAGCATTTGGAAAGACTAGGAGACCCTTATTTATTTATTTATATTTACAAAGCTGTAATTCTAGCATTTGGAAAAACCAGGAGACCAGCCTCTGCTGTGTAGTGATGAAACCGTATCTGCAACACCCCAAAAACCATCACTCGGGTTTGAGACAACTCCTGCCCTTTAGAGCCATCCAAAATTTAGAAATTTAAAGGAAATTTAGGGAGCAGTGATTTTTAAAGACTTAATTCGTGCCTTTTGAGAGTATGGAGACACAGGGCGAGCATTCTGACCACATCGCATTTAAGTAAGTCTGTTGAGCTTTGGTAGGCCCTGGTTCTAGTCTCTACAGTCTCTACAAGAGCAATGCGACCCTGCATTCCCACCCGGTGGAATCTTCAGTAGGAGCCGAGAAAGCTAATAAAAGTGAATGGCGAAAGTTAGACCCGTAAGAACCCACATCCATCCGTGCCTACACCGAGCAGCAGAAAGGAGAACTCTTATTCTCGTGCCTATTTCTAGAAGATCCAGGTATGTGGAGGGCAGCAGGGACCCCTTCTCCTCGCCCCAGATGCCATCCTCGCCCGTCACCCGCACAGCCGGAACGCCGGCGGGTTCTGCAGCAACGGCTCCGGAACTGCCGGCCTCTGCGTCCGCAGCGCTGCCGCCAGCCAGGCTGGAGCGGAGTCTGTCCCCAGCGTCTGCGCTCCTGCGGGCCACCGGAAACCAGGTGAACCTCGGTCGGGAGCCGTCCGGAGCACTGGCTGCCGCCTGGGTGCTGACAACCCGCTCCCGTCCCGGAGCGTGGCTGCTGGGGTCACCTGCAGAGCCAGGAGGGTCCCAGGCACAAGGAGTGGGTGAATGAAGGAATGAATGAATGAATGGCGGTGGTCCCTGGAACTTCTTTCTCCTATAGAAAGGCTGCGTGAAACCGCAATGTCAAGAGACATGGGGTTTGCATACTGGATCCTTTCAAAATTCGCGCCTCTGTGTTGTCACAGCTGAAGGAACTGGACTGTGGGCCTCCCCACACTTCCTCTCTGTGTCCTCATCAGGCCTCAGCTCAGGGCCCCTTTTGCTTCCAGGGGCTGAGCTGAGACCTGATGAGGACACAGAGGGTTTTGCTCATTTTGTTCTCTCTGCCTGAAGCCCGCCCTCTGCCCCCTGTCCCCCTTCTCTGTCTTCTAGTCCTTATTGCTGGACCTTGGGTCCTCCCATGGAGTCTCCTCCATTCAGCCCAGTAATGAGGCTCTCTCTACCACACCTGCTTGGTATCACACTGACTAGCCTAAGGGAAGTGTTTATGTGACCTGTCAGCAGCTGGAGGGCTGCCACCTTCAAGCATCTCCTGCCACTAGACCAACCCCAGTACATTCTCCACCAAAACTGAGAGGCACAGGCAATGAGGACTTTTGGTTGGGAATTACAAGTGCTTTTTTTTTTTTAAATCGGAAGTAATTTTGTCTTATGGTTTTAGGAAGCATGTGAAAGATGACTTAATTAGGTAAAAGATATTCTTGTACCTTTACTAATTTTGAGGGTTTCCTGTCCTTTGGGTCAAAATTTTATAAATCCGGTTACTTTTTTTTTTCATTTAAAATATTCTAAATAGAGATTTTTAAACGAATCAGTGAGTGGATGAATGGATGGATGGGTGGGTGAACAGATGAATGGATGAACAGATGGGCAGGTGGATAGATGGACGGATGGACAGATAGCTGGAGGGATGGCTGAGGGTAGCAGAAGCAGAAAGAGCTGGGTTAACGTGCTTGTATTTTTTAAAGTGTTTTTAGCAGTGAAAGCCTGCTTAAAGATAAAGGCTGGGACTACAACTCAGGGTAGATCAGCCAGCCCTGCATGTGTTAGGCCCTCAGATGGGTCCCCAGCCCAGGAAGGAAGAATCAGAAAGAATTAAGGCATGGATGGTGGCTTACACCTGTAACCCAGCATTAGCTAGCTGGGGGCAGGAGGAGGGGGATGCCAAAGCCCACTCCACTCCACGAGAGCCTGTCTCACAATAAAGACAAGTAAGAGAAGGAGCAGGTAGTGCAGGGACCTTCCGGGCTGCTCCGCCCTGCCGGGCTCCGAATCAGGCTCCCCAGCTCTCCTGTGCTGCAGCTTCTCTTTCTGTTGAGACAGGCTCTCACTATGGCTGGCCTGGAACTCACTCTGTAGACCAGGGTAGCCTGGAACTTGCAGAGATCCACCTGCCTCTGTCTCTGGAGTGCGGGGATTAAAGGCGCCTGCCACAACTATGCCGAGCTCCCTCAGCTTCTTCTTCTTCTTCTTTTTTTTTTTGGGGGGGGGGGGGTGAGGTTCGAGACACGGTTTCTCTGTGTAGGTCTGACTGTCCTGGAACTCACTTTGTAGACCAGGCTGCCCTCGAACTCAGAAATTCGCCTGCCTCTGCCTCCCAGGTGCTGGGATTAAAGGTGTGCACCACCACTGCCTGCCTCCCTCAGCTTCTTAAAACACACTTTTGTACTGCCCCAGAAATTCTGACTCAGCAAATAATTTTTATTTGGTTTGTGGTTTTGTTTGTTTATTTTGAAGTAGGATCTCATGACCGAAAGCTTGCTATGTATCAGAGGCTGGTCTTGAACCCCTGATCTCCATTGCCTCTGTATCCCAAGTGTTGAGGGTGCAGACATGTGCCACCACACTCAGCTCCCTCTAGGAACAGGTTTTGGTTTTTAAAGTTTTTTTATTTTGTGTGTGTGGTCATAGATGTGGGCCACACTGCCCAGTGCAGGTCCCAGGAAAACTTGTGGAAGTTGGTGTCTCTCCTTTCACTTCATGGGTCTCAGGGTTGTTAGGCTTGCTGGCAGGCGCCTTAACCTGCAGAGCCATCTCACCAGCCCTCCAGCCCTCCTCTAGGAACACTTTTAAACCTACCCCCTTTCTCCTTCTCCCCCTCCCTCCTCCTTCCCTCACTCAGTTTAAAGTTGAAATCACTCAGATATTTTGAATTATTTCCCTTATATCATCTCTAAATCCTGTCCCTGAAATACCTATTCTCCCCTCCCCCACTTGAACTCGGTCTCAATTCACCTTCTCAGGGAGTTCTCCATTCCCCAGGCTGGGATCCTCAGGATCTCTCTCGGTCATGTGGTTTTAAGACAGGAATCTGTTTTACAATGGAGGAGCTAGGGCCTGAATTGTGGCCATGCTGAATCACTGTGGTGTACTGAGGGACTCGTCACACCTGTCAGGAGGGACAAGTCTGATGGTGTCAGGAAGACACCAGGGGTGGGGAGGGGTTGGAGGCTGACTGTGGCCCTTCCCACCCTTCCCCCACACCAGGCTCCCCACTGGGGAGATGCTGCTGTCTTCCAGCTGGATGCCATGGAGGAGGAGTTAGAAGACAGCCTCGCCCTCAACCTTTAGCACTGTGGAGGGAAATGGTCAGAGAGCTGACTTTTACCTCTTAGTCATCGTGCACCAACATGACCGCGCTGTGGGACATCAAGGAAGTCAGCCGCACTGCCTTAAGGATGCCTAAGTGCTAATCCCAGTTCAAATTATTGTTGAAAACCTGTATCTATTTATGGTTATTATTTTACATGCATGTATGTCTGTGCAACATATGCATGCCTGGTACACGCAGAGGTCAGAGGAGAGCATCAGATTCTGTGAAACAGACATTACGGATGGCTGTGAGCAGCCATGTCAGTGCTGGGAGCCAGCTCTTGAGTCCCCTAATTGGGATTATTACTCAGACATGGTGGTCCTTACTGTAATCCAAGGTGGAGGCAGGAAGAACAGGAGGCCAGCGGATCCTCTGATGCAATAGTGAGCTTCTGGTTGGCCTGCTTTAAAAGTAGTAAAACGAACAAGCTGGGTGTGGTGGCAATGCCCTTAACCCTCTCTCCTGTGGGGGTTAGAGGCAGGTGGATTTCTGAGGTATTCAAGGCCAGCCTGCTCTACACAACAAGTTCCAGGACAGCCAGAGCTATGGAGTGAATGCCCTTAAAAGACAGACACGCACACGCACGCACACACACACACACACACACACATACACGCACACACACGCACGCACACGCGCGCACACACACACACGTATACTTGTCCACAAACACAAAAACAAATAATAAAAATATTTTTTAAAAAAATCAAGAAAAGTGCTAATTGATGTAAATTTCTAAAAATTCGTTTCTTTTGTCTCAAAACTCTTTTGAGACAGGGTTGCTCTGTGTAGCCCTGGCTGGCTGGCCTGGAACTTGCTATGTAGTCTAGGCTGGCCTAGACCTCACAGGGATCCTCCTGGTTTTGCCTACCAGGAGCTAGGATTAAATAAGCACATGCTACCACACCCAGCCCTAAATATATATTTTTTGTTACATTTATTTATTTGGTGTGGGGGTGGGGGTCCCATGCGTTATCATATATTCTATGTAAAGTCAGAGGACAACCTGTAGGCATCCTCAGGCTTTCACCACTGAGCCATCTCGCCGACCCTAATACATGTTTGGTTCGGTTCGTTTGGTTCAGTTCGGTTCGATTCAGTTCAGTTTTCTCCAAGACAGGGTTTCTCTGTGCAGCCCTGGCTGTCCTGAAACTCACTCTGTAGACCAGGCTGGCCTTGAACTCAGAAATCTGTCTGCCTCTGCTTCCCAAGTGCTGGGATTGAAGGCGTGCACCACCACTGCCTGGCTCTACCTGTTTTTCCCTGATGTCTTTGCAGCTAATCCAGGAACAATGCAAACAGAGAGGAGCCTCCAGAGTTTCAGCAGCAGATACAGGCAAATCCCTTTTGTGTATGATGTCAAGCGGAACGTGTACAACGAGGAGAATTTCCAGCAGGAGCACAGGAAGAAGGGCCCCACCTCTGGAAACATGGACATCAACATCACCACTTTCAAGCACCACGTCCAGTGCCGGTGCGTGTGTGCACGTGCGCCTAGCCTCTCTCTGCTGCCCACCTCTGTCTTTGTCTTCCTTCTCTGAATTCCTGCTGAAAGAACCTTGCCATTTGTTGTGTGTATGTTTTTATTGGCTGTGTGTATGTGTCAGTTTGTGTGTCTCTCTGTGTGTGTGTGTGTGTGTGTATGTGTGTTTCTCTTTCACTCTGTGAGTGTGTGTGTGTGTGTGTGTGTGTGTGTGTGTGTCTTGCAAGGTCCCCTGATTATAAACTTCTCGGACATTTACTTTTAGACTGTTTTCTAGTATTGCACTATAACAAAAGATCCAAGGCTGAGTAATTTCTAAATGAGGCGGTTTGCTGGGCTCATGATTCTGGGAGCCACTGGGTCCAAAGAGTATGGGTTCCTGTGTCCTGGTGAGGACACCCTGCTGTGTTACAATCTAGCTGAGAAGTGGAAAGGAAAGCCTCACTTTATAGAACCTGCTCTTTCCATGGAGTGGTGGTATAGGGCTTTGGTCCCAGCACTCAGCAGACAGAGGCAGGCAAATCTCAGCCTGGTCTATAGCTTGAGTTCCATGGGACGAGGACCACACAGAGAAACCTTGTCTTGAAATGGATGGATGGATTAATTAGTTAATTAATAAAGGAAAAACCAAAACCCTGTTCTCCTGGTGCTAATTTAGCCCCACAGGCGCTAGCTCCAGGCATGAGGAAGAGACTCGTGCAGCCCAGGCCTCACTACACACTACCTGTAAACATTGCCTCCAGTGGAGCCAAGCCCTTTGCACTTGAACCTTTGGGAGACGTGCCACATCCGCTCATCATAGACACAATACCTAGGGAGGATACCTAAAAAAACTCATTGTTCAATTGGGGCAGGCAAAATGGCTCAGTGGGTAAAGGTGCTTGCTGCAAAGTCTGAGGATCTGAGTTCTATCCCTGGGCCCCACATGGTAGAAGGAGAGACCTGACTTTACAGAGTTGTCACCTGGTCCTCTCCACGCTAAGTAAATGTAATAAAGCACCAGCTGCTATTACTCATCCAGCAGAGATTTAGACAGTCTGACAGAGTGGACAGTGGTGACAGAGAGACTCCTGTGCCATTTACATCATGGTCATTGACAGAGGTGACACACCACCTCTCAGGCCCACCCCACTGTCCAGGGGCTCTGAACCTCTCAGCAAACCGACAGGTAAAAGTGCTTTTTTTCAGGGTCATTTCTATGCCTTATTGTTTTGTTTTTTCCTTGAGACAGGGTCTGGCCTTGTGCTCACTGTGTAGCACAGGCTAGCCTTGAAGTCTTGAGCCTCCTGCCTCCACCTCACCCAGTTCCTTTACTTTTTTTTCTCCAGTACTGGGGATTGAACCCACATTTTGACATACACTAGGAAAGCACTCTGTCACTGAGCTGTGTCCCCAAACTGCTGGGGGGGGGTTTGTTGTCATTGTTGATTGTAGTAAAGTATATATGATATCCAGCTGGTTGTTTTGACCATTTAAAGTGGGGATTTTGTGGCATGATTGTTATTATGCAACTACCCCCACAGTTGGTTTGCAAAAACACGTTTTCATCACCTCAAACAGAAACTCTGTACTCATTAAGCAATCAGCTCCCCACCTCTCAACCCACCCTTACAGAATTCCGCATGAGTGAGTCTGCCTCCTCCAGACAGAGCTCTGAGCCTGCTCTTTGGATTCCAGCAGAACCGTGCAACATTTGCCTTCTGTGTCGGCCTTGTTTCACTTAGCACCACTTCCAAAGTCCATTGGCATTATAACAAGTGCTGGCACACTGCCTCTCTTCTGTGGCTGAGTAGTAATCCGTTGTGCATCTGTCTACACACTCTGCTCTGCCTGTCTGTCCACTTATTAACGAACACTCGGGTTGTTCTCTTCCTTTGGCCTCTGAGAGTAATGTTGCTTGTGAGCATTGGCACAGATCTGTTTCAATCCCGGTTTTGTTTTTGTTTGTTTGTTTGTTTGTTTTCGAAACAGGGTTTCTCTGTATAGCCCTGGCTGTCCTGGAACTCACTCTGTAGACCAGGCTGGCCTCGAACTCAGAAATCCACCTCTCTCTGCCTCCCAAGTGCAGGGATCAAAGGTGTGCGCCACCACTGCCCGGCTCAATCCTGGTTTTGAATTCTCTCAGGTCCCTGCATAAGGGTAGAATTCCCAGGTCATACAGCAGTTCTTTGTGCAGCTCTGAGCTGCCGTGTGCATGCTGGGAACTAAACTCTGGGCCTCAGGAAGAGTGGCCAGTGCTCTTAACACTGAGCCACACCTAGCTCCTGCAAAGTCTTAGCTTTGATTAAAAAAAAAAAAAATTGGGCTGGTGAGATGGCTCAGCCAGTAAGAGCACCGACTGCTCTTCCAAAGGTCCCGAGTTCAAATCCCAGCAACCACATGGTGGCTCACAACCATCTGTAACAAGATCTGACGCCCTCTTCTGGAGTGTCTGAAGTCAGCTACAGTGTACTTACATATAATAAATAAATAAATCAAAAAAAAATCAATCTGTTTTAGTCTGAGAGCTTTATAGTCTGGCTGTTCCTTTTTCTCTCTCTTTTTGTCAGAGGGTGGCCTGGGACCCCACCCACAAGACACACAATCTACCACTGAGCTACATATAAATCTTTTCTTACTTGTTATTTTGAAACAAGATCTTGCTAAGTTGCCCAGGCTGGTCTTAAACTCATTCTATAGCTTAGGCTGACTTTGAACTTGTGATCCTCCTGCCTCAGAATTCCAACTAGCTGAGAGATTAACAGTCCTGAGCCACTAGGCCTATCAGTTTTCACTCTTTTTTTTTTTAAAAGATTTATTTATTTTATGTATATTTGAGTACACTGTCACCGTTTTTCAGACACACCAGAAGAGGCATTATATCCAGTTACAGATGGTTGTGAGCCACCATGTTGTTGCTGGGAATTGAACTCATGACTTTCAGAAAAGCATCCAGTGCTCTTAACCACTGAGCCACTGAGCCATCTCTCCAGCCCCAGTTTTCACTCTTAAATTTAAGTTTAACGTAAGTTTAGTACCTTGTGTAAAGTCAGGTTCAATTGTATTCTTTAATATATGGATAGTCCACATTAACCACGTGGTCTGTTAAAGAGAACGGATACTTTCCCATTAAATGTCACATCAAGAATAGTATTTATTGCCGGGCAGTAGTGGCACACACCTTTAATCCCATTTAATCCCAGCACTTGGGAGGCAGAGGAAGGTGGATTTCTGAGTTTGAGGCCAGCTTGGTCTACAGAGTGAGTTCCAGGACAGCCAGGGCTATACAGAGAAACCCTGTCTCGGAAAACCAAAAGAGAAAGAGAGAGAGAGAGAGATATTCCAGGGTTTCTCTGTGTAGCCCTGGCTGTCCTGGAACTCACTTTGTAGACCAGGCTAGCCTCAAACTCTGCCTCCCAAGTTAATGGGGTAAAAGCATGCCCAGAGTTAGTTATAATTGCGTGTATGAGTATGGGTGTGCAAGAGGGTTGGGTGCCTGCGGAAGCCAGGGGTATCTGATCCCTCGGATTTGGAGCCCTTGATGGAGGTGACGGTGAGCCGTTGACATGAGCTGACCTCACGGTCTCTGCTCAATAATCTCATAATATATAAAATAGATATAATTAGAAGGAAAAACAGTTATATTGAAATATAGTGAGCCAGGTGGTAATGGTAGATGTCTTTAGTTCTATTACTGGGGGGCTGAGGCAGGTGGATCTCTGAGTTCCAGGTCCAATTTTCACATAGGTCTAGTAACCACCTTAGTTTCAAGGAAATAATGAATGTAAACAATATTTCAAGATACCTCTAGGAATAGTAACATTCTGGTTATAATGTCCAGTTCTTTTGTTTTTGTTTTTGTTTTTTTTAATTTTGTTTTTTGTTTTTTCGAGACAGGGTTTCTCTGTGTAGCTCTGGCAGTCCTGGAACTCACTCTGTAGACCAGGCTGGCCTCGAACTCAGAAATCTGCCTGCCTCTGCCTCCCAAGTGCTGCGATTAAAGGCATGTGCCACCACGCCCAGCTATAATGTCCAGTTCTATAGCTTCTAATTCAGTTTATAATCAATATTCCTAATTGAAGGTGACAAGCATGGTGGCACTTTCCTGTAACACCATCAAGGCTGAGGCAGGAGGATTGTCATGAATCTGAATTCTTCCTAAACTCCATAGAATGCCAGACAGCTACAGAGCAAGATCTCTCTAAACAAACAATCAAAAAACCTTTACTGAAGAAAGTATGAAATTTAGTGGAAATAATGACTCTTTGCCCCAAAATTCACATTCACCTCAAATTCTGCCTAAGACTTCCAGACTCCATTAACCCGCCAAGGTTAGGAATCCTGGGATGGACATAGTGACAGTAGCTGTCATTACTGCAGTTGTCCTTGCCCAAACCCGGCCTCTGCCACCATCTTGCCTGAGACTGTCGAAGCCATCTTGGCTTCAGCTGCTCTGCGCCCTTTGTTCATGTCCTGCCTTGTGCAAATTGATGTCCCCTCTGCTTCTATGGCACCTCCTACCACCTCTGCCTGCCAGCATCGCCTCGAGACACAGGTCACCGACTCTGCTTCATGTGGCCTTTCTGTTGCCTTTTCTTTTTTAATTTAAAGTCTGGGTGAGACGGGTGTTAGAGATGTCTTAAGTCTCAGCTTACATTTTTAAAAACTTTGCTTTCACTGCTTACGTTTCCCTTTCTCTTCTCTTCATATTTCTACTTTGAAAGCACCATTCTAGCCTTTTCTGAATTGTAACCAGAAATGTAGGCCAGCAGGGCACTGAAAGCGTGGCTCTGCTTCCAGGATGCTTCCTCGAGAGGCCAGTGTCTGCTCTTGCCCGGCTGTGTGGCCACGGTGACTTATGCAGCCAGCCTGTGCTGCCTCTGAACACTGGGGAGGATGGCGGTTCCTGCCTTGGCCTGATTAGGAACATTTAAGGTTTTTTTTTTTTTTTTTATGTCTAGGAATAGTAAACACTAGATAACTGGCTTTGGTTTTCTGGTTGAGGAAGATTTTTAGTAAATAAAATAATCTTTTAAGTCCATCTCTTCCTTTCTACAGAAAAACATCTTATCTCGTTCCTTGTTCTCTTCCTATTGTTTGGCAACTCCCTGTTCCCTCTTTGATGTCAAACACCCCTGTGCTTTTTCACCAACTCTGACAATCCTCAGTCTTTTGTTTCATTGAGACAGTCTAATGTAGACCTTGGACGTGTGTGCGTGTGTGCGCGCGTGTGTGCGTGTGTGTGTGTGTGTGTGTGTGTGTGTGTTGCGCGTGTGAGCAGGCTTGGGTGTTGTGCGTGCGCGTGCATGTGTGTGCGTGTGTGAGGAGGCTTGGGTGTTGTGCATGTGTGTGCGTGTGTGTGTTGCGCGTGTGAGCAGGCTTGGGTGTTGTGCGTGCGCGTGCATGTGTGTGCGTGTGTGAGGAGGCTTGGGTGTTGTGCGTGTGTGTGCGTGTGCGTGTGTGTGTGAGCAGGTTTGGGTGTTGTGCGTGTGTGTGTGTGTGTGTGTGTGTGTGTGTGTGTGTTGGGTGTTGGGTCTTGCCCTACACCTTGTTAGAGACACTGTCCTTGTTGTTTGCTACTGCACATGCAGCCTTGCTGTCTGGGCGGCTCCTGAGCATCCTGTCTTCTTCCCATCTCCCCAAGGATCCTTGGCGTTACAGGTTCACTGTAATCTGACTACACTAGTCCTGGGAATTCAGACTCAAGTCCTCCTACTGAGCCGAGCCCCAGCCCACAGTTCTCATTTAAGATGCCTTCAGTAAATCAGACTTTTTCTCTAAAAGCTTTCCTATTTCACCCATTGGCACCAGTTTCCTGTCGCTCTGACTCCCTTCTTGGTCCTGTGCAGTTCAGACCCAATTTTCCCCAATGCCAAAGACCTCAATGACTGTGCAGGGTTCGTGGTCTTCAGCCAAGTGGCACGTGTAGAGGAGGGGGCATCAGGTGAAGGGACAGATTGTCCTAGTGCCATGCTCCGGGTTTGAGGTGAGAGCATCAAGCTTGCTTTCTGTAATTCTGACTGTACACCTTCCTCAAACCCAGCAACTCCCTGGAAAATCACAGTCCAGCATTCCTCCCAAACCTCTGGGCAGAAGGGAGCATCTGTCCACAGTAAGCTCAGTGTTGTCGAGAAGCCAGAATGCTGAGCTCGATACCTGAAGGCATGGCTTCCCGCCTAACTCTGCTCAGATAGGTGGCTCTGACCTTGGGAAAGGTATTCGCAATTATGTGGCGTTATGTACCTTAGTGATGCTTATAGTCATGCCAGACAGAATACATGGGATTGGGGCTGGTCAGGAGACTCAACACTCGCTGCTCTTACAGAGGATCTAAGTTCAATTCCCAGCACCCACACCCTGGCTCATAACCATCCATTACTCCAGTTCCAGGGGACCAAATGCCCTCTTCTGGCCTCCTTGGGTATTACAGGCACGTGCTACACATACAGGTAAAACACTTTTATACATATAAGTCTAAAAATGTTGAAATACATGAGATCACTTCCTTTCCTTCCTTTAGTAGTGCACATGCTAAAGTTATATTTGTTGTGATAGTCAAATCTCTTAGCTAACCCAGCACATCTGTGAAGAAAATCTTTCTAGTCACCTGCCAGTCCGTGCCAAACTATGAATGGGAAAATGTAACTTAAAGCCAAACTGGTTTCACTCTTCTGTAGAGCGTGGTCTCCCTCTGTCAGTTGTCCTCTACCCATAGGTTGTGACCTCTTTGACAGTTGGTCTTCCACAGGGGTCACCTAAGATCATCGGAAAACACAGATATCTTAGAATTCACAACAGTAACAAGTCACAGTTGTGAGATGCCACCATAATTTTATGCTTGGGGTCCCCCCACATGAAGAACTGCAAATTAAAGGGCCTCAGCATCAGGGAGCTTGAGAACCACTGGTGGAGATGATCCGAATCCGAGCGACTCCATCTCAGCAACACCGACACCTTGTTCTTGTTTTGAGATAGGGTGACATTCTGCTGCCTAGGCTGACTCATGGGCGCCTGTCGTCCTCCCGCCTCAGCTGCCCTAGTAGCTGGGACTGCAGGCCGTGCGACTGTACTCTGCTTTTCCCACCAACACGCTGGGGACTGCAGACCGTGCGACTGTACTCTGCTTTTCCCACCAACATGCTGGGTGTTTGTTTGTTGGTTGACCCTCACTTTATGACCCTTTGTGGACCAGTCTGGCTTTGAACTCAGAAATTGCCAGCCTCTGCCTGTTGGGCTGGGGTCAAAGTGTTTTGTCATACTTTTCAGTGTGTCCTTCCTTCCTTCCTCCTTCCCTCTCTCTCTCCCTCCCTCCCTCCCTCCCTTTCTTTCTTTCTTTCAGACACTGTATATCCAGAGATGATATGGAACAGGTCCTCCTGCCTCCTCCTCCTGAAGGTTGAGATTATAGGCATGCACCACATACACTGCACACCTGGTATATGTGGTGCTGGAGACTTAACCAGGGGCTTCCTGTAGGCTTGGCAGGCAGTCACTCTACCAACTGAGCCACATCCCCAGTCCCCCACTCCCAAATTTCCTTCTGGTAGAGAAATGTTCTGTCACTTGCAGACTCTACCACTGGGTGCTAATCATGAGAACCAAAGCACCGCCAGACACAACCCAGCTGCCTTGTGGGAAACAGAACTGCTCCTAGTAGAGACCCACAGATAATATAGCCTTTAAAATCTGCAGTCTTTTCTTTATATGGCTAACTCTTCAAGTACAAAACTCAGTTTCTGTGACACTCTAGCTATCCCAGGCAAATCCAGACAGCTGGTTAGTGTTTGGTTAGATTAGTATGTGTGAGAGTGTTATGAAGGCGTTCCCGGAAGCAGGACAGGACGGCTCCTAGGGGAGACACCTGCTACCAAGTAGAGTGTTTGCTGAGCTTGCGCACTTGCTGCATGTGCCGCACAAGCACTCTATTCGAACTCCCGGAGTTCAATCCCAGTGACTCATATGGTAGAAGGAGAGAACTGACTGACTCCTGAAAGTTGTCCTCCTCTGACCTCTGTATATCCCCACATGGACACACATACATACAAATAAATAAATATAAAAACTAAGGCGTTAGGGCTGGAGAGATGGCTCAGTGGTTATGAACACTGACTGCTCTTTCAGAGGCCCTGAGTTCAAATCCCATGACCACATGGTGGCTCACAACCATCTGTAATGGGGATCCGATGCTGTCTTCTGGTGTCTGAAGACAGCAGCAGTGTATTCATATACATAAAATAAATAAATCTTAAAAAACAAAAACAAAAAACCTCAGGCATTAACTGTTCCTACCACCTGTTGATCTCATAACAAAAACAAGAAAAACTTTTTTTTTTTTTAATGTGTATTGGTGTTTTCTCTTCACGTATATCTCTGTACTATGTGCAGAGTGCCAGCAGAGAACAGAAGAACTGGGTTCCCTGGGACTATAGTTACAGATGGTTGTGAGCTACCATGTGTGTGTTAGGAACTTAACATAGATCCTTGGAAGAGCAACAAGTGTCCCTGACCTATCTCCCCCATCTCCAAAACACTGTTCTTTTTTTTTTTTTTTTTTTTTTTTTTTTTTTTTTTTTTTTTTTTTTTTTTTGGTTTTTTGAGACAGGGTTTCTCTGTGTATCCTGGCTGTCCTGGAACTCACTCTGTAGACCAGACTGGCCTTGAACTCAGAAATCACCTGCCTTCACCTCCCAAGTGCTAGGATTAAAGGCGTGCGCCACCATGCCCGGCAACCCTGTTCTTATTAAAGACTCAGTGATGCTAGTTCATTCTCTACCAGAGGTTAGTTGGTTTGACTCCCTCCAAACTGCCTGTAAAAACACAGACTTAACTGTACACTGGACATTGAGTCTCAGTTCTTTCCAGCTATACCTTGCTGGTTCTTGCTGGTGGTTTTGTCCCCCAGGGATATTTCTTAAGGTGTAGAGGTATCTTGTTCTCTAGGCCAGGGATAGACGGGCTACCATCTTCCATTGGGTAGAAAGAAGCCAGGATGCTAAACATCCTGAAATTCATAAGACCATCAGTCTTCCAGCAAAGGATATTTTGATCCAACATGTCAAAACGTCATTTGTGCTAATGGGAAAAGTGCTGTAAGGGAGTGCGGGTTACACCCTGTACCTTTCCTTAGCTAGGGGGTGGGGAGAGTCTGTGGAGGCTCTCCGTGGAGAGCCTCGCTGAGTCTCTGTTCTTCGTTCTCCCAGCTGCTCCTGGCACAAGTTCCTGAGATGCATGCTCACAGTCTTCCCCTTCCTAGAGTGGATATGTTTGTATCGATTCAAGGACTGGCTTCTTGGAGACTTACTCGCTGGTTTAAGTGTTGGTCTTGTTCAAGTTCCCCAAGGTAAGAGGCAAATCCCAAGCTGCCTTAGCCCAGAGCTGATCCACTGGCCCTCACCTGCTCTCAGGGGCAAGCAGTAGTGCTGGGTGAAGGGATGGGCAACAAAGGAGCTGCCTTCCTGCTGTAGACCAGGCTGGTCTCAGACTCAGAAATCTGCCTGCCTCTACCTCCCAAGTGCTGGGATTAAAGGGGTGCGCCACCACTGCCTGGCTAGACATGGCCTCCTTTACTCCCCAGGATTTGTTTTTTTTTGTTTGTTTGTTTGTTTGTTTTTTTAGATTTACTTATTTTTTTATGTATATGAGTACACTGTAGCCGTACAGATGGTTGAGAGCCACCCCATGTGGTTGCTGGGAATTGAACTCAGGACCTCTGGAAGAGCAGTCAGTGCTCTTAACCGCTGAGCCATCTCGCCAGCCTCTACTGCCCAGGTTTTTAACCCCTCTGGGTGGTTCCAAAAGATCTGGTTGAATTGAGACCCAGGAACACTTTCCATGGAATTTGCAGTCCCCACTCCTGGTCATTTTTTGCCTCAGTGGTGGTTTCCACTACTCCTGTGGAGAGTAGATCTCAAGAGGTGCTAGTTTTCCTTAGGGGACGTCGAGTGCTAGAGAACAGCCACAGCTCTTATCCAGTTCCCAGTTCAGATGCAGGAGGACAAGGTCACATGGGAGGGGGGGCTCCCTGGGGTAGAAAGAAAGCTCCTCTCCAAGCAGGAGCAGTGGGGCACACCTGTAATCCTGACACTAGAATGGTGGGGGCAGGAAGATGAGCATCAAGGCCAGTCTTATCTACTTGAGGGCTTATCTGAAAAACAAACAAAATACTGGTTCCAAACAGGAGCCAGTAACTCTTCGTTTTTAAGACAGAGTTCTGTAATATAAGCTGGCCTCTATCTCAGAGGTCTGCCCGCCTCTGCCTCCCAAGTGCTGAGATTAAAGGGGTGCACAATCAGGTATGACTAATTTTGTTTCTTTCTTAACATTTATTTATTTATTTACTTATTTAGTGTGTATGGAGGTCAGAGGATGACTAAGGGAGTCTGCTCTTACCTTCCATCATGATTTGTGTCCTGGAAATCTCACTCCAGCCCCACCTT
Organism: Mus pahari; assembly: GCF_900095145.1. NCBI lineage: Eukaryota > Metazoa > Chordata > Mammalia > Rodentia > Muridae > Mus > Mus pahari. The sequence continues at coordinate 23,681,746 of NC_034610.1, read as the reverse complement.
TTTTTAAATGCACACACACACACACACACACACACGGGGGGGGGGCTGACTTTATTAAGGGCTCCATATTGTGTACTAACTGTATCTTTTTAAAGAAATTTCAGCTTTCTCTCTTGCAACCTTTCATTGTGTGTGGTGATTGTATGTGGCACTGTGTTACACTGACATTTGATGTAAGTACATACTGTCCATTGGCCATGACCCCACATCTCCTCCATTTTGCCCCGTGCCTTCCTATTTACTTGTGCTTGCATGTCATATGTACATACATGATTTCATGTGCCTATGTAAGATCGAGGAACCACACATGAGAGTAGACAGCCCACATTTGTGTTTCTGAGACAGTAACAATTCACTTCCTTTGGTGACCTCCATTTTCCTGCAGATGACACAACTTGACTCCTGACGGAGAGTGACAGTATACTCACATACATAATATAAATAAATATTTTTAAAAAAAGAACAGAGGGGGCTGGAGAGATGGCTGAGCAGTTAAGAGCACTGACTGCTCTTCTGAAGGTCCTGAGTTCAAATCCCAGCAACCATATGGTGGCTCACAACCATCTGTAACTAGATCTGACTCCCTCTTCTGCAGCGTCTGAAGACAGCTACAGTGTACTTACATATAATAAATAAATAAATCTTTAAAAAAAAGAAAAGAAAAAGAAAAGCGATTGGGGTGGTTGGCATATAGGAGACGGACTGCATCTGGCACCTGAAGGTAAGTGATTCTGCCTTGTTCTGCTTTTGGCCCTAGAAGATGCCCAGGGTCGCCTATTTTATTTTTATTACTTTCATTTATGTATGTGTGTATGTGTATGTGGGTAGATACATGTTAGTGCAGGTGCCCTAACAGGCCAGAGACATTCAATTCCCCGGAACTGGAGTCAAAGGTGGATATCTGCCACCAAACATTGGTGCTAGGAACCAACCTATGTCCTCTGAAAGAACAGCAAATGTCCTGCACTGCCTGCCCGTCTGTCTCTCCCCAGGCCTTCTAGACTGCACGGCAATAAGCACGATTTGAAGATCTGGAGCTAGAGACCCCACAGCTGCATTGTGTCCTTTCCCTGTCTGTGAGTCTGTCAGAGAGCTACGGTGTAGAGCTAGGCTTGTGTCTCGGTTGATAAAGAGCCTGGAGCCTTCACAAGCCCTGGGCTCAGTCTCCAGCACTCATAAACCAGCACAGTGGCCAATGCCTGTAATCCCAGCAGTCAGGAGGTGGAGACGGGAAGGTCAGAGGTCAGAGTCACTCTCAGATACACAGTGAATCCGAAGCCATCCGGGGTTATCTGAGTCTCCATCTTAAAACAAAGCTAAAACGCAAAAGCACGGTGGAAGCCAGGCGTCTCTACATATGCCCGAGCATTCTTAGCAGTTTTCCTTTAAGGTAGCTTTTAAAGCCAGATCTTCTTTGCTTAATTAAGTGATTTTGCTTTTCAGGCCTGACACTTAGTTTACTGACAAGGCAGCTGATTCCTCCCCTCAACGTCACTTACGCCGCCTTCTGCTCTTCAGTCATTTATGTAATTTTTGGATCATGTCATCAAATGTCCATTGGTGAGTTCAGTCCTGGAGCCATGGGAGCCAGATGAGTCCCAGCTATCACTTGTTGTTAGCATTCAGTGCCAGGCAGCTTTCAGTCACTGTAAGGAAATGCCGGGGAGCATCAGCCTAAATGAGGAAAGCTTACATAGGCTCGTGGGGTCTCAGTTAGGGTGCTACTGCTGTGAGCAGACACCGTGACCAAGGCAACTCTCATAAGGACAACATTTAACTGGGGCTGGCTTACAGGTTCAGAGGTTCAGTCCATTATCATCCAGGCAGGAACCTGGCCGCATCCAGTCAGGCATGGTGCAGGAGGAGCTGAGAGTTCTACATCTTCATCTGAAGGCTGCTAGGAGAAGACTGGCTTCCAGGCAGCTAGAACGAGGGTCTTAAAGCCCACCCTCACAATGACACACCTACTCCAACAGGGCCACACCTTGGCCACTCCTTGGGCCAAGCATATACAAACCATCACACATGGTTTTTTTAAGGTTTCAGTCCATGTCACTTGGATCCATTGTTTCTGTGCCTGTCTCAAGGCACAGATCTAAAGTGCATGATCTAAAGTGCATGGTGGAGCAAAGCAGTTCACACAAACACACAAGTACATGCTTACACACAAACAAACATGTATATATATGCACATACAAAATCACATATATACATACAGATACATGCAGACACAGACTCAAACACATCCATGTATACATGTACACATTCATATACACAATCCATGTATACATGTATACAGAGCTATACCCACAAGACACGTGTGTATATACACACACAAACATACAGATACAGATATGTTTGTACAGATACACACAAATACACAGACATTTGTGTATACACACACATACGCACACAAACATACATGTATACACACATGCATGCACACAGAAAATGCACATGAACAGACATTTACACATACATCCATGAATGCACACATGTGCGTGCAGATGTATGCATCCATGTACACATGTATGCATGCATGTACACTAGCTCACACACACACAAACACACAGAGGAAAGGACAAGATGTACTCAAGGGCATGTTCTCAAGGCCCTACTTCATCCATTTCCAGTAGCATGAACGCCAAGCCTTCAACACATGAGCTTTTAGAGTGCATTTAAAATAAAAGCATAATGTCCAAACCCTTGGCCCCCAAACCCACATCTGTCCCACAGTGCAAAGTACAGTCTTTCTCAGAGTCTCCCCATAGTCTTTACAAGTCTAGCATTGCTCAGAAGTCCAAACCTGATTAAGATAACCCTTGTCTTTGAATATCTCTAAAACTCAAACTGTGGGCTGGTGAGATGGCTCAGTAGTTAAGAACATGGGCTGTGCTGGGCAGTGGTGGCGCACGCCTTTAATCCCAGCACTCAGGAGGCAGAGGCAGGCGGATTTCTGAGTTCGAGGCCAGCCTGGTCTACAGAGTGAGTTC
>NC_034610.1:23672625-23678118 GCF_900095145.1 Mus pahari | reverse complement strand
TAGACCAGGCTGGCCTCGAACTCAGAAATCTGCCTGCCTCTGCCTCCCGAGTGCTGGGATTAAAGGCCTGCGCCACCAGGCCCGGCTAGCTGGATTCTTAACAATCAAACTCCACAGTGTATAATTTGTCAGCTTAGTTAACTCACAATAAGGAAAGTGTCACAATAGAAACTCAGCCACAGGACGGCCATTTCCCTGGCTCAGGAGTCCACCCTCACACGAACTTAGAGGTGACTAGACTAGTTCGGGCTGTTGGAGAAGCTCCCTGCTCCTGCCTTCACTGCAGTGACCACTTATGTTCTTCTCGGTGTCTTCTCCAGCACTGGCTGCAGCCTGGCCTCCACCCCCAACCTCTAGACTTGGGATGTTGCTCTGCTTCAGTGAGGGCTTCTTCACATGCTTGGCTCAAACATGCTACAAATGTTGACTTGCATTTGAATGTGAAGAAAACAGTTTTACTCCCATATTCCCGAATTCCTAGGGAGCCTCACAGTCATGCTCGAGCAGTGTTGATAATGTGGCTGGGGGCCTCCCCGGGAGGGTTCACCTTTGTTCCTGTGTGCCTGTTGTACGAGGACAAAACGAAACACTGCTCGAGGCCACTCTCATCTCATCATGCACTTGGCTAGCCTGGGAAAGCATTCGGTGGTACCGTCTTCTGATGTTCTGACGGTACTTTCACCACCTTCCCTCTTTTGGGAGGAACAGAGTCTCACTTGCAGCTCTGGCTGGCCTGGAACTTGCCATGTAGACCAGGCTGGCTGGGAAAAGGCGGTTGGCACCACACCTGGCTGCCTCCCTCTTTTAACTTAGAGTCTAAGTGCCGACACAGTGGCTAAGCCTGACAGTAATCTTCAGGCCATCTGTGTGTGAGTGTCAGCCTCGGTGCCCACAGGGGTGGGACCCCTGACCTACCAGCTTTGAGTTCTGTGGTACCCCGTTCTTGTCCCTCCTTTTTCTTCCTTCTCAGGGATGACTTACTAGATAATGTAATACTAATGGTAACAGTGTTAATAATAACAGAGAACAAGAGTGCTTTGGTTCTCTAAACTTGAAATCTGTTTCCCTGCACTTCTTCCTAGGCCCCTTCTTCCTTGTGAGTGCTCTGATGATCAATGTTCTGAAGGAGAGACCCTTCAACAATGGTCACCTGATCTTGGGAACTTTTGTCAAGGATGACTTCTCTGTCCCTACCTTCTACTTGAACTACAACAGATCTTTAAGTATGGTGGCATCCACAACTTTCCTGACTGGGATTATTCAGGTAGGAACTGAGCCTCTGAATTGCTTAGACCCTTGTGAGTGAACACCAGGTCCCCAGCTGGTGGCACTCTATGGGAAGGCTGTGGAAGACTTAGAAGACAGCCCCCAAGGAGGATGTGCCATGGGGCAGCCCCACGTGCTTTCCACTCTCTGCTGCTGCTTTGCTGGGTGTGGGCAGTGAGGAGCCATCTGCCCAGTCCTGCACCAGGAACTTGCAGCAGATGTAAGAGGCCCCTCCTGTAGCTGATGGTTCCTCTCTGAGCACTGACTTAGAATTCACCTTTGCACTTCCTCATCAGCCCTTCTTCCATTCCTCAGTTTTGCCTCCCAAAAATCATTTTTTCAAGCCAAACGGTGCTGTGCACACCTTTAATTCCAGCACTTGGGAGGCAGAGGCAGGTGAATTTCTGAGTTCGAGGCCAGCCTGGTCTACGGAGTGAATTCCAGGACAGCCAGGGCTACACAAAGAAACCCTGTCTCAAAAAAAACAAAAATAAAATAATAATATACCCAAATATGCAGATTTAACAGGCTGACAAAACTCTAAGTAGGAAAATAGTAAAAGCCCACATGGAGATAAATGATAAATTTAGGAAAATTAAAGGCAAAGAGGAGAAAATGTCTCTTAAGCAGGAAAGAAAAGGATTTTCCCTACAAAGGGAAAGCACCTCAAACAACAGCAGGTTTCTTCTTGGAAATTCCAGTGAAAAAGAGGGGCTTATCTATGAGCACAGGCAGCGCATGAGCCATAAGCAGAGGGTGCCTTGGCAGTGAAATAATGAGAGTGAGCCCGTGACACCAATCACTGATGCCTGTGACACCATTTTTGTGGGATCTGGTGTTCTCTTGTATGCTCCATGGCTACAAGCCACCTGCATCTACTGCACACACACAGAACCACACCTAAAGTACACATCAAATAAAATCAATCCAGAGGCTGGAGAGGTGGCTCAGCTGCTGAGAGCAGTGGCTGCTTTTGCAGAAGATCCAGGTCCAATTGCCAGCTCCCAGCCATGTGTCTCTCTAGCTCCAGGAGAACTGAAGCCCACTTCTGCCCACATCAGGCACTAGGCACACTCATGGTACACAGCCCAAGGTCTACACTGCCTACAGGGTGAGTTCAAAGGCAAGCTGAGAAACCCAGAAAGACCTTGCCTCAAAACTGAAAGTACAGGAGAGGTGCTCAGTGGGTGAAAGTGCTGCTGTTCTCTGTGCAGAGGCTAAGAGTTCAGTTCCGAGCACGCATGGCAGCCAGCTGTGATTCCAGTCCCAGCGTTCTGACACCTTCTGGCTTCCTCAGCCCCGTGTATGCTTGGGCACATACACACACAGATACACATACATACACACAAAAAAGGTGTCTTTTGAAAACTGTAAATGCAAAAAGGGAGATTTGGACTGGAAAGATGGCTCAGTGGTATGCCAAAGACTTAAAGTTCCACAGAATCACAAGGTCTTTGTCCTGGAACTCCATATGTAGATCAAGCTGGCCTTGAACTCACAGAGATCCACCTGCCTCTGCCTGCCACATTGAATCAATCTATCTTTCTTTCTTTTATTCCTTCTTTCCCTCATCCTCCTCCTTCTTTGTCTTGTCTTTTTTCTACATCTTCAACATCTTCTTCTTCTTTATTTTCTTCATCTTTGTCTTCTTTGTCTTCATCTTGGTCTTCTTCATCATCTTCACATCTTCATCTTTGTTGTCTTTGTCTTCATCTTCTTCACCTTAGTCTTCTTCATCTTCACAGTCTTTTTCATCTTCTTTGTCTTCATCATCTTCACCATAGTCTTCATCTTCATCCTCTTTGTCTTCTTTGTCTTCATCATCTTCATTGTCTTCATCTTTTTCTTTTTCACCTCCTTCTCTTCTTCCTCCTCCTTCTTTTGGTTTTATGAGACAGGGTTTTTCTTTGTTTTTTTTTTTTTTTTTTTTTTCGAGACAGGGTTTCTCTGTGTAGCTCTGGCTGTCCTGGAACTCACTTGGTAGACCAGGCTAGCCTCGAACTCAGAAATCCGCCTGCCTCTGCCTCCCGAGTGCTGGGATTAAAGGCCTGCACCACCAGGCCCGGCTTTGTTTTGTTTTTTGAAACAAGATTTTTCTGTATAGCCTTGGATGTCCTGGACTGTGTGTTTCTGTGCCACGCTACTTGTGTGTTTCAGTGTGGGCAGAAAACACCTTGGACTGGGTTCGTACTGAAGGGCTAAACATCCTAAGATAAGAATGGGCTGCAAGGAAAATCGAATGCCCTTGCGGTCTGCGCTGATCAGAGCATTATTTATTAATCGGACAAGGAAGAACCCTTAGCCCTCCCCCTAGTCTCTCTTTCTCTCTCTATATGGCGTGCGGTCTGATCATGAGCGGAGCTGTGTCTGGAAGGCGGGTCCAAACGAGTGGGCGGTGACTGACGACGTTAGTGGTTGGTCCGAGCGACAGTGGGCGGTGATGACGACGACGTAGGGTGGTCTGACGACGCTGCATTCTGGGAGATCTGGGTAGCAACTCTGGTATGCCTGTGCGCCTGTGGAGGGGGAGTGGTTAGTGGAGGTGGGAGACCCCAACACTGGACCCTTTGTAGACCAGGCTGGCCTCAATCTCAAAGATCAGCCTGCTTCTGCCTCCCTAGTGCCGGGATTAAAGGCGTGCACCACCACCACCTGGTGGTTCTTGTATCATTCTTAGTACACAGGAGTCATAAGGCCAGGAAGATTGATGTGGTATTGTGCATACTTGGTTGTTATGGGTCTCACATGGCCTGGGCTACTCTTAAACCCACTATGTAATCAGAGATGATCTTGAACTCCTGGTCCTCCTGTGTGCTGGAGTTGCAGGTGGGCACTGTCACACCACGTTCTGCATCTTAGCTCCTCCATGTTGTCTTTTCCGCTGTGATGAGAAGGGCTCCAACCCAAGATGAGCCTTATGTATCCCTTCCAGCCTTCTGTGGCTGTTTCCTCTGTATCCATCTAGAGGGCAGAGAGTGGAGCACCTAACAGCTGCAGGTGTTTCAGAAGAGAGAGAAAGATGTGGGATGGTGCATGTTGGGACTTCTGACACAGCACCCAAGGAACCCAATTCTCTGGGGAAGAAGAGAGCCTGGGAAGATCATCTCGGTGCCTCTGACCTTCTGCTTGGGGATCTTTTTTGAGCAGAGGCTATAGGGTCGCTGGAGAGTCCAGTTAGTGCGATTGCTGACCTAGGGTTACTACTGATGTAATTGTTAAGGCCTAGGTAACTGTTGCCTGACTAGTCAGGCATCTTGTGCTGTTACTAATGTTATAGGGAATCTTTTTCATGTGCTGTTACTAGGAAAATTTCTCAGGCCCAGGTGATTTCATACTCTGTTGTGTTCTGGTCTTAGGTGTTCTTGAAAACCAATCATAGTTAAAGTCAGTTAGTACTACAATAAGCCTGAACCTGAACCAACTGCCCGGTAGCACTATATATATATGAATGATAGGCTGCCCCAGGGATGGGTCCCAACAAGAGAGACACCTGAACCAATGTAAGAAGCCATTTGTAGTAAAACTTCCATTTTGAGTAGTGGTTAAGTAAAGTTTAAGATCCCAGACCTCCCTGGAATTGACATCCTACTTAACAAATTGGCTTGTACATCCTGGTTGGCAAGTTAGGACGTGAATACCCCAACTAATGAGAGCAAGATAAATGTACAACAAAGACATGTTCCTAAGGAAATTCCCCAGCCCTAAATCTTGATTGGTAGATCTAACTTGGCATAGATGTTTATGGATTTCAGGCCGAAAAAGTTCTATAGGATTCTAGTTGGACATTTCAGTTCAGCTCCCGGGTCTGAACTACATGCTTGATTGATCAATCTTGGGGTGTGCATTTAAAAAACCAGCCCTGATTGGCTGAAACTGGTGTCTGAGTCGTCTGTGAGGTGATTCCCGGACCCCAACAGTGATAAAACACCACGACAGATGTAACTTTGGGAGGGAAGGGTTTATTTCACTCACAGTTCCATATAGCAGTTCATCATTAAAAGCAGTGAAAGGCAGGAACTCAAGCAGAGCAGAAACCTGGGGGCAGGAACTGATGCAGAGGCCATGGAGGGGTGCTGCTTACTGGCTTGCTCCTCATGACTTGCTCAGCCTGTTTTCTTTTTTGGGTGTGGTGTGTTTCGAGACAGGGTTTCTCTGTGTAGCCCTGGCTGTCCTGGAACTCACTTTGTAGACCAGGCTGGCCTCGAACTCAGAAATCCGCCTGCCTCT
>NC_034610.1:23671212-23672614 GCF_900095145.1 Mus pahari | reverse complement strand
GGTTTCTCTGTGTAGCCCTGGCTGTCCTGGAACTCACTTTGTAGACCAGGCTGGCCTCGAACTCAGAAATCCGCCTGCCTCTGCATCCTGACTGCTTTCTTATAGAACTCAGCACCACCATCCAAGGGGTGTCACCACCCACAGTGACCTGGGCCCTCCCCTATCAATCATTAACTAAGAAAATGCCCCACAGACTTGCCTACAACCTGATCTCATGGAGTAATTTTCTCAATTGAGGCTCCCTTCTCTCAAATGACTGGAGCCTGTGTCTAACCAACATAATGCCCCAACTCTTTGTTTTTCCTTTTCTTCCCAACCCCCCACAGCTGTCAATGGGTGTGTTGGGCATGGGCTTCATGGCCACATATCTTCCAGAGGCTGCAACCAGTGCTTATCTAGCAGCTGTGGCCCTGCACATCATACTGGCCCAGATGACATGCATCTTGGGGATTATGGTCAGTTTCCACGCTGGGCCCATCTCCTTCATCTATGTGAGTAACCTCAAGCCTCTCCCAGAGTTTACACACTCCTCTGGCCTTCAAAGAAAAGTGGGCCCAAGTGGACACAATTCTCCCTGTCCCAGAAGGATAAGAGGGCCCAGAAGGAACTCCATCTCCTATAAATTTAGGGTCTTAGTCAACTACAGAAGCCAGGTGGAGCATGTGCTCAGAAGTAATAACCACTTCAGTTTAGCCTTTTAAACTAGATGGCTTACATTAAAATTTGGGCATGGAGCAAGGCAGCAGTGTGTACACCTTTAATCCCAGTTCTCAGGAGGCAGAAGCAGGTGGATCTCTAAGTTCGAGGCCAGCCTGGTCTACAGAATGAGTTCCAGGACAGCCAGGGCTAAACAGAGAAATCCTGTCTGAAAAACAGAACAAAACAAAACAAACAAAAACTTAGCAACAGGGCCAGTGCCATGGCTCAGCTAGTGAAGCTGACTGCCAGCGTGTATGTTACGATAAGCCCCATCCCTGTAGCCTGCCTGCTGGGAGGGAATGGACTCTCAAAATTGTGTATACACACACACACTAAATTAAATTTGGTTATAAAGGTACGATTTCATAATTCTCCCTATCACATGCCACAGAGCAAGCTTGTGTCCTAAACACACAGCGGGTGTAAGTAGTCCCTGAACGGAAAAATGAAACAGCAGTTCAATAAAGGACATGCATGGCCTGGAAGTAAGAGGAGACAGATAGGCAAGATGAACTCTTACCTCTGGAGGCAAGGCAGTGAACCTGGAATTTTGAGGCCAGCCTGTTTTATATAGTGAGTTCCAGGCTTGCCAGGACTACATAGGAGACCCTGTTTCAACCTCCAACCCCTATAACAACTCTTGGTCCTTTCTCTTACAATGAAACATATACGGTATATTCTCTCCGTATTCAACATTACTGCC
>NC_034610.1:23655893-23671201 GCF_900095145.1 Mus pahari | reverse complement strand
ACCTCCAACCCCTATAACAACTCTTGGTCCTTTCTCTTACAATGAAACATATACGGTATATTCTCTCCGTATTCAACATTACTGCCTTTTTTTTTAAGTATCTACTCTTCAATTTACAAAACGAAACAGACTAAGCCAAGTTTGGTGACTCAAGCTGGTAATCTAACCCACTTGGGAGGCTGAAGCAGGAAGATCTCAGGTTCAAAGCCTATTTGGGCTATAAGATGAGCTCAGGGCCAGCCTAGGCAACTTTTTCCCTCATTCATTCATTCATTCATTCATTCATTCATTCATTCATTCATCTACCAATCATCCTGATCGTGTCCCCTCCTCCCAGCCACCTCTCACATAGCCTCCCCCATCCTTTCCCTTTTGAGAGGGTGGAGCCCCCACCCCCCAGGTACCCCCTTACTGTAGCACAGCAAGTCTGCAGGGCTAGGTACATCTTCCCTGAGGCCATACAAGGCCACCCAAGTAGTGGAATAGAAGCTACAGACACAGCCTGGGCAACTTAATGAGAGCTTGTTTCAAAAGAAAAAACTAGAATAGGGCTGGGGATGTCGTTCAGTGGAAGAGCACTTTCCTAACATGAGTAAGACCCTAGGTTTGATCCCTAACATGAATAAAAACCACACAGCCCTCACACCCGCCCTCAGTGTTCCAGTGGAATCCAGTTGGGATGCAGTTGGGCCTGAAGCTCTTCTTCACTCTTTAATCTGAGAAGAATGACCTATTCTAGATTTTAGCAGCTGTGACCTCCCTAAGGAAGCCTCTGCAATATTTTCTTCTTTTAGAACATAATTAACTACTGCATAGCTCTCCCCAGAGCGAACTCTACCAGCATCCTGCTGTTCATCACCTCTGTGGTTGCTCTGAGAATCAACAAGTGCATCCGCATCTCCTTCAACCGCTACCCTATCGAATTCCCCATGGAGCTGCTGCTGGTAGGTGGGACCTAGGACGACAGAGAGAGCACTATACAACAAGTACCGAGGGCAGCACTTGGGAGGCAGAGGCCTGCCTGGTCTACAGCTTTCCAGGACAGCCAGGGACTCTGTCTTGGGGGATGTGGGTGCTACTTCAGAGGATCTGAGTTCAGTTCCCAGGACCTACCTTGGAGTCTCATAACCCAGCTTCAGCTCAGGAGTCCAATACCCTTTCCTGGCTCCACTACACTCCTCCACACATATGGCATGTACTCTTAAAACAGAACTGTAAGGAAACAATGAATCAGATCAAAACTGATAGAATGTTTTTGTTAAAGAGGTTTTTCGAGACAGGGTTTCTCTGTATAGCCCTGACTGTCTTGGAACTCACTCTGTAGACCAGGCTGGCCTCAAACTCAGAAATCTGCCTGCCTCTGCTTCCCAAGTGCTGGGATTAAAGACGTGCGCCACCACGCCCGGCTGTGTTTTTTTGCATGTATGTAAGATACCACATGCATGCCTAGTACCTGAGGAGTCAGAAAAAGAGGTCAGATCCCCTGGAAACAGAGTTACAGATGGTCTTGAGCTGCCACATGGGTGCTGGGAATTGAACCCAGGTCCTCTGCAAGATCAGCAGTGCTTTTACTGAGGCCGCTCTCCAGTTCCCTGAATACAGTATTATGTATTAAACTGTTTTGTAAAATTCTCTGTGTTTATGTCTCTGTCTCTGTGTGTGTGTGTGTCTCTCTCTCGTTGGTATTTTAAGATAGAGTCTTACTATGTAGCTCAGACTGTCCTCAAATTCATGACAGTCCTCCTGCCTCTGCTTAAGTATTGGAATTTCAGTCATGTGACTATGAAGTGCTTTTGTTTTTATTTTATTCTTAAATTTAATTTATTATTCATATGTGTATGCCACAGACAAGCATGTAAGTTCTACAGTACACATGTGAGAGTCAGAGAAGAATTTGTGTATGCCACAGACAGCGTGTAAGTTCTACAGTACACATGTAAGAGTCAGAGAAGAATTTGGTGATGCTGACCCCCTCCTTCCACTGTAGGTCCAGGGATCAGATTCATGTTGTGAGCCTAGCACCCAGCAAATGTTTTGAGTGCTAAGTCAGTCATATGGTTTCTCTGTGTAGCCCTGGCTGTCCTGGAACTCACTCTGTAGACCAGGCTGGCCTCGAACTCAGAAATCCACCTGCCTCTGCCTCCCAAGTGCTGGGATTAAAGGCGTGCGCCATCATGGCCCGGCCAGTCATGTTTTTGTTTTATAAACATTTGGGGTTTGCTCAGTATGCTTGACAATTGGGATGTTATATATTTGCCTGCACAAGGAGGTGCTTGGCATGCCATAGTTATATTCCATTAAGCTACTCAACACCTGTTACTACACAGGAATATCTTTTTTTTTATTCCTTTGTTTTGGTTTAGTTTTGAAACAGAGTCTCACTAGACAGCTCAAGCTGGCCTCTAACTCTCAACCTACGCACAAGTTCTGGGATTGCAGATACAAAGCCCTGTGACCAGCTGACAGACACCTAGCCCTGTGACCAGCTGACAGACACCTAGCCCCGTGATTATCTTCTCATTGTGAACATTTAAGATCTATCGATTCCCCAGTTTCCAAGTCTGCAGTAAACTATTACTAAATGTAGTCACTGGGCTGTACCAGTGGTCTCCACCCAAATGTTTACTTTTTACACATGTATTGTGTATGGTGTGGCTGTGTGCACACATGTATGTTAGAGAGAGCTTGCCCACGTGGGTACATGTCGAGACCAGAGGCAAACATCAGGTCTCCTCTTCTGTTGCTCTCTACCTTGACTTTTCTTTTGAATTTTAAAAGATTTTCAAAAACCCTTTGGGTAGTATGTAGGCATGTCAGGAGTATGTACATGTGAACGTAGGTGCCTTCAGAGGCCAGAAGAGGATTTGGGTCCCCTGGAGCAGCAGTCACAGGTGGTCCTGAGCCACCTGATGTGGGTGCTGGGAACTGAACTTGCTCTAGAAGAATGAGCAGGTGCTCTTAAACCCTAAGCTTCTCTCCAGCCCTGCCCTCATCTTTGTCTCTTTGTTCTTTCGATACAGAGACTCTCACTGAACCTGGAGCTCTGATTGGCCAGCCGTCCTGGGGGTTCCTGGACCCCACCCCCACCCCCTCATCCCTCTGACCCCAACCATGAAAGCAGCTATTGGCTGTTCCAATGCCAAAAGGAGCTTGGAGAATGGAAACAAATGGCCCCTCTCTAGTCAGGACAGCCTTCATTTCATTTACTGTCGTGCGAGAGCCTCTGAGCCCTCACTCTGTATTAATCTCACTCATTTCCTTTTGTCTCCTGTCAGATTCTTGGCTTCAGCGTACTTACAAGCAAGATAACCATGGCCACAGAAAACAGCAAGATGCTGATGAACATGATTCCCTACAGGTCAGCCACTGCACTTCCCTTCTCTGTTGCTTTGGGGTTTGGTTTGCTTTTGTTTTTTTTTTCAAGACAGGATTTCTCTGTGCAGCTCTAACTGTCCTGGAGCTCACTCTGTAGACCAGGCTGGCCTTGAACTCAGAAATCCTCCTGCCTCTGCCTCCCAAGTGCTGGGATTAGAGGTGTGCGTCACCACAGGGCATCATTCCACTTTTCAAAATTTCTTTTCCTTTATTTTTGTAACAGGGTCTTGCTGTAGGTGGTTAACCTCAATCTCCTGGCTCAGCCTCCCAGGGGCTGGGGGGGGGGACAGGCATGTGCCTGCATGACCACCAGTTGCTGTCTCTCAGCCTCTCCCCACACAGCCTGGCTCAGTCTTTTCTAGGACTGTTTGGCTACTGCTAAGTTCATTCAGCACACAGGTTCAGTTCCTGGCCTTGTGGATAGCATCGAGTATAGAACCCAGAGGTTTGTGACCACACAGTGGCCACCACAGCGCCTTGTCCCTTCCTTACTCACCCTCTGTCACTTTCCTCACACAAGCCTGCCAGCTTGTCAGACATCTGCTGGGTCCCCACAACACCGGAGACTTGATTCTTTTTTTCTGTAGGTATTATGGGTCTCACAGAGCCCCCTCCCCTTGTCTGGTTAACTTTCAAGAGCAGAATAAGAAGGCCAGGCATGTAGTGCCCACATGTAATCCCAGCATTTGGGAGTGGAAGCAAGAGGATCAGGAGTTGAAAGACTAGCCTTGGCTACACATCAATCATGAGGCTACCCTGGGCTAAATAAGATCCCCCCCCCCAAGTAAAACAACAAAAAGATGGGAGGAGAGATTGTTTTCTAGTGTCCATGGTAGGAACCAGGATTCCATGTTGAGAAGAGAACTGTTGCTTTGCCGTTGCCCACTTGAGTGTGGGTCTCAGCTGCTCCCCCATCCCTCTCCCTCCTTTTCTTCGTCTTTAGACTATGCCTGGATTGAAGCTAGGGCCTCATGCAGGTTAAGCAAGCACTCTGCCACTGAGCAGCACCTTTGAAGAGGCAGCTCTGAGGGATTCACAATTCCTCTGCATTTGGGTTTTCGTCTGTCATGTGACTCTTGCTACCGCCGAACAGTTGCCGTCTGTCATGTGACCCTTGCTACCGCCGAACAGTTGCCATCTGTCATGTGACCCTTGCTACCGCCGAACAGTTGCCATCTGTCATGTGACTCTTGCTACCGCCGAACAGTTGCCACTTTTGAGTTTAATTAGAAAGGACTAGACAGCAGTGTCATACCCACACGCAGACTTCTGAGGAACACTGCTTATGGCTCCACACTGCACACAGGGGAGTCCCAAAACCTTGCAGATGTTGGCTAAGCTCCAGGATAACAACAGGGGGCTGTTGGATATGATCATGTTGAACCGGGCCGGTATCCTGTTTCCTGTGAAATGCAGTGAAAGCCGAATGCATCTGGCATTCTATTCAATAACAGAGAAGTGATCAGATACGACCTCTATACAGTGTGTGTGTGTGTGTGTGGGGCCTATTCAATAACAGAGACATGATCAGATATGACCTCTATACACTGTATGTGTGGGGGGGGGCAGGGTACAAGGGAAAGTCAGGTGACAATGTGTGTTCTCTCTCTCTCTCTCTCTCTCTCTCTCTCTCTCTCTCTCTCACACACACACACACACACACACACACACACACACACACACTTTCGAGACAGGGTTTCTCTGTGTAGCCCTGGCTATCCTGGAACTCCCTCTGTAGACCAGGCTGGCCTCAGACTCACAGAGATCTGCCTGCCTCTGACTCCCAACTGCTACCATCAAAGGCGTGCACAACCACTGCCAAGCTAACTTGTATTTTTTTAAAACTCTTGTTTTGTCTTGTTTTGTTTCTGCATTTGGGAGGGATTGGGCAGTTGATGCCGTAGCATGCACGTGGAGGTCAGAGGACAACTATGCAGCTGGTTCTCTTATACCATGTGAGTCCCACTCAAGCGTGCTGGAGAGCATCAGTGAGGCGGGTGCCTCTCAGCTTGCTTCTTATCCTTCAGCTTGGCTTTCACTGTGAGATCCAACATTTCAACATTGCTTTGAATGTTCATTATTTGAGCCCTTTTCTATTGATCCATGGCTGCCAGAGACTGATAGAAATTGGGCACTGTAACCTAACTCCTGCCATGCCCATATTCCCGGTGATATTTTCTGTTTTGTTTTTGTTTTTGGCTGCTTGTGTAATACCAGCAGTCCAGACCAAGTCTGAGTTTCTGACCCTCCACCATGCATCCCAGTGGTGGGGTTTTTGCTGCTCTCTACCACGCCCAGATTCTGTATTCTTCTGATAAGCACTGAGTAACACTGACAACAGTAGGAAGGAAAGCAGTGGCTTATAGTGCTGGGCTTGGATAATAAACTATTTATTATATATATGCAGTGGCTTATAGTGTTGATTTTCAATAATAGACTGTATTTATTATATATCTCTTTGGAATAGTCACACTCTTATCCAACTTTATAAAAGTACAAAAAGGGAGAAGTGGGCTTTAAGCATGAACTAAAAGGAAGGTTTTATTTTTTTATTTTATTTTATTTTTTGTTTTTTTTTTAAGACAAGGTTTCTCTGTGTAGCCCTGTCTGTCCTGGAACTCATTCTGTATTCCAGGCTGGCCTTGAAATCAGAAATCCACCTGCCTATGCCTCCCAAGAATTTACTTATTTTATGTATGTCAGTATACTGTGGCTCTCTTCAGACACAGCAGAAGAGGGCGTCAGATCCCATTACAGATGGCTGTGAGCCACCATGTGGTTGCTGAGATTTGAACTCAGGACCTCTGGAAGAGCAGTCAGTGCCCTTAACCACTGAGCCATCTCTCCAGCCCCTGAGAAGAAGTTTTAATTAGATAAGTTATTATCTCCTTAACTAATTAAACTATTGTTTGCTCTATAGAAAAGTCTACCACAACAACAGCATTCCTACATGTGTTAGTATAGAGCTGGTCTCATTGTGGATCTTTCTATTGTTTTCTAGAATGGAATCCAAATATGGAGTCATGTGCATTTGTCTGTTCAGTGAAATGATAAAAGATAATGAAAACAAACATTTTGGACACACACATACACAACACACACACACATACACATGTACACACACATAAATATAGACAGATACATATATACATGTACACACAATGCACATATATACATAAACATACACTCTTGCACACATAGACACACACATTACATACAAACATATAACCACACCACATGCACACAACACACACATACACACTACACACACATACACACACTCATACATACACATTGATACACACTACACACACATACACACACTCATACATACACATTGATACACACTACACACACATACATACACATAAAGACACACAGGCACACATGGTTGATGATGGAGAAGTAGAAGTGGAATTCAAAAGATAGGAATTGCAAACAGCAAACAATCTGTAAAACCCTTAGAAGACATTCCCAAGACTTAGAAATTTATCCAAAGGAATGAAAGATGGAGCATACCCAGGCTTCTGAAATCGTGTTAAAGGATTGTGTTAGCATGAAGATATATATATATATATATATATATATATATATATATATATATATATATATGACATCTTACAGATAAGATACATTTATAGAAGCTCCCTCCCAAACCATCAGCATTTCTTTTCCTTTTTGGTCTCCTCCTACCGTGCGTGACATTTGAAGGTTAAGCCTCTGAGTCGTGAGAGGAAGCCAATGCAGTCCCGGTACATGATCACTGTACGCCCTGATCAGATCTCTTCCATTTTATTTGTGAGAGGTTTTGGCCTGGGGCAGTCTTTCTCCTTACAATGTCTTCAGTTTCAGGACGTTTCTATAAAGCTGGCCTGATTTCTTCCTTACGTACTTGAATCTACCAGTGAGGTTGTATAAGCCTGACGGTATAAGCCATCTCTCTGGCCCATAACTCTGGTTTTTGTTTGTTTGTTTGTTTGTTTTTTGTTTTTTGGGGTTTTGTTTTGTTTTTGTTTTTTCGAGACAGGGTTTCTCTGTATACCCCTGGCTGTCCTGAAACTCACTTTGTAGACCAGGCTGGCCTCGAACTCAGAAATCTGCCTGCCTCTGCCTCCAGAGTGCTGGGATTAAAGGCATGCGCCACCACACCCAGCTCATAACTCTGTTTTTATTGTGCTTTTTTTTTTCTTTTGGTTTTTTCGAGACAGGATTTCTCTGTGTAGCCCTGGCTGTCCTGGAACTCACTCTGTAGACCAGGCTGGCC
Source organism: Mus pahari (assembly GCF_900095145.1). Classification (NCBI taxonomy): domain Eukaryota; kingdom Metazoa; phylum Chordata; class Mammalia; order Rodentia; family Muridae; genus Mus; species Mus pahari. Next base: position 23,663,562 of record NC_034610.1, on the reverse strand, counting down.
TTGAACTCAGAAATCTACCTGCCCCTGCCTCCCGAGTGCTAGGATTAAAGGTGTGTGCCACCATACCCGGCTATTGTGCTATTTTTTTAGTTTGTTTTTGAGATATGATCTTAGGTAGCCAAAGCTTTAAGCCTGGCATTGACTCCTGATCCTCCTGGCAAATGTTCATACCCCTCTTGTCCTCCAGCTCACACTGCAAGTATCCAGCCTCTCATGCTGGAGGGGGTCAAGGCGGCATGCGCTTGAAGCAGCTGGGCATTGCATTCTATGTCAGGAAGCAGAGGCTGAGGATCCCATTATGCTTAGCTCTCCTTCTGCACTTACAGTCCTGGGTCCCCATGCAGGAACAGCAGCACCACAGTGGGCAAGGCAACCCTCAGGGATGCCCAGAGGCTCATCTCCCAGGTGACTCCAGATCATTTAAGTTGACAGTTAGCACCACCGTCACACTGTGTGACCATTGTGTCTATCTGCTTTGGGTTATCTCTCTCCTGGAGAACACTTTGTTAATTTGAATCATTCAAAGTATTTATCCATTTATTTGGAATTATCGAATATATCAGTATAAAGTTATTTGTAACACTCTTTTATTATCTTGTTAACATACAATAAAATTCATTCTTTAAAGTGGACAATTCAGTGGGCCAGGCAAGATGGCACACAGCTGTAAGGCCAGCCCTGGAAAGGTCTAGAACTCCAGCTCAGCCTGGGCTACCTGAGATTCTGATTCAAAAAGTAAAAACCAAAAAGCAAGCAAACGAGTAAAACCTGTAAGGGAGAAAGAAAGGTGTGTGTGGAATGTGTGTGTGCCTGAGTGAAGGTGTGTGTGGAATTTGTGTGTGCCTGAGTGAAGAGCCCTGAGGAGACCCTGTCCTGAAGAGTGGGACTAGATGGGGACTTGGGAGCCTTTCAGCTCTAAAGCACTCTAGGTGCAGGGTGGGCCTGAGGCACACACTCCAGACTGTCCTCGGCAGCAGAAGCAGTTTTCTCCACTCACACTGGTACTTCTCAGTGAGGACTCTAAGGTGGGAACAAGGATCAGAGGACCACTGAGGTGTTCGTTGGCTTGCTTCATTGTCTGTTTTGACAAGCTGCTGCCTCCATTGCTCTGTTTGTCCTTTATTTGTTAAGAAGGAATAAAAAAGGTGTGTGGGGGGGGAGGGACCATGAGGTCAGCCTGGCGTGAGGACTGAGAGGGAGAGGTGCATTATGGGTTGTCCTATGCCAGCAGTGATTCCACTCTTGTCTTCCAGCTTCGTGTTCCCTGAGAATCCAGAGTTCGGCGTGCTCAGCAGAATTGTTTTACAAGCCATGTCTTTATCTTTTGTGAGTTCCTTTCTGCTTGTATCTCTGGGCAAGAAGATTGCCAACTTCCATAACTACAGAGCCAATTCCAACCAGGTGAGGGGCCATGTGTCCTGTTAACTGATACGATTGTTCTCTGATGTGAACCTCCCACCAACATTCCTCTTTAACCAGAGTTTGTCGGACCATGACTTGTGCTGAAATCACACGAGAAGTGGAGGATGTGCAACCTTGCACCTCCTTGAGTTCACACAAGTATTATTCCCCTCAAATGGATGTGGTGCAGAGAGGGGAAGGGATAACCAGGTGGGGTGACATCCCCTCGAATGGATGTGGTACAGAGAGGGGAAGGGATAACCAGGTGGGGTGACATCCCCTCGAATGGATATGGTGCAGAGAGGGGAAGGGATAACCAGGTGGGGCGGCACATGCTTATTATCCCAGAACTCAGCAAGCAGAGGCAGGCTCAGGAGTTACAGGCCAGCCTGGGCTACAAGAGACCCTGTCTCAAACAAAGATGATAGCGAATGATAACACATGGCATGGTGCTGCCGAGCTAGCAGAGCCTCTGTCTTCCTTCCCTATGGCCTCAGAAGCCAGATGAATGCTGGGACACAGGTCACATGAAACAGCACATACAAACCAGGCTGCTTATGCCAGGCTTTACCATAATGCCTTGCCTTTTGGTTTTTGCATTTATCTTTTAGAAACAAATCTCTAACTACTCTGAAAGTGGTCCTTTCCCTAGAACTCAAGAGGGACATAGGACCAAGTGGTGTCCTAGCCAGACATTTAGGCTAGTGTGGAGGGAGGAGAAGGCCAGCACTGGGCGCTCTGAGTCTAAGGTCAAGGGGTCGTGAGAAAGGAGTAAGGCAAGAGTCAGTTTTGTTACTTTCAGGGGGCAAGTCCCTTATCAGAATTGAGGGCAGAGATGCAATTTCATTTGGAAAATCAGGTTGGCCCTCCCTGGGTGCTCCTCGAGGCTATGTCCAAGTATTATTAGAAGGGTGTAAGAACCCTAATGTCACTTCAAAAACAGTGTCCTTGCAGTTCAAAATCAGATTCCTCAACAAAAAGGGGACTCAAAGGCTCTGCTGTTTCTTTGCAGGATTTAATAGCCATTGGCCTTTGCAACGTGCTCAGCTCCTTTTTCAAGTGTTGTGTGTTTACCGGTAGTATGTCCAGGACGATTATCCAGGACAAATCTGGAGGAAGACAGCAGGTGTGCTGAAAAGGAACCCTACCCCTAGCATGTCCGCGTAAGGAGAGAGATACACATCTGTCCATATGACTGTCTCCATGTCTGTTTGTAGAAGCGCTCCATCTGGATTGATCTTGTAATGTTCTAGTTAGTCGGGAGCCTCTGGGAAGAGTTTAGATTCTGTGCTCAGCTTAATTTTTGCTCAGATTTCTGTCTTTAAAAGTTATTGGGAGGGGGTATGTGGGAGCGCATCCTATAATCCCAGCACTTACCTCCAGCTCTCTTGTGGAGCTGGGGAGCTGGCTCAGTGGTTAAGGGTACTTGCTGCTCTTACGGAGGATGTGGGCTTGGTCCCTGTACCCATATCAGGTAGCTCACAGCCATCTGTAGCTCCAGCTCAGGCTTCTCGGGTGCCAGGCATGGGCATGGTGTGCAGACATAAATCCCAGCACTCAGGAAGCAGAGCCAAGCAGATCTGTATGAGTTCAAGACCAATCTGGTCTACATAGTAGATGAGTTCTAGGACTGCCAGGGCTACATCATGAGATCCTGTCTCAAATACGAAACAAGGAAAAGATGAAACCCCACTGAAGATGGACACTGTCAAAGTGCTAGCAACACACAAACAGGTGGGACATTTACTAACAGGAAGTAGAATGGAAGGGACTTGGGGCTGTCAGCGAGGTGTCTGCTTGCCGGTAGAGTTTCTAACTTGTGTGAGGAGAGGCTAAAGGTTTGAAAGCTGAGACACATAAGCTATATCTTAGTAGATCCAAAGCCCCAAGCTGTGACATTAAGGATTCCAGGGAAAACTGGACCCTCTCCCCCCAGACAGCATTCACATGACACTCAGGAAATACCTGTGTGTCAAATAGTTCACTAAGATCCTAAAAGGCACATGTGCTCAACTCCCAACTCTTCTCGAGGAAAAAAAAAAAAAAGGACGGGAGGGGGGGTGCTTCTCAGCGTGCAGACGGCCACAGCTGCAGATGGGGAGCAGCACGTGCCTGACGTCTCCTCAACCAGCTCTGTCTCCTCAGTTTGCCTCTCTGGTAGGCGCAGGTGTGATGCTGCTGATGATGGTGAAGATGGCAAGCTTCTTCCACAATCTGCCTAACGTAAGTGGGGGTGAGGGAATGGAGTGAGTCAGGGCAGACGGCATGGGGTGGGCAGGGCTGGAGAAGTGGGGCAGTGCTTAAGGGCATCGGCTGCTCTCCAGGGGAGCCCCAAGGATTGAGTACCAGTATCTATTGGGGCTCACAACAGTTTATAACTCCAGTTCCAAGGGATTTGGTGCCCTCTTCTGGCCTTTCAGGTACTGCATATGTGTGATATACATACATGCAGGGAAACACTCATACACATAAAAATAAATAAATCTTAAACGAAAGATGGGCCGGGTGTGGTGGCAAACACCTTTAATCCCAGCACTTGGGAGGCAGAGGCAGGCAGATTTCTGAATTCGAGGCCAGCCTGGTCTACAGAGTGAGTTCCAGGACAGCCAAGGCTACACAGAGAAACCCTGTCTCGAAAAACAAAAACAAACAAACAAACATAGAGTGCCTGTTGTATTGGAACCCAAGTTCAGATACCCAGCCCCCACATAAGAGCCAGCTGTGGCTACACGCACCTGTGACCCAGGGCTGGAAGGAGCTGGCCAGAGACGAGAGGATTGTTGGGGCCTGCTGACAAGGCAGCCTTGCTTCAAAAAGAAAAAATTAGTGAGCTCCCAATTCAGTGAGAGAGCTCGTCTCAGGAGAATGTGATGAGGAGTGACCGAGTGGGACCCCTGAGCCTTCCTCTGTCCTCCGTGCACAGGCATAGGAACACACACCCTTAGAAACAACACAGAGGGATCATGCTGTGTCTTCATCATAAGGTTGCACATTAACCATGATTATGTGGGATCCATGTCTCTATGTAACACATGTCTATATTCTTGTAAAACAAGGTCATGTTGCTCTCATAGAGAGTGGCCAAGAAGCACAGTCACGATCGTTGTCATTAAGCGGTAATTGTCTTTACAGGTGGGGAGTCGGTGGGGAATGATGACTTCACACGTAGGAAGCCCATTGCCAGAGAGACTCGGACCCTTGCTGCCATTGTGTCCCTGCCATCTCTTTTTTTCTGCCTGTGACTGAACCCTGTTCCTCCATTGCTGTCCCACAGCCTCCTGACTATTCCCAGCATCAGACGAGCAGGCCTGCAGGCTGACTTTTGGCTCTGTGTCAAGGGCGTATGTCTCTGCTTACATGCATCTCTTCCTCCCTCTGTCTGAGACATGACCTGATGCTTAGCCATGTCATCTGTGTCTATTACAGCCCAAGCCAAGCGGTTATAAGCAATGCTATAGGTTCGTGCCCAAAACACACAGACCAGACCAGACCAGACGCTAGTCCCGGCTGCCTCTGTGATGATTGAAATTACACAGGCTAGGCTTAGTGACATGCACTTGGAATCCTAGCACCCAGTATACAGAGGCAGGAGGACAGCAGCCAGTCTGGTCTGTGTAGTAAGCTCCAGGGAAACCGGGGCTACATAGAAAGACCTTGTCTCAGGAAACAAAAAAGGGTTTTAAAAGTAAAATTATGAAGCCGGGCGTGGTGGTGCACGCCTTTAATCCCAGCACTCGGGAGGCAGAGGCAGGTGGATTTCTAAGTTCGAGGCCAGCCTGGTCTACAAAGTGAGTTCAGGATAGCTGGGGCTGCTGGCTACACAGAGAAACCCTGTCTCGAAAAACCAAAAAAAAAAAGTAAAATTATGGCTGGAGAGATGGCTCAGTGGTTAAGAGCACTGACTGCTCTTCCAGAGGTCCTGAGTTCAATTCCCAGCAACTACATGGTGGCTCACAACCATCTGTAATGACATCTGATGCCTTCTTCTGGTGTGCCTGAAGACAGCGACAGTGTACTCATAAAAATAAGTCTTTAAAAAAGTAAAATGAAATTATGTAGGATTATAATCATTGTATTTGTTTATTTTATTTATATGAGTACACTGTTGCTGACTTCAGACATAACAGAAGAAGGCATGGTATCCAATTACAGATGGTTGTGAGCCACCATGTAGTTGCTGGGAATTGAACTCAGGACCCCTGGAAGAGCAGTCAGTGCTCTTAACCACTGAGCCATCTCTCCAGCCCCTGTAATTATTTTTTAATGAAATAAATGTCTTACCTTTTTTTTTTTTTTTTTTTTTTTTTGGTTTTTCGAGACAGGGTTTCTCTGTATAGCCCTGGCTGTCCTGGAACTCACTTTGTAGACCAGGNTGGCCTNGAACTCAGAAATCCACCTGCCTCTGCCTCCCGAGTGCTGGAATTAAAGGCATGTGCCACCATGCCCGGCAAATGTCTTACCTTAATATTTAGAAAGAACAGCTCTGCTGTACATGGCTTTATGATGAGATGTGTTTCCTGTAGATATTTCCTGCCTCAGGTTAAAAGAAAATCCAGTCAGGTGGTGGTGTATGCTTTTAATCCCAGCACCTGGGAGGCAAAAGCAGGTCTCAGTGCAAGGCCAGCCTGGTATATGGTGTGAATTCTGGGACAGCCAGGGCTACAATGGGAAACCTTGTCTGGAAAAACAAGAACCATAACAAAACAAAGAGGAAAGAAAGAAAGAAGGGGGGATTCTCCAAACCCCTGTGAAATTGAGGTGCTGTCCATCCCACCACACCTTTCTAACATTGTTTAAAGTTTGGCTGCAGGGTGTCTAGAAAGATCGCTCAGTGGTCAAGAGCTGCTCTTATAAGTCCTGTTCCGGTCCCTGCAACCACATGCTGGCTCACAACCATCTGTAATAGCCCTGGTTATTCCCTCTTCTACTGTGTCTGAAGGACAAAGTGCTTGTCTGTGTAAAAACACATGAATAAACAAATCTTTTTTGTAAAGATTAGGTAAAATTAATTTATTTTAAAAACAAACAAACAAACAAACAAAAACGGTGGGAAGAAGCCACGCCTGACTTTGTCTGGGCTGGGCTGGCTTCTACTGACTCTCGTGTCTGTATTGTTGCACTGGGCTTTCAGAAGGCAAGCACCAACAGGCTCAGCTAGTGTCCTGCTCAATTGGCTCTGACCTCCGCAAAGCCCCGCCATTTGGACGTGATACACTAGAGTAGTGGAGAAAAGTGGAAAGAGCTTTTATTTGTGCCATGTGTCAGGGTCTGGGTGTGCTGTCCATAGGAGACAAACCCACGGGGATTTCTAGAGGCAAGGCTAGTTTTTGTGCTTCCTTTGAGAAGACTTGGGAATTTGTCTGTGAAGGGAGAATGAGGCAGTCTGTCTTTCCCCCCAGGCTGTGCTGGCTGGGATCATCTTGAGCAATGTGGTGCCCTACCTTGAAGCCATTTACAACTTACCCAGTCTGTGGCGGCAGGACCAGTACGAATGTGTGAGTACAGACGCCTCAGCACGGCTGCAATCTGGGTGTTTGGGGGGCAGAAGCAGCAAGAGCTGAGTACAGAGCCCATAGCACCTCTGAGCATCTCAACAGGGACAGGCAAAGGCTCATTCAGCAGGAGCTTGCCACTTAAGACCACAAAATCCACATAAAAAAGCTAGATTGGGGCACAGACTTAGAACCCCAGGGCTGGAGACGCAAAGGCAGGGGTTCCTTGGGGCTTGCTGGCCCCCAGCCTGGCCTCCAGGGACCTCCAAGCCAATATGAGACCCAATTTCAAAAACAAACTTCCTCTGGCTTCCACATGCACTCATACACATATATGGCCACCACACCAACATGAGCACACACATACATACACAAAATAAATAAAATTTTAAAAATAAATAGTTGTTCTCTTCTTCGTTCTCTGCATGATTGCCCACTTCTTTCTTCTCTCCCTCTTTTGCCTCACTCCCCCTTCCCCATGGCCAGTTCCCTGGCCTTGATCCGTAGGGCCAGTGATCTTGTCTACCTGAGAACAGCTTCCCAATAAAGCTGCCTTTAATATAAAATAAATAAATAGTTATAATAACTATTACAAGTGTTTAACTATCATTCAGTGAGTTCTGATTCCTCATGTCAACCCACCTGCCATCTGACAAGGTAGATAACATTGTCTCCATTTCGTACAGGGGGACATTGATATTGTGAGAAAGAAATAAAGGGAGAGCTGGGCGTGGTGGCGCACGCCTTTGATCCCAGCACTCGGGAGGCAGAGGCAG
>NC_034610.1:23651237-23655593 GCF_900095145.1 Mus pahari | reverse complement strand
CTGGCCTTGAACTCAGAAATCTGCCTGCCTCTGCCTCCCAAGTGCTGGGGTTAAAGGTGTGTGCCACCACGCCTGGCAAATACTTTTTTTTTTAAGAATCTATCAGAGAACATGTAGGCAGCCTCTAGGCCCAGTTGTCTGAGGTGGGCCTGGCACCTCTCCATTCTGCTCATTTTCAAGGTGTCTTCCCCCTCCAACCCTTTCCCACAAGGTCGTTTGGATGGTGACATTCTCCGCTGCGATTCTCCTGGGACTCGACGTTGGACTGCTCATCTCACTGGCCTTCACTTTCTTCATCATCACTATTCGCTCACACAGGTACTCAACCTCTGGTCGGTGCAGGACAGCCATGCAAGGCAAGGGCACAGGGACCTAAGACAAGTACATTTCCTTCCAGAACCAAGATCCTCGTCTTGGGTCAGATCCCCAACACCAACATTTACAGAAATGTTGATGACTACCGGGAGGTAAGCGCCAGCCCAGGGATAAAGCCAGTCCATGCATGTGTGAGGGGTCCACCTCCTCAGAACCCCTGGAATCTCAGTACTTCGGAGGCAGAGAGAAGACATCCCAGGACAAGCTAGGCATCTGGATGAAATGAGTCATAGATCGATGGGTTTCAGTGAGAGGCCCTGCCTCAGTAAACAGTGGACAACAATTGAGGAAGACACTTGACCTTAACCTCTTGCTTCCCACATGCACCTCTTACACCTCAGTGTGCTTGCACACCCATGTGCCCACACACATGCAATCACCTGAACATACATACAAAATACATAAAACATACATACACACATATGGGAAGTAGGGTTAGAGCAGCAGCCACTTTGAAGTCCTGCAGCCCACAGGGGATGGGAGACTCCAAGGGACAGGTTCCTTACACCCCTGCAGCCAGCAGAGGGCGCTCCAACCTCTCACTGTGACTCAGGAGAGTCTCAGAGTGAGAATTGGAAGAGGAGAAAAGGAAGAAGAGGTGGCAGGTGTGTGGCTGAGCTCACCTCTCCCCACAGCGCTCTGCAGGCAGGGCTAAGCAGGGACCTGTGCATCTCCAGGCTCAAGGCCAGAGATCTACTCCAGTTCCAAGCTAGCAAAAGCACATAGTAAAACCCTGTAGAGGAAGAGAGGGAGACAGAGACAGACACACACACAGAGACACACACAGACACACACACAGAGACACACAGACACAGACACACAGATACACACACACAGACACAGACACACACACACAGACACACAGACACAGACACACACACAGAGATACAGACGCACAGACATTGTGGGGGTGGGCTGAAGAGCAAGCTAGTTTTCTAGACTTCAACCCACTAAGGACAGAGGTTCTTGAGGAACCATGAAAGCAGTGTAGTTCTGGTGGTGGTGGTGGCTCATGCCTTTAATCCCAGCATTTGGGAGGTAAAGGCAGGCAGATTTCTGTGAGTTGATGCCAGCCTGGTCTAGCAGAGCAAGAGCAAGCTCCAGGGCAGCCAGGGCTACATAGTGAGACCCTGTCTCAGAAAACAAAACAAACATACAAACAAATAAGCAAACAATTAAAAAAATGAGAAGGCTGTGTGGCTCTTTCTCCCTAAAAGAGCGGGGGCCTTGTACCATGTCTTGCAGGTGATTCACATCCCTGGGGTGAAAATCTTTCAGTGTTGCAGCTCCATCACGTTTGTTAATGTGTACCGTCTAAAGCACAAGTTGTTAAAAGAGGTGAGGGCCCACTGCCCCCAGGCATCCTCTACATCCTTGGGTTTCCCTTTCTGCCCTGTGTCTTTGTGTGAGACCCCTCTTCTGTCTCCCAGGTCAATATGGTGAAGTTGCCCCTTAAAGAAGAAGAAATTTACTCTCTGTTTCATGGAAGTGAGACCAGTATAGCAGAAAACAAAATTTGTAGGTGTTTCTGTGACTGTGAAGAGCTGGAGCCAGAGGTCAGGGTGAGCCGCGCCTCCGCATCTCTCCTGTCCCGGTCTCTTCCCTCCCTTCCTTCCTTCCTTCCTTCCTTCCTTCCTTCCTTCCTTCCTTCCTTCCTTCCTTCCTTCCTTCCTTTTTCCCTCCCTCCCTCCCTCCCTTCCTTTCTCTTCTTTTCTTTCTCTCTCTCTCTCTTTCCTTCTTTCCTTCCTTCCTTGCTTCTTTTTTCTGTTTGTTTGTTTTTTGTTTGTTTGTTTTTAAGTCAGGGTTTCTCCATGCAGCCCTGGCTGTCCCAGAACTCACTATGTAAATCAGCCTGGTTTTGAACTCACAGAGATCTGCCTGTCTCTGCTTCATGAGTGTTGGGATTAAAGGCATGTACCACTACCACCTGACTTTCCCCCGTCCCCTTTCTTTAAAATAAACTAGCCATTCCCTTTACAAAAATAAATAAATAAATAAATAAATAAATAAATAAATAAATAAATAAATAAAAACACCACAGTGCATTCCACATACACCAATGCACATACAGACATAACATTAGATGCACTGTAAGGGTCACACACATGCAGCTATAACACTAGTTAGACTGTGAGGGGCATGCATATACAGATATTAACACTAGATAGATTGTGAGAGGCATGCATATGTAGATATAACACTAAATAGACTGTGAGGGTTATGCATGTGCAGATATAACACTAGATAGACTCTTGATATGGAAAAAGTGGAAACATGAGAGAGCCATTTGAGTTTAAGATCGATGTGAGGGATAGAGGGAAATTGGAGAGGTAAGAATCTGGAGTGGGTTTGATCCAAACACATATACATCTATTAATAATATATATTATTAATATATATACACATATATACATAATGTGCACACACATTTGTGTGTTGTATGTGTGTGCATATATATTTTTTGGCAGGGTCTCACTATGTAGCTGTAGCTGGCCTGGAGCTCACTATGTAACCCAGGCTGGCCATGGACTCACTGAGACCCGTCTGCTTTCTCCTTTCAAGTGTGGGAAGCAAAGGCCTGTATAACATACCTCTCTGACCTTGAACTCTTGACCCTACTGACTCTGCCTTTGAACTCGATTGGCTCTGCCTCCCAGATTCTGGGATGCCACCACACCCAACTTGTTTGAGAGAGTGTATCCTGATGTAGTGTAGGCTGGCCTCAAGCTCAGAGTCCATCCTGTTTCACACCCGGAATCCTGGAATTGCTGTGCCATGCTGGGTGGTCCAGCTAATAAGCTCGTGCTGCTCGCGTCCTCAGCACCCAGGATGTATAAGATGGTTTTGAAACTTCATGGGGTTTAAACTCAAATTAGGGAGGCAGCTCTTCACTAATGTGACATAGTATAATGCATAGCTTCAATAATAAAGTAACTATCGTTCACATTTCCGATCTCTGTATAATATCCAAGCATATTATAATTTTAATCTTTTTTCCTCCCAAGATGGTAAATAATAGTACCATTTTATTTTTTTTAGGTTTTTTATGTGTATACATATTTGTGTATATATGTGTGTATATGTGTATGTATAGCTTATATATGTGTATGTATGTATGTATGTGCATAAATGTATATGTATGCATGCATGTCTGTGTGTGTGTGTCTGCAGATGCTCACACAGGTTAGAAGAGCATCAGATCCCCTAGAACTAGGGTTTTAGGTGACTGTGAAGCACCCGAGGTGGATGCTAGGAACTGAACTCCAATCCCCTGCAGGAGCAGCAGGTGCTTGTAACTACTGAGCTGTCTCTCCAGCCCAACTTGGAGTTATTAATAGGATGGTGATGTATAATAGAGCATGAGTAGCGCCATCTTCTGATTATAGTCAGAAGAATATGTCTAACTTCTAACAGCACATAAGACTTTGGATCGAGAGAGTGGCATGAACTTAGAAAGCCAGAGGCACCACACGGTGAATGGCTACATGCTTTTGAAGTCACTGACGTTGCTATTGGCATGGAAACTAGAGATCTCCATGCCAGTAAGCTTGGCAGGGACTCTGAGGCAGAAATATGTATGAGGCTCTCAGGATCATAGGAGTGATGCTCTCAGGCAGACACATCCAGTGGAGGGTAAGGAAGAAAGGACAGGTGACAAGCCCAACCGTCACACATGCAGAGGCCACACTAGCCTGGATCTGTGTGGTGCTCCCAGCCCATGGTTCTGTCCATGTGCTACACCAGCCCCTCAAGTCTCTTAGATGGGAGGCAGGCAGAGATAAAGACATGTTTCTCAAGAAACCAACCGCTGTGTTCTTAAGAAGGCTAGATGAGCCGGGCGGTGGTGGCGCATGCCTTTAGTCCCAGCACTTGGAAGGCATTGGCAGGCGGATTTCTGGGTTCGAGGCCAGCATGGTCTACAAAGTGAGTTCCAGGATAGCCAGGGCTACACAGAGAAACCCTGTCTCAAAAAACCAAAAA
>NC_034610.1:23647290-23650874 GCF_900095145.1 Mus pahari | reverse complement strand
GAGAGAGAGAGAGAGAGAGAGAGAGAGAGAGAGAGAGAGAGAGAGAGAGAGAGAGAAAGCACTTTACAGGACGTAGTAATAAATACCGGAGACTCATTGGGAGCCAGGAGTAATGGAAGTGAGTAGAGTAAAGGTGATTTCAAGTCTGGCTCACAGACTAATGTGACACACAGTTGGGAGGAAGGTACCATGGAGTAGGGAAGAGAAACTCCAATGTCTGTGGCTTCAAGTGCTAGTGGGACAGCCAAGCTCAAAAGGAATGATGAGGCAGAGCTTCAGAGGGAACCCAGCAGGCTAGGAGGACAGGGACTTCAGCCCTGCCTGAGCTTCATCAAGGTCCCACTCTCCTCTGATGTCCCAGGTTGTCTACACAGAGCGATATGAAAACAGACAGGAGCAGGACTCATCCATCAACCTGATCCGCTGCTCCTACCTGGGCAGCGGGGACAGCAGCCAAGTCACTTCTGAGGAACAGATTCCCTACACAGTGTCTTCCACATCACAGAGAAATATAGGGCAGAACTACGAGGACATGGAGAAAGCCTGGCTATCCAACAGCCCCCCAAGAAACAGTCCACTACCACCGCCCGAAAACTCAGAAAGCTTAGCACAGAGCAGATCCAGATCCATTATCATGCCTTACTCAGATACGAGTGTGCAGGGCAACACCCACACCATCATTCTGGACTTTTCCATGGTGCACTATGTGGATAATCGGGCTTTGGTTATACTAAGGCAGGTAAGTACCAAGGAGGCCTGGCTCTAGGCTCTGACTCCTCCTACAGCTCACACTAACACCCCCATGCCAGTGTGGGTCTCTGCATCCTGAGATTGCTCAGTCACTAGAGATGGGGACACTGCAGGTGGTTTAGAATCAATCAGAATGAGAAGGAAATAAACCAGGTCTGATTTGTTGAACTAGAGCAGTTAGTTCCCTAGTCCTGAGTCATTCATCATTTCTCAAGAAATTGGGGACGGAGGAGTTGCTTCTTAACACCACAGAGGCAGTGTCTGTGTCCCGCCCACTGTGGAACTCCCAGGACAGCTACAGACCTTTGCAGTGACCAAGCTCTACAGAAAACAAAACGGTCACCAAGATTTCTCCCAGTAGTCAGCTGCTGTGTTCCAGGCAGTGCTCAGCCTGGAAGTTAAAAGACACTTCAAATCTGACCCTGCAGATCTGTCAGGCTCCGGCAGGGTCTCCCCTCCCCCAAGTCACTTCTTTGTTACTGTTCCCTCAGAAGTCTCTGCTTCTGCTGCAGAGTGGACAGCAGAGCGCATGGTTACTGAGCTGGCTTTGCTGTTTAATGCCTGTCCTCTCAGACACGCCCCAGTTCCACCCCTGTTCATGATGGCCCAGTTTAAACATGTGGGACACTCCCTCCCAGCTCTCAGAGACCTGCCCCGCTCCTTTGATGGTCATGTCCTCTTCTGACTTGGATCCTGTTTTATGAAGCCTTCACACTCCTGAAGAAGTAGGCTTTTCTTAAGGGCATCTGGCTCTTTTTTTTTCTGGTCTGGAACTTACTATGTAGACACAGCAGGCTGGCTTGGAACTCACAGAGATCCGCCTGCCTCAATCTTCCAAGTGCTGGGATTAGTGTGTGCCCCACAGTGCCTGCTCACACCAGCAGTTTAGATTCAGATGTATTTGATGCTGTTTCCTCTGGGAACTTTTCTCTCAGGCTGTTGGGCTGGGCTGCATTGCCACCTTCTAGTCTTGTACTATAGTAACTTTAGAGTTGCTCAACCCACATTCTCAAACGCTTCCTGCAGGACCATGCTGAGCACACACACCTTTGCCTTCAGTTCTCCCAGCAGCCCCAAGAACAGCCCCTGTGTTGAAGACTTGGTGCTTCAGAACATCTGGCATCTGTCTTTTCCTGGCTCTTCCCACCTGCTCTGTAGAACAGTGCCCAGCACCCATCTCTTGCCTCCCATTCTTACAGAGACACCTTGAATTCTGGTACCTACACTTGGTCTGCACAGATGGCTTTCTGATGGAGGCAAACCAGGATCCTTTGCCTTACAGCTGTGAGACTCATGGTCTGCATCTATGTCCTAAAGGTCCAGGCTTCCTCATTCTTCTGTAATGGTTCTGTATACTCCTTTTGGAGGAAATTATTTTATTCCACTTACCCTAAAATAATAAACATGGGACTGGAGAGATGGCTCAGCAGTTTTCAGCACTGGTGGCTTCTCTTATAGAGGACCCAGCTCACACCTGTCTATAACTCCAGGGGATTTTATACCCTCTCTAGCCTTTATGGGTACCAGGTACACACTACAGATACACAGACTCACACACATGTATATGAGTAAATATACAACTTTTTAGGAAGGAGGATAGCTCTTTGTATCCACTCTCTAGAATATTCCCAAGAGTATCATTGCCCATCTACCCTGAGGTTCCTCATACAGACACTCTCATTGTAGGAAGAGTCTCCCAGCTTAGAATTGTGAGCAGCCTTCCCTGTCACTCCCCACTCACCGTGAGATGCCCTGCTTGGTTTCTGTGTCCCCAGCCCCAGTACTCGGAAGCAGGAAGAACACCCAGCAGTGAACACCTGATGAGGAGTCAGACCCCCACTAGTTGGTGGTTGTTTCTGGCATTCGTGCAGCTCTCTGACTCCTCCCTCCCCCCTCTCTCCCTGCAGATGTGCAATGCTTTCTACAATGCCAACATTTTGGTCCTCATTTCAGGGTGTCACAGTGAGTTGCCCTTTACCCTGTGAGTGAGTGTGTGTCTTGTATCCCAGGGCTCTACTCTCTGGCGCTGACACCTGTGTGTTTGGGTTTGGTCTGTAGCCTCTGTGGTCAAGTCGTTTGAGAAGAATGATTTCTTTGATGAAGGCATCACGAAGGCCCAGCTCTTCCTCAGTCTCCACGACGCCGTGCTGTTTGCCTTGTCCAGGAAGTTCTCTGAGCCCTCAGACTTAAGTATGGATGAGACCGAGACAGTGATACAGGAGACCTACTCAGAGTCCGACAAGGTTGGATAATGTGGACCCTCAGGGCTTGGGGAGAGGTAGGGAGAGGGGAGCATCTGATCTGCAGATGAAGGATGTCCAAGAAAGGCTGGGCTGCACCTCTGCCTGAATCTGAGCTGCTAAGCGTGCTCTGGGATCGGCTGGTAAACAGCAGAGACCCGAGCGTTCAAGGGTCCCCCTATGCTACAGCGTCTGGGTGTCCCATCCAGAACCCATCCCCGACCAGCAGATGCCTCAGGCACCCGTCCTGTGGTTAGTGTCACACACACCAGTTGCTAGGCATATGAAATCCTCCCCTAGACAGACTTTAGAGCATCCAAAACCACCTCTGGAGTGAGTCCTAAGTCTGATGAGCTGGAGGACGCATCTGCCCTCCCAGGCCTTTGGCTATTATTTACACTTTAAAGAAGGGGCTGTTGAGATGGCTCAGTAGGTAAGAGAACCCGACTGCTCTTCCAAAGGTCCGGAGTTCAAATCCCAGCAACCACATGGTGGCTCATAACCATCCGTAACAAGATCTGACGCCCTCTTCTGGAGTGTCTGAAGACAGCTACAGTGTACTTACATATAATAAATAAATAAATCTTTAAAAAA
>NC_034610.1:23636385-23645955 GCF_900095145.1 Mus pahari | reverse complement strand
CTGGCCTCAAACTCAGAAATCCACCTGCCTCTACCTCCCTAGTGCTAGGATTAAAGGCGTGCGCCACCACTGCTCTGCGGTGGACATCATCTTTACATCTGGAATCCACAGCTGGGCAAGAACATTGTCCTCCTCTCCTCAGCACTCCATCCCAGTTCCACATCTGTAAGCGAATACACAGAAGTAGGAAGCAAGTTGTTAAATGTCTCACAAGGCTTCTCTGTGTAGCCCTGGCTATCCTGGAACTCACTCTGTAGACCAGGCTGGCCTCGAACTCACAGACATCTTTATCTTTTTGCCTCTGCCTCCTGAGTGCTGGGACTATAAAGGCTATGTGCAGACACTGTCCAACTCCACATGGTGGAAGGGAAGAACCAACCAACATAACCCTACAAGTTGTATCCTGACCTCCACAAGGTCACCACACTGGACTGTACACACACACACACACACACACACACACTACATAAATGGAAAAAACAAATTTAGGAATTGTCTTGACAATATCTCTGCTCAAGGATGAACTTTTTATGCTCAAAGGCTTCCATTGGTTCTCAAATGTCTGTGTCCATCAGAGTGAGCTAAATTTGCCATTCAGAGAGAGATAGCTGGCCCTGGTTCCCAGCCCCGAGGTTTGGCTCAGTGGGGTTGTTATGGGTGTTGAGAGCATCCGTCTCTACCAAGTTGCCATGTAAATCCTCTGCTCCCAGGGCTAGCTTTACACGCCAGCATCACCACCTTAGAGAATTCACGCCAGGCCTTGCCTACTGAAGCCTAGGTTGCCCAGTGATCTTTGGATGTGTATCAGACGCTGTTTGTAGAAATCACTTGTAACCTAGACTGGTTCTTGCTGGATTATCTGGAGATGGTAGCAATCCAGGGTGGCTCTGACCTGAATTCAAGGCTTGAGGTTTTCTGGCTCATCCAATGACTGTGAATAGTTTCCCCATAGCTCCACCCTCAGCACACCCAGGAGCCCCGAAAGCAGCTGGGTGACTCTATCCAGACTGCCAAACTGCTATAGAACAAAAGTAGACATAATGCCCCAGTTCACGCCTTGATTTTCTTTTTTCTTTTCTTTTCTTTCCTTTTTTTTTTTTTAAGATTTATTTATTTTATGTATGTGAGTACACTGTGAGGGTATCAGATCTCATGATAGATGGTTGTGAGCCATCATGTGGTTGCTGGGATTTGAACTCAGGACCTTTGGAAGAACAATCAGTGCTCTTACCCACTGAGCCATCTCACCAGCCCATCACACCTTGATTTTCAATTGCTGTTATTTATGGTGTCTTTAAGCAAAGGGTTTGTTGTTGTTGTTGTTTTCTTCAAGACAGAGTTTCTCTATGTAGCCTTGGCTGTCCTAGAACTACTCACCCTGTAGACCAGCCTGGCCTCAAAATGAGAGACCAGCCTACCTCTGTCTCCCAAGTGCTGGGATCAAAGGTGTGCGCCACCATGGCCGGGCTCAAGCAGAGGTTTTTGTTTTGCTTTGGTTTTCTGAGGGTCAAGCAATCCTGATGCCTTCACTGCTTCCCCAAAGGCCCCTGCTCTCACTCCCATTACAGCTGGTGCCAGATTCCAAAGTCAGTCTTGAAGGTCACACACGTTGTAGCACCTGTTCATGCTCCTTTGAGTAAGTTCCCCTTTTCCTGGCTTGAGAAACTATTTTCACAGAGGTATTTAATGAAAACGCATGTAGCTTGGGCTTGCTGTTGCTTTGTTTTTCCCTCAGTACCACACTGTTCTGAGTATCATTACTATAATACATCCGAACATTTGGTTAAGGGGTCCAGTGACATCAGCTCATGATCCCTAACTCATGATCACCAATAGGTGTAATGGTTTCTGTAATTCATGAAAATAACACTCACTACAGTTTTCTATGTTACAATTCTTACTTTCATATTATTTCCTGTCATGTAAGTCAGAGTCCCTAGGACCAGGGAGCTGAGTGATGGGTGTGGCCTTGTTCCTGGGTTGATGGGAGAAGCTTCTGGTGTGTTGGCACTAAGGACAGGCATTACTGTGGTTTCCAGTGGACAAATGGCCAGGGCTCTCTAACAAGCACCCTCTGCTCACCTGACAGTCCTTTCAGGACCTATATTAAACTGTCCCCCAGCCCGACAGTTAACGAGGAGACTAGAGGAAGCGTAAGCTTTATTTTGTATTAAGCTCAAATTACTTACAAGCATACAGATGGATTTGAGACGGCAGAAGGATAGATAGATCTGCACATCCAGGAAGCTTTGGAGCCTGAGACTCATGGCCATACAGATGGCAACAAAATTAGAGACCTATATAGAATGCCATATAGGGAAAGTATAGGTATAAGAGAAATGAGCCCAGGATCAATGCTTGTGATGTTTAAAAAGCCAGCAGAGGCCGGGCGTGGTGGTGCATGCCTTTAATCCCAGCACTCGGGAGGCTGAGGCAGGCGGATTTCTGAGTTCGAGGCCAGCCTGGTCTACAAAGTGAGCTCCAGGATAACCAGGGCTGCACAGAGAAACCCTGTTTAAAAAGCCAGCAGAGGCTGAGGAGGCAGCAAAGACCCCACAGAATAACAGACGGGGAAGGACAGGTATTTTAGAAGGGAACATTGCAAACTGTTCCTGCAATATGACTTCATGTCTTGGGGGCACCTGCTATGTGACAGACTGACATATCTGATACTGGGGACATCTAGAACCAGGCTGTGCTCTACATCAAGGGGCTTAGAGTCTAGCTAAGGATAGGTTTGTACACGAGGGGGCAGTTGGCTCTCAGAGGAAGCTGGGAGCCCTGCTGGCCATCTTTGATCTGCATGTAGAATGAAGAACATGTGTACATGGACAAGATGGAGGTGAATGAGGGAGGCAAAGCTCAAGAGAGACGAGTGTAGTCAGGCGGTTCCTAGCCTCAGGCAGGCTAGAGTCAAGAGCGGGCACCGCCGCTGGGGAGACACTAGTGAAGCCAGAGCGGCCAGGCTGCACGCACAGCCTGACGGCGCCCTAGATATCAGGATTGTGGTAGGGGTTGGCAACTGAGATCAAAAAGACAAGGTGTCTTGTAAAACCCAGTTTAGCTAGAAAGGCCAGAGAGAGCAGAAGTTAGGCTTTGACTAAACCCAAAGAAGAGGCGAATGACTAAGACTCGGAGCAGACCTGCAGCAGAAGAGGCAACGATAAAACCCATGGTTATCAGGCATGCCTGCTTGGAAGTGAAGTTTTTAGGTTTTAACCCTTTCCAAATGTGTGTGTTACAGAATGGCAATCTGAGCAACCTGAGACTCAAAACGGGGACTGCCATCATAGAAGGCTCCCAGCATGCAAGTCCAGGCTTCACCAAGACCCTGAAGCCTGGTAAGGATGACTTGAAGTTTGACCTGGAACTGGATCCCATGCTGTCTTTTGAACAGAACAGTGGGATGGATCTCAATCTGGACCTAGACTTGGACTTGGACCAGTCAGAGCTGGACCCTGGATCTGAGCTGGACTCTGAGATCCAAGCCAAACCTGAGCTGGAACTAGAGTCAGACCTTGAGACAGATGCCCAGACAGAGCCCGAGACAGAGGAAGAGCCAGAGCTGGAGCCAGAGCTGGAGCCAGAGCTGGAGCCAGAGCCTGAGCCAGAGAGAGCCAAGAAGACCAGGACAAGGTCTCAGAGCCCCTGGCGGAACTACTTCTCTGCTTATCGCTTTGGTTCTTCAAGCTCCCAGTCTAGAGCTCCATCTCAGACACGCCCAGAAAAGAGACAGCCACATAATTACCCAATTTCTCCCTAAAATAATAAGGATCCTTGGTAGGTGACTCCAAAATGCAGGTAGAGTATCTTGGCAAATCCTCCTTGCCCGACTCAGCATGACATCTAGACTGGGTACAAGCCACCAGTCCTGGCTCTGTGACCCCTCCACCTGCTGACTTCCTTCTTATTGGATTCTGGGATCACATGCCCATCCATCATACGCCCAGGCTGTGTGACTCAAGGCCAGCAGTTGTCTCTTGGTTCTGTCTTCAGGCTTTGCAGATTGCATCGTCAACAGATTTCCAGTGAAGGCCTCCCTGCACGTACTCTCTGGGAACTGTGCCAGCTTGTCTTTGAGTTCCTCCTCTCAGCTCTGCTTTCCTTTCTCCAAAGAAATGAGGCTTGAATAAAATATGGGACTCTACTTAACACAGATCTCACCTGCTTTCCTCTGTATCCCTCACCCTGTGAAATGTCAGATGGGAGGGACTCCACAAGGGAGCCAGCAAAAGGAAACCCAGGTGAGTTGTAGCTGACATGGAAGAGTTCTCACCATCCGGATCCAGCCAGGTTGCAGGCCTGGGGACCTGGCACCTGCTGAGCAGAGGGCTTTTACTGCCACTTTTCCCTTCTGCTGGTGTTACGGTTATTTGGTGGCACTCACAAGAAGGAATGGCGACATTACTAGACTCTCTCTAGTCTGTCTACAGCTGCTCTTTCTTACAGGCATCCCAAGCCAACCTAAAGCTAGGATTTCTGGTGGGCCAGACTTAAAGTGTGTGATGGGTGGAGAGATGGACGGCTCAGCAGTTTAGAGCACTGACTGCTCTTGCAGAGGACCCGGGGTTCAGTTCCCAGCACCCACACTGGGTAGCTCGCAGTGCATCTGACTCCAATCCCAGAGAATCTGATGCACTCTCCAGTGGCATTCCATACAACTGCTATTCATTCAGACAAGCAGTCATGCATACACATTGAGAAGAAATAGATAAAAGTTTAAAACTGATAGATACAAGCCTGCCTGAGGACTAGGAAAGGCCATCCTAGTTTTATTCAAATCCATCTAAAGTTTTCTTGTTTCTCTATTAAAAATAACTTAAGCCGAGAAGAGAATTACAGACCTATGATATAAAGATATACCAAACCTTTCATTTAACTTCCAGTTGATAAAAATGACTCCTCATGGCTGGGTTCTCAGTTTCTCTTATTATCAGATGAAAGATGCCTTGGGCTATGGAGGTGGCTCAGAGAAGAGAGCTGCTACCCAAGCACCAAGGCCTGAGTTCAGATCCTCCAGCACCCGTGTAAAGGCTGGGCATGCCACCTTATCCATGAAACCCCAGCCCTGGGAGACAGGAAGATTGGTGGCACTCCTTTTTTTTTTTTTTTTTTTTCGAGACAGGGTTTCTCTGTATAGCCCTGGCTGTCCTAGAACTCACTTTGTAGACCAGGCTGGCCTCGAACTCAGAAATCTGCCTGCCTCTGCCTCCTGAGTGCTGGGGTTAAAGGCATGTGCCACCATGCCCAGCATTGGTGGCACTCCTTAGATTGGCCACCAGCCTAGCCAAAACATGTCAAGTTTCAGATTGAGGGAGATAAGACATCCAGGACCTTCCTCTGACCTCCATGCGTGTTGTCACATGCACTTGTAGACACACAGTCACACATATGATCACAGACACAACATATGTGTTCTGTTGTTACACAAGTGCTTGGTGGGCATCTGTTCATGTACTGCACTTCCAGCTGTGGAGACTCAGAAGGCCATTCTGTGACTAGAAGGTCATGTCCAATGTCTCCCTGAACATACAAAAAGAGGCACACCCTGGTGATCCTAACTCTCGGGAGGTAATCAGGAGGAGGGTCTGTGGGAAACAGCCCAGACCACTTGGCTGGTTGTAGGCCACCCTGGATACACAATGTTGACTGTCAACGTGACAGAATCTAGGAATGTGCCTCTGGGGCCTCTCCAGAGAGAACTGACTGAGGGGAGCCTGTGTGTGTGTGTGTGTGTGTGTGTGTGTGTGTGTGTGTGTGTGTGCATGTGCTCTATCAGTTCCATTCTAGAGAACCCTACCCAATACAGAGAGCCTGCCTAAAAAAGATAATTACTCTGAGGAGGTAGGATATATATTGGCTTTACATTGCTGTAATGACATATCTGAAGCAGGTTTTCTAGAGACATTTATTTTGCTAGTGATACGGGCCGGGGCGGGGAGGGGGGGAGGTCAGAGTCCTAAGATTGGGTACCTTCACTGCCCTGCTGTCTGAGGAGGGTCTATCTGTATGCGATGCCACTTTAGAGGGATTTTGTGTGGAAGGAAGGATCACATCTCCAGAAAGAAGCCAGAGGACAGTGATGGGAGAATTGGCTCTTAGAACAACTCACTCTTGAAGAAGTCCAGGTACCTTGAAAACTATCCTAATTCCTAAAGTGAAGGTTTTCAACCTGTGGGTTGCAACCCCTTTTCGGGGAGAGGGGGAGCTTTGACTGGTCTTTTCACAGGGTCTCATATTAGATGCCCTTCATACTGGATATTTACCTTACAATTCGTAACAGTAGCAAAATAACAGCTATGAAGTTATGAAGCAACAAAATAATGTTATGGTTGGGGTCAGCACAACATGAGGCACTGTATTTAAGGGTTGCAGGGTTAGGAAGGTTAGCAACCAACCGTTTTAAAGGGTCCACTCTAAAAAAAAAAAAAAAAAAAAAAAGCCGGGCAGTGGTAGCGCACGCCTTTAATCCCAGCACTTGGGAGGCAGAGACAGGAGGATTTCTGAGTTCGAGGTCAGCCTGGTCTACAAAGTGAGTTCCAGGACAGCCAGGGCTACACAGAGAAACCCTGTCTCGAAAAACAAAAAAACAAATAAACAAAAAAATCTTTACCTTAGGGACTGTCTTAGTTTGGGATTTATTGCTATGAACAGACACCATAACCAAGGCAACTCTTTTTTTTTTAATGATTTATTATTATTATTATTATATCTAAGTACACTGTAGCTGTCTTCAGACACACCAGAAGAGGGCGTCAGATCTCATTACAGATGGTTATGAGCCACCATGTGGTTGCTGGGATTTGAACTCAGGACCTTCAGAAGAGCAGTCGGTGCTCTTACCCACTGAGCCATCTCTCCAGTCCACCAAGGCAACTCTTATAATGGACAACATTTAATTGGGGCTGGCTTACAGGATCAGAGGTTCAGTCCATTATCATCAAGGTGGGAAGCATGGCAGCATCCAGGTAGATAAGGTGGTGGAGAAAGAGCTGAGAGTTCTACATCTCAACCCACAAGCAGCAGGAGGTGGGCACACTGGGCACACCATGAGCATAGGAGACCTGAAAGCCAACCCTAGAGTGATGCACTTCCTCCAACAAGGCCTCACATCCTAATAGTGCCACTTCCCATAGGGCAAATATATTCAAACCACCACAGGGAACTAGCTTCCAACACAGGAGCCCATGTTTCCCTCCCCCCCCCTCAGAGAACATCCAAACCACAGCAGAACCCAAGTCACCAGATTTATTCTTTTATCATGTTCTCTCAACATCCTGAACTCCTACTGTATGCTAGGCACTACCCCTAGAATTAGGGATACAGGATAAGAGAACCAGCGTCAGTTACAAGTGGCAGTGAGGGAAGTGCTTCCTGGGAGCGGTGTCATCCCAACCCCAAGGAGGCGTACATAGTAGGCTGCTTTTCTGGGGCTTCCTGGCTGGCCAGCCCAGCCCTCCTCAGTGAGTTCCAGGCCAGTGAGAGTGAAGGTGCATGGTACTTACAGTAGGACAGCCACTGTTGTCTTCCTGCCTCTACACATACCCGAGCATACAAATGCACCTACACACACGTGTACCTACACACACATGTACAGATACCTATGCACACAGTTATCTTTCTGCATAGTAACAAACGAGCTAAGGAAATGGCTCAGTCACAAGCACAAGGTCCTGAGTTTGATTTCCAGAATCCATGTTGAAAAAAAAAAAAATGGTGACTCACATTTGATCCCAATGCCGGGGAAAAGGAAACGGGAGGATTCCTGGGTCTGACTAGCCACTCTTTTTTTTTTTTTTTAAGATTTATTTATTTATTAAATGTAAGTACACTGTAGCTGTCTTCAGACACTCCAGAAGAGGGAGTCAGATCTTGTTATGGATGGTTATGAGCCACCATGTGGTTGCTGGGATTTGAACTCCAGACCTTCGGAAGAGCAGTGAGGTGCTCTTACCCACTGAGCCATCTCACCAGCCCCTGACTAGCCACTCTTAACTGGCCTGAGACTTTCAGGCTAATGAGAGAACTTGTCTGTCTCAAACACAGCCAAGAGGGAACAAGTCATATGTACACGCACATACACACACACACACACACACACACACACACACACACACACACACACTTAAAAACAAGCCAGTACTCACCCTATATACATTTCTCTCATAGAGGTTAAGAAAAACCACCTGGGATACCTTCTGGTCCTGCTACACCTACCCTAAACCTGCTCTGCAGCTACCAGGTCTGTAGGCTTTTCCCAAAATCCTCTCCTCCGCTAGTGAATTTAAGATGCCAGGGAGTCAGCAGAGACTGTGGCACCCTCTTAACTCTCCCCAGCTTCTTAGGACTCCCCTCCCCAGTCTGTATCTCCCCTCCTGGCCCAGCTGTGACATCAGATGTCTTCATCCCAGGTACATGTTGGCGCTGGGCATGTGCAGAGCTATACACTTTTCTGGGGTTTCCCAGAGTGAATATTTTCTCTGGAGGAGGCCATGATCTGGGGGAGGGACAGCATAGCACACGGACTAGGCCGCTGGATGCCCTGACAAGTGCATTTGACAAGTGTCAAGGAGAAGGGGAATGAGGAACCAGGAAGGTAGGACAGGACTCTGGGGCCCCTTGCTGGAGATGCCTCTTCTATAAAAGACTCACAGGAAATGTGGATTGGGGACCAAAGATATCAGTGAAGTCCTTAAAGGCCATATACAATGAGGTGCATCCACTGGTTTCCACTCTTTCTTAGAAGCTGAGTCTCTGTGACAGCCTTGCACATGTTATAAAGGATGCACACAAGACAGTGTTGGAAAGGACACTCCCCCCGCCCCCACTCTACTGGTGCACTAGTTTCCCCCACGGCCCTCTCCTAAGACTTACATGCAGGCGAAAACAATGACCTTTTACCACATGCCAAGCTCTAGAGTAAACACTTTTCTAAAACTGAGCAAAGGTGACAAAACTGCAGTGACTTAGGGTGAGTATCCCCCACCCTTCCTTCTAAGGAGTAAACACTGCCACGTTCTCCCCTGGCCTCCTCGGTCCTCTATTTACTGTACGCCTCAGCCGGGGTTCAAGGTGAGACCACACTTCTGGGCAGGTAAGAAGGAAGGCTGTGTCGCCAAGAGGAGGAAGGGGAAGGGTTGGGACTAAAGACAGGTCCCATTTGCATAGGATGGCATGGACTCTGTATAGACCCTGTGTATGCTCATTGCCCACTGCCTGTCCATGAGACAGGGCCATGAGGGCAACTGTTCCTTTATCCAGAGGAAGAGTCTCAGACAGGACTGTGCACAAATATCACTAAGAATTTCTACCTAGTTTGTACTCCAACTGTTAGAGCCTCACTCTGTGAGACTTCTCCCTTTGGGGAGAGACACCTTTGTTACCTCTGGCCACAGGTACTTTCCAACCCTGTTTGCTTGAGACAGATTTTCTCACTGGGCTGGAATTCATTAAGTGGGTGCGGTTGGCTGGCCTGTGGGCCCCAGGAATTCACCTGTCTCTTCCTTCCTAGAGCTGGCATCACAAGTGTGGATCACTCCTAGCCCTCCCCCTCCTCCCCCCTCCTCCTCC
>NC_034610.1:23635238-23636334 GCF_900095145.1 Mus pahari | reverse complement strand
TCACTTTGTAGACCAGGCTGGCCTCGAACTCAGAAATCCGCCTGCCTCTGCCTCCCGAGTGCTGAGATTAAAGGCGTGCGCCACCACGCCCAGCTCTCCTCCTCCTTTTTATCCTCCTCATCCTCCTTCTCCCTCCCCCTCCCTCCATCTTTCTTCTTATTTTATGTGTATGGGTCTTTTAGCTGCATATATGTCTGTGCACCACATGTGTGCCTGAAAATCATGGAGGTCAGGAGAGGGCATTGAATTCCCTGAAACTAGAATCCTAGATGGTTGTGAGTAGAGGTATAGGTGTCAGGAATCAAACCCAGGTCTCCTGGAAGAACAGCCACGCTCTTATGGACTGAGGAATTTCTTCAACCTTCAAACAGACAAACAAAACATGGATTCTGGGGATGGGATTGAACACAGATCCTTCTGCTTGCAAGGCAAACATGTTACAAAACCATTCCCCAATCTTAAATCAGTACATGGGTACCCGTGTGGCCCCAGTGCACACGGGCAGCTACTGGAGCACCCACGCCCTCTTCTTTCATCTCCGCAGTGCTCATGAAGGCCTCCTAGGCTGGTGGAAAAGACAAGACCACTCAGTGCAGGAACACAGGACTGGTGACTGCATTGGGAAAATGAGTTTTGGTAACGGTAAATCCTGTCTACAAGTCTGGGGCTCCTAGTCATGGATTTGCAACACAATTCAACAAGGGCCTCTTGGAGTTGTCAGGTGATGGTCATTGAAACCAGTTTTAGAAGATTGTGACTTGGGGCACATTACCCAGATAGAGTCCTAAAAGAACTGGGATAGGTAGGGGATGACAATGTGGCTTAGAGGGTAAAGAAGTTTGTTGCCAAGCCTGAAGGTTTGAGTTCAATTCCCAAGACCTGCATGGTAGAAGAAGACAACCGACTCCCACAATCTGCCCTCTGAAAACACACACACACACACACACACACACACACACACACACTAAAAAAACAATTACTGATGCTAGGCGGTGGTGGTGCACACCTTTAGTCCCAGCACTTGGGAGGCAGAGGCAGGCGGATTTCTGAGTTCGAGGCCAGCCTGGTCTACAGAGTGAGTTCCAGGACAGCCAGG
>NC_034610.1:23617636-23635227 GCF_900095145.1 Mus pahari | reverse complement strand
GAGTTCCAGGACAGCCAGGGTTATACAGAGAAACCCTATCTCAGAAAAAAAACAAAAACAAACAAACAAAAAAAGATGTTGAGGAGCACAGAGATATGCCACAATGTTTTTCTGTTTTTCTCTTTTCAGTTTTTCCAGACAGGGTGTCTCTGTGTATCCTGGAACTCACTCCGTAGACCATGCTGGTCTTGACTGAACTCAGAGATCCCCCTGCCTCTGCCTCCCAAGTTGGGACTAAGGGCGGGCACCATCATCATGCTTTTCTTGTCAGCTGCTCACAGCTCTTAGTCCAGAGCCTGGAGTTTAAACATTTGACACATGGCAGAAATGATTTGAAAATAAGAAAGGAAAATAAATCCAACATTATATAGCAGGTAGAACTCAGAGCCCAAATATGCAAGCCATTGGGATATCTCTGTGAGTATCCTAAGCTGACTTGACCATGCCCCTGCGACTACTGAAGGAATTAAAGCCCAATGGGGCACATCTTTAATCTCAGCACTCAGAAAGCAGAGGCAGGCAGATTTCTGTGAGCTTGAGGCTAGCCTGCTCTACAAAGCAAGAGGGGGTTCCAGGACTACACAACTGGGACTACACAGAGAAACTCTGTCTTGAAAAACAACAACATTGAAATGATTGGAATGTGGGTGTGCTTCTCATTGGTATAGTATGTGTAAAGACCTTGGTTGACCCTCAGCACTGAACACAAGCTTCAGGACCATCCCAAGCATTGTCAAACAAAGGGGGGGGGGGCTCCTCACTGGAAGATAAACGGGTTCAGCTTGCTCTCTGGTCAGTTATTCCCAAGCCAAGATAAGGAGCGAATCTCCTGATCAGGACGCATTGACAGCAAAGTGGTTGTCGGTCAGTCCTGCAAAGTTCACTAGTGGCCCTTTTCAGTTAAATAAATAAATTTTATATATATATATATATATATATATATATATCACAGTATGTGGGGCTCAGAGAACAACTTGTGGGAGCTGGTTCTCTCCTTATGGGATCCTGGGTGGTCAGGCTCGGCAGCAAGCACCTTTACCTCTGAGCCATCTTGTCAGCCCAGTGATAGGTCTTTCTAACCCCACCATAGGTTACCAGGCAACTCCTCCCACTAGGGAAGCCTCATTCCATCTGTAATTGGAGATGGAACCTTGGACCTCATTTCCCTAGCAGGCATCATTCCTAACCAAAACAAACAGGAAAACCCTAAGAGCAGGGTGTGGTCAGCTCAGCTCACTGGGCTACACCCTCTGCTGCCTCCCAGAGGTGCTGTGGGGCACCACAGTCTGCAGCCTCCACACCCCTTTCTACTGTCTCTTCCTGCCCCTCCACTCCCACCCAACCTGACCAAGGCCTTTATTCCTCCACCTTCCCCTCTTCCATGCCTCCAACCCTTCACCAAAGCTCATTCCCCATGAGCTGCTTTGGGTGTAGCCACCTCCAGGACAGGCTTGACTGGCTAGTCTCCACTTGCCTACACTGCTCTCCGCCCTGGTAATAGGGTACACTCCCCCCCCAACTTTAGATGGGTTTCAGCAGTGGGAGCCACTTCCGGAGAGCAGGGGAGGAGAAAGACACCGGGTGTTTGCTCCCCTGCTCCCCTGTGGTGCTTATCAAAGGGCACAGCTGAAGTTGTCAGAACAGAGCAGGGCACCAGCAGTCCCAGCAAGGCTCCCCCAGCCACCTATCCTCAACAGCCAATCAAAGAGATAAGTCAAGTGGAAACCAGAAAAGGGAAGATTCACTCAGTGTGGCCACACTGAAACGAGAAACAGAGAGGCCGGGCGACCCCCAAGTCTAAGCAGTCCAGGTCAGACTGTGGCCAGGTCAGAGTGTAACCAGGTTAGAGCGTGGCCCCACCCATCACTGGCCCAGTGCTGTCTGGGCTCCAATCTCTCCTACAAGGTTGTTAGGACCCTGTGAAAATGTTTTCCTGGGGAATAAATTCCCCCTCTAGCTGTTACCAGACTCCAGGAGGCTCCTTCTCCCAGCATAAGATTCCTGGGGAAATTCCAATTCCTTGGGGACTACTGTTTCAGTAATCGTGATGGGCACAGGGAGGGGCACAAGACTTTATCTCTCTGCCTCTCTGTGCACACACCCACACCCACTCCCAGGATTTCACGTAGCCCAAGCTGACCTCAGATGTGTTGTGTAGCTGAGGGCAACCTTGAATGGACGAGCCTGCTGCCTCTAGCTGCACATGCTGGGGTCACAGGCATGTGCCACCACACCAGGCTTATGGGGATGAAACCCAGAGCTCTATCTATGTACACTGGGAAATGATTAGGCTACGTTCCCAAGGAATGTCTTTAGCATATCTTTTTGTAACCAGGGGCCCTTTCTTACTATTACAGCTCTGTCCTGGATTGAGACAGAGGAGGGAAGGGAAGGAGCTGAGAGATTCTCCTACCCAGCTCTCTGGCGGACCCAGCCCTGTCAGCACCTGCTTCAGAGGGAGCATCCCATGTGTGTAGCTTCGTGAATCTTCTGCTGCTGACACCATAGCCCTGGCTTACTCTAGTGACGCCAGCAAACTAACATAGGCTTCCTCAGAGTTCTAGAGATGGCTTTTTCCCCTGTCCCTCTAGATCTGTGTGGGGTGAAAATTCAAGTTGATGCTGGGCCCTGGCCACCTCAGGCATCTCTTGTTGGCTTTCCTTGACCCTATCCGAACCTCCATCCCTCCATTGATTTATTTATCTTCTGTTATCCTTATGTTCACAAAACTATCACAAAGGCAAGAAAAGTGTCCTTTAGGGACCTCCATCTATGCAGTGAGACTTTCCTGTCAGCAGGAAGCATCTTGTATAGCTTTGGTTTCTTTGTTGCTAATGTTATCCAGTAGGATGGAGGGACGCCATAGGGGACTTGCCACTTTGGATTTAGTTTGTATTCTGTCATCTTCAAGATGAAAGAACGCAAGCCAGGCATGATGGCTTTTGCCTTAGTCTCAGCCCTGAATAGGCAGAGGCAGACTCTGTGAATTCAAGGCCAACTAAGGCTAGTTAGTAAGATCCTGAGTCAAAAGGCAAAAGAAAGAGATAGAAAAATGTAGCTGGGTGTGGTTGCGCACACACTTAGAACCCTAGTACTCCAGAAGCAGAGGCAGAAGGATCGCGGGGAGTTTGAGGACAGACTGGGTTTCATAGCCCTATCAGGACCCTATCTCAAGGGAGCAGAAACAAGGACAAGGACAGAGAGTGTTGGACTGGAGGACACGTGCCTTCAGGTTTAAGTGATCAAATTTAGAAACTGCCTCAGCCATGTTGGGGGAGACTACAAGAATTGCCTTTGCAAGTGTGTTACTTCAAGAGGAATGGGATGTTTTTCAGAAATTAAATTCTGACACCGCCCATGAGCAGCCAAAAATATGATGGCTTTTGCTGTCTGAATAATTTCAGACAAGTCTTAAAAAGACTTGCAGAAAAAGGGGGAGGAAGCACGTGGACCCAAGAGGCAATGGATACCCAAAAAAAGAAAAAAAAGAAGGGAAAGAAAGGAAGGAAGGAAGGAAGGAAGAAATAAAGAGAGAGAGAGAAAGAGCCACCACTCTTTGAGACAGGGTTTCAAGTAGCACAGGCTAGCCTTGAATGGCTATGTAGCCAAGGATAACCTCGGTCTTCTTGTCCTTCCCTCCCCAGGGCTGGGCTTACAGGCACATACCACCTCAATTCTATGTAACTCAGGTCATCCAGCTTGCTAGGCGACACCTCCTCAGCCCAACAGCTACTACTGTTGAATAATTTCCAGAGAGGTCAAGTCCAGAAAAGGCCACCTTTCTGAAGTGGTGGTGCAGAGAACAGGAAGGTATGAGGGTTTACTTATATAAACTAAGACGCAGGAGCCAGGAGGGTGGCAGAGCACGCCTTTAATCCCAGCACCTGGGAGGCAGAAGCTGGTGGATCTTGGAGTTCAAGGGCCAGCCTGGTCTATAGAGACATCCAAGGCTACACAGAGAAACCCTGTCTCGAAAAGGAGAAAAAAAAAAAAGCAGAAATGGAACCAGCTTTATTTACAATAGGAGATGAAGGTAGAAACTTACACGAACATTCATAAAAATTTCAGAAAAAGTCTGGAGACACAGACACAATACCCTAATTATGTTGAGGGAATAGGGAAAAACAGTGTGTGTGTGTGTGTGTGTGTGTGTGTGTGTGTGTGTGTGTGTGTGTTTATGTGTGTGTGAAGATGACCAATTCTGAAAAATCAGTTCAGTGACTTTTATACGGGCACTGGAAGAGATTCTGACCTGAGTTGTTCTTGCTGAACAGGTGGCCAGCAAGACTCGATGGGCAACGAGAGGTGACCAAGTCACCACACGCTGCAAGGGCTTTCCTTGCTGATGCAGCAAGCATTGGGAGTAGTCATGTGTGTGAGGCGGCTGGGGTCAGCACCTGAACCTGGCAGGCACTGTGAGCTGCCCTCCAGGATGCTGGGAACCAAAACTCCAGATCTCTACAGGAGCAGCAAGGGCCCTTAACCTCTGAACCATCTCTCCAGCCCCCTGATCATCATTTTACCCACCTACTCTAGGGGTTAGCTTGATCCTGAAAACCTGACCGGAGTCACCTAGCAATGAAGAAATGACAGGCATCCACACAAAGAAAAACTGGGATCCGGCAGGCTATGTTCATTAGGATGGAAGGCATCGCATCTACTATGTAACTGAAAACCAAAAGTGTTTATTTTTCACAGCCAGGGTTAGTTAGCTGGTCTCAGGGGAGATCTCTGTAAGGGAGCAGTCTCAGGGTATAAACACTGGGGTGGAGGAAGCTGTGCTTCAAGGTGATACTACCTCGTGGCTTTCTGTTGTTCCAGACACTGGTCAATCCTTAGTAAACCCTTGTACAACCAGAGGAAGGGAGGGCTGAGTCACACAAGTTGACTGCTTCCTTGCTGATATAGCTATTGTAAACTTGGAAAGTGTGTGTGTGTGTGTGTGTGTGTGTGTGTGTGTCTTTGCCATCCCTTTAAAAACTTCATCTGGGGAAGGCTTTGCTGTTTCCATGGGTCTGAGACATCAGGACCCTTGATATGGCTGGACCCATGTCAACAACAACACACAGTTACTCAGAATTTCATCGGCTCCCCCCAGCCAGGGGTGGGTTCCCCGGGCTAGCACAGTCTCATACTCTAGGACATCAGGTGTTTTCTGATCCTATTACCCGTTGAGTCCCAAGTTTAAAGTAGAAAGCAGTTTTCTTTGGCTAACAAGTACTGGCCTCTTTCACAATAAAGCCAGCAATGCCATCATTCAGGTTCTATACAGCAGACACTGTGATCTGAATCTCCAATTTAGCAAGCCCAACCTCCCACCCCTGCCTACTTCATACTCGCAGTCACTCTTGGCCCCAGTCTCCACCCACAGTTTTCCAGCCTGGGCCCTTTTGCTCAATTGATTTTTCTTTCAGGAATGCTTGACATCTCCTACCCCACCTATGAAAATCCTACACATTTCTCAACACCTACATCAAACCAAGCGTGGGGGCCCCCGCCCTGCTGGGATGGATTTGCCTGCTTTGCTAAGGAGGTTGTGCCTGGGCCCCCAGACTTGGTCTGTGCTCCTGTGTGTTCACCCTCCTTTCCCAACCAATTGATTACTGAGCTGTCTTCCCTCCTTCCCTCTAACCTCCTCCTCTTCCTCCTTTTTGCATGTATATGTGTGTTCCCCTGTGTGTGCAAACACAGTTGTGTGTGCTGCATGTATCCATGTGCCTGTGCCGGAGAAGGCCTGAGCTTTTACACAGGACATCTTCCTTAAGCATTCTCTACATTATTGAGGTAGGGTCTCTCGCTGAACCAGGAGCTTGCCAGCTCATTTAGCTTGCTCCAAGATCCTTTGTCTCCAGCATACCACCTCGCCTACCCAGCAGTTATACGGGTTCTGGGGATCCAAATGCTAAGCTAGAACTTTACCCATTGAGCCAACTCCCCAGCCCGAGTCCCACTTTTTATACAGCTGGGTTTTTGGAGCCCCTACCCTAGCCAGCTGGAATATAGACATATGCATGCCACTTGAAAAGGCTTCAGTGGACAATAAAGTTCATAAGTGGCTGTAGTTCCAAAGGTTATTTGTGGCTTCTTGTTCTCTTAAGGGCTTTTGTTTGTTTGTTTACTATTCTTTTCCTTTTTCTTTTTGGTTTTTCTAGGCAGGGTATCTTTGTGTAACAGTCCTGGCTGTCTTGAAACTCACTAGGTAGATCAGGCTGGCCTTGAACTCACAGAGATTCACCTGTCTCAGCTTTGCTACCATGGCCTGCTAAAGAATTATTTTTACATATATGCATTTGTGGGTTTGTGAAAGGGAGGGCAGTTGCCTACAGAAGCCAGGTGTCTATCGGATCCTCAGGAGCTGGAGTTACAGGTTACGTAAGCCCCAGGAGGTGGGTGCTGAGAACCCAACTCCAGGCCTCTGCAGGAATAGTATGTGCTCTTTTTTTTTTTTTTTTTTTTTTTTGGTTTTTCAAGACAGGGTTTCTCTGTATAGCCCTAGCTGACCTGGAACTCACTCTGTAGACCAGGCTGGCCTCGAACTCAGAAATCCGCCTGCCTCTGCCTCCCGAGTACTGGGATTAAAGGCATGCGCCACCACGCCCGGCATAGTATGTGCTCTTAACCACTCAGCCACCCCTCTAGCATCTGTTCACCAGGAAACATGGTCTCACTCTGTAGCCCAGATTGGCCTGGAACTCACTATATAGCTCAGCATGGCTTGAGACTTGCCTCAGCTTCCAGATTACTGGTTTGAACACTAACATCTGGTTTACCCAGTGACTTTGTAGCTGTATCCTGGGTATCAAGGACGACATCACCTTGTGCCAGGTTTCTCAGAACACAGTCCTACCTTTAAAACATGTGTGACTTAGCTTCACAACAGAGGTTTGCAAGCTGAGGCCTGGGCATGAAAAAAAATCATGTTCAAAAAAGATCTGGGCATGGAGAGATGGCTCAGCGGTTAAGGGTATTGACTGCTCTTCCAAAGGTCTTGAGTTTAATTCCCTGCTGGCTTATGCAATCTGTAATGAGATCTAATGTCTTCTTCTGGTGTATCTGAAGACGGCTACAGTGTAGTCACATCCATCCATCCATCCATCCATCCATCAATCAATCTTTGTCCAGGCATTGGTGGTATATTCCTTTAATACCAGCACTTGGGAGGCAGAGGCAGGGGGATTTCTGAGTTTGAGGCCAGTCTGAACCCTGTCTCAAAAATAAACAAACAAACAAAAAAACATAAAAAAGAAAACCACAAGCCGGGTGTGGTGGCGCACGCCTTTAATCCCAGCACTCGGGAGGCAGAGGCAGGGGGATTTCTGAGTTTGAGGCCAGCCTGAACCCTGTCTCAAAAATAAACAAACAAACAAAAAAACATAAAAAAGAAAACCACAAAAAGATCTAAAGGAGACTCTGAAACGCATGTAAAGTATACAATTCGCATTTTGAATTTCAGTGCCTGTTAGTAAATCTCCATAGCGGCACCCACAGTCTATGTTTTGGAAGAAATATTGGTGTCTAGAGAGCCTCATGTTCCTTCCCCATCTCTCTCAGAAATACCTGCTGATTCTACTTTACTATAGGGGTTTTGCCTGAATCATTGGGTTGGGACAGCAAGATTCGGCGCACACAATCCTTTCCAAGTTCTCATCTTTCTTCAGTGGGGATAATAACTACCTTGGCCTCAAGTTGACATCAGCATTTAATAAGATCATGCACTTGACAGTATGGAACCTGGTAAGTTCTACGATGAAGAGATAAGTTCTTCAAGGGGAAAACAGAATTCCCATTCACCCCCTTCCTTTAAAGTTTTCAACTTACAGCTTTAAAACTTGAACAGGAAGTTCCCTTTGGAAGTGTTTGCTTTTATTTTAAAAAACCTGTTTATAGGTGAGGGGTTGATGCATGTACCACGGGTCCTGTGTTCAAGTCAGAGAAAGACCTGTGGGAATCGGCCCTCTCCATTCAGGTTTGAATTCAGGTCCTCAAGGCACCTTTACTTGCTGAGATGTCTGCTGGTCCAGTTCCTTATTTTATTTTATTTTATTTTTTTTTGAGACAGGGTTTCTCTGTGTAGCTCTGGCTGTCCTGGAACTCACTCTGTAGACCAGGCTGGCCTCGAACTCAGAAGTCCTCCTGCCTCTGCCTCCCAAGTGCTAAGATTATAGCCGTGCGCCACCACTGCCCCGCTTCTGGTCCAGTTCTTATTGATTTATTTTGGGTCAGGGTCTCATTATATAGGCCTTGCTGGCCCAGACCCAAGGGGCCTGGAACTCATAAAGATACACCTGCTTCTGGAGTGCTGAGATTAAAGGCATAGGCTGCTGGTCCAAAGTTTTATCTTTAAAAGAGGACAGAGGCACACGTTTCCTCCCTCCAGCCTTTGTTCTGTGTGCATCCACATACAATTTAATTTCCCATTTTCTTTAATGTCTTAATTGGCCCGCACAACAGCTCAGAAAGGAACTGGGATGTTTGGGTTAAGCAGTTTTGCAGACCGGGAAACTGAGGCAATTCCCGACTAACTGCGGAGCCCCGCCTTTCCTCAGGAGGTAAGAACTTCTCCGTGCCGCGCGCTTTATGGCGGGGACACTAAAACCAGCTTCCCTTTCAGGATCCCTCGGTCCCTTGCCCTCCACTACTGTACACCCCGGAGCAGGTGGTAGGCTCCGTGTCCACCACGCAGGCGCGCGACGCCGTGTGGGGGCGTGGCCGGGCGGGCCCGGAGGCGGGGCCGGCGCGCGCCGGGAGGGAGAGCTGGGATTTGGGCCGCGGCGGGAGCCCGAGTCGGCGTCACTCGAGTGCGCAGGCGCCTGGCGGTTACCGGTCTCGCCATGGAGCGGAAAGGTGAGCGGCGGAGCGGCCTCCGCCACGAGGAGCCACGGCGGTCCCCGACTGGGCGCCGAGCGCTTCTCTGGCCGCTATCGCGGCCCCCTGAAGCGGCGTCACCCTCGCCGCTCGCCCCTCGGCTGCGGCGTCCTCGGGCGCCCGCCGTCTCCGCCCCTCGCTCCGCAGCCCCCAGGCCGGGGCGGCGAGGCCTCATGGCCGGCCCGAGCCTCTTCGGGCGCGCCGGGCCTAGCAGCCGCCGTGCGCCCCGAGCAACCCGCCCCGCGCTCGGCCCGCAGCCTCAGGCCCCGTCGCCCTGCGCGCTCGCGCCGCTCCCCGCCTCTCTCTTACATCGGCCCTTCATCCATCCCTCTCTCCCGCAGTGCTCGCGCTCCAGGCCCGAAAGAAAAGGACCAAGGCCAAGAAGGACAAAGCCCAAAGGAAGTGAGTCTCGTACCCCAACATCCCGCCCTTTGCGTCTCCTCCGGGACCTCCACCTCCTACCGGGTTGTGCGCCTAGGGCGCGCACGGGGTTCGGGCGGCTCCCCCCAACCCCTCCCCGCCACATGGCTTCTGGGCCGTTGTGTGATTCGCCCTCCGGGAACCATGTGGAAGGTAGCTGGGTCTCCAGGCTTGGGTCTGCTGGAACGACCCGGAGCCTGCCCGGCACCAGTCCCCAACTCCATCGGGGAGGCCCCAGTGCGGGCCGGCGGCCGGAGCTGGCAATCATTACCTGCCTGTCTGTGAACTCTGCTCTCCCTTCCGTGCTCCGCAGCGTCTTAACTTGCCTCCCACGTCTGTCCGCACGCAACGCCATCAGGAAATCGTTGAATGAATTTTCCCTGTTTACCCTTGGCCCTGCCAACCACATGACTCGCTTGGGTAGAGGAGGGCGGCGGGAGTCTTCCTCGCGCCTGATTAGTCTGCTTCCTAAGTCTGCGAGGCTCTGTGGCGTTGCAGTCCTCTCGGTGTTGCCGGCTGACTAAGTTATGCGCTACGGGCCGGCCGTACTATCAGGTGCTCAGAGCTGGAATGTCGGAGTAAAGTCGAGAGTCAAATCGCTGGTGCCGGTTGAGTGATTCTGGCTCGGTGGGCCTAGTGCTACACTTGCCTGATTTGGTGTGTGATAGTGGTTTTTGTGGTGTTGGGGGCGTGTGCACAAAAGAGTGCACAGTTTGATAAAAACGCTGGGTGGAGGCCTGTTCAAGTGAGCTTAGCTGCTACCACTCCCACCGCCGTCTTTGTTTTTTGAGATAGCCCTGGCTGACCTGGAACTCCCTTTGTAGACCAGGCTGGCCTTGAACTCTTGGAGATCCTCTTGTCTTTGGCTCTGAGACTCCTGGGATTAAGGGGCATGGCATGTGCCACCACTGCAGGCTCACTGCCAGTGATCTTAGAGGGTAGCTTTAAGAAGGGTCTTGTACTAACATTTAGTTGCAGAGGTTCCGCCGGGTGGACTTAGAGAGTTCTCTGTCCAGCACTCCATTTCACAGGAACTGTTTTCTGTGGTTTCCCATTTATTTGGTGTTTTGGATCATCAAGCTGGGTCTGCACTGATATACCACACATTAGAGGTCTTCCTGGGTCACCCTGCTGAGTGACTGTAAGGGTTGTGGGTGGTGGTGTTTTGGAGGCTCCTTGAAGTTTTTTGGGGGAGGACGTGCAATGACTTCTTTGAGTAGGATCAGAGTGATAAATGACTTCACCTCTTCTCCATTTTCTATTGTGTGTCTTTTTTTTTTTTTTTTTTTTTGTTAAGCAAGTGCTGAGGTGTGAGCAGATATGAGTGNAAATGACTTCACCTCTTCTCCATTTTCTATTGTGTGTTTTTTTTTTTTTTTTTTTTTTTGGTAAGCAAGTGCTGAGGTGTGAGCAGATATGAGTGCTCAGGTTCTTGGGATGGTTATCCATTTAGGGACTGTCTAGAACTAGGTTTGAATCCTCCATTGAATGGTTAATAGAAACGGCAGAGCCATCCTAGCAGCAGCTGGGATTTCAGCCCTCCTTGGGGAAGCCATGTTGAGTGTTTTACATTTTCTGATGGAAGGAGGAAATGGTTTTATTAATAACACTTAAAGGGTTTTTTTTTTCCCCTCTTTATTTTAATTTTGGTTTTTCTCCATGTAGCCTTGGCTGTCCTGGAACTGTCTTGGTGGTCTAGACATCTGCCTGCCTCTGCCTCTGGAGTACTGGGATTGAAGGCCTGTACTGTCACACTTGGTTTAAAAGGGTTTTGACAAGAGTCTCACTATGTAGCCTACGCTGGTCTTGAGCTTGGGGTGATCCTCCTGCCTCAGCCTTCACAGTGACACGATTACTGGTCTTGTGCCATCATACTCAGCTGGCTAATCACCTGTATTTTGGTCTGTCTGACGTAAGATACAGAATCTTATTTAGATAGTAGGGTGAATCAGACTGTCATGTGGCAGGTGAATATGTGTAGATCTTCACATACTTAGCAGATATTCAATGCTTCATATGGTCTAGGGTGAACATACACTGTGCATATGAATGCATATGTCAGAGATCAACATTAAGAAGTTAGCTCTGCCAAAAAAAAAAAAAAAAAAGCCGGGCGTGGTGGCGCACGCCTTTAGCCTTTAATCCCAGCACTCGGGAGGCAGAGGCAGGCTGATTTCTGAGTTCGAGGCCAGCCTGGTCTACAGAGTGAGTTCCAAGACAGCCAGGGGCTATACAGAGAAACCCTGTCTCGAAAAAGCAAAAAAAAAAAAAAAAAAAAAAAAAAAAAACAACAACAAAAGAAGTTAGCTCTGCTCTTCCCCGTGTAGGTTCCAGGCATTGACCTCGGGGCCTCAAGCCTGGTAGCAAGAGCCCAGAGCCACCGAGCCACCGCCTCGCCGGCCTGCATAGACTTGTTTTAAAGGCCGACAGGCATCCTTAGTGTCAGACGCTCGTCCGCTCACTTCTGCAGGTAACTTAAGAGTTGTCTGCGTTCTTAGTTCTTTCTGTTCTTACCCTTATTTTACTGAAAATAATCTTACTTCCCCCTTGTTTCTCCAACCGCTTTTCAAGTAGTTGAATTTTCTGATTAATTAATTTGGTAAGAGTTTTGTTTCAGAACCTGGGTAGTGGTGGCGCATACCTTTAATCCCAGCACTTGGGAAGCAGAGGCAGGCTAATTTCTGAGTTCGAGGCCAGCCTGGTCTACAGAGTGAGTTCCAGGACAACAAGGGCTACACAGAGAAACCTTGTCTCAAAAAACCAAAACCAAAACCAAAAAGCAAAAAAACCCAAAAGTTGTGTCAGGAGCCCCATCTGACCTAGGTAACTTGACTCTGTTCCTGACTGCATTCGTAAAAACTTTGCTATTTTTCCGACAAAGGTGGAGGTTCCCAAGCAGTTGTTCAGAAGGCCTGCCGTAGTTTGGTCTTGTGAGTAAGGCAGCTCTGATTGTGAGTTCTGATCGTAGGGCTGACTTGAACTCACATATCTACATTGAGTTACTCCTCAGCCATAGTGACAAGTGACAGGACTGAGCAGCACAAGAAAGTAGCGTTGACTAATACAGGCATAGAGACTTCTCAAGGGCTCCACTATAATACAGCCAGTGTGTGGCACTAAAGGAGTGGGTTGTCCCAATGCTGTAGATTGTCTATAAAACCAGAACCTAAGCACTTGGAGGAGGCTGCCAGGGCTCCTGCCTCCACAACACAGTCGCTTTGAGTCTTTGTGCTCTGGGGTTAAGGGAAGGTGACCTTGCCTAACTTGAACAATTTCTTCTCTACCCTACTGTTTTGATCCTTCTGTCCTTATGTTTTTGTTTATTTGTTTGTTTTGGGTGGGGGTGGTCAGGGAGAGATAGGTTCTCTATAGGCCTGGCTGTCCTGGAACTTACTGAGTAAATTAGGCTTTCCTTGACCACAAGCCTGCTTCTGTGCTGGGACTGGAGGTGTGTACCACCACACCCTAATAGAAAATAGACATTTTCTATTTATTCTGATGTTAACTAGTTGTGTAGTGATCAGTTTTGCTTTAAGCGATTAGAGATCTGTGAAGCTAGGACTGGGACCTGGGTTGGGCGTGCTCTGTAGCCACATACATGGCTAGATGGCAAGTCTTTGTTGTGTTGGGACAGATAACATAGAGCCTGAGGGGAGCGGCTTCTGTGTGTATCTGGGTGCATGGTGTCCACTGTGATGCACCTTGCCTGTGAGCCGCCTTCCTGTCTGCCCTAAGCTTATAGACTCCATGACTTTTAGGTGGGATGGGGTCCAGTACTGAACACTTGTGTCGATGGTTAGCTTGGGGTTAGCTGGGACTGCGCTTTTCACGCTGCTGTGATGAAATAACCTTGTAGTTGTTGTGCAGCTCTGATTGTGTGATTGAGCTGGGAAAATGCTCAGGCTCCAAGCTGGGAGCCTGAGCTTTTCTTTATTTCCTTTAGTATAAATTGCTGCACTGAAGCTTTATAAAGGAAGAATGCATAAAGGTTCCTAGCACTGTCTAGTAGAAAGTAGAGCCATTCATGTGCCCCCTGGAAGTTGGCGCTGTCAGCTCTATCTAGTGCACATGCTGCCTTCCTGTGTGTTTTACAGTTGGCTTTCTTGTTAAGTTTTACATGTGGAATGGGACGTGGCAGGTAGCCCGGGGAGGTCCAGGAAGTGGGCTGCTCTAGCTTCCTATCTGTTAGCAAACATGAGTTTTATTTGTGTATTTATTTACTTGGGTTTTGTTTCTTTGAGATAGTGGCCCTGGCTGTCCTGGAACTTGCTTTGTAGACCAGGCTGGCCTTGAACTCAGAAGAGATTCCTCTGCCTCTGCCTGCCAAGTGCTGGGACTAAAGGCGTGCGCCACTCAGCTCTTTATAAATGGAATATCCTTTGTCATGTTGAATAATTTATATTTCTCATCTACTTAAAGGCTGTTGAACTTACGTTTTTAACACAAAGTGATCCTCCTGCCCCCCATGTGGTTAATTATTTTCACTTCTGCCACTTACCTCGTTTGATTTTGTTTGTTTGTTTTTTGGTCTTTTTGTTTCTCCCTCTCCCCCTCTATTCCCCCCTCCTCTTCCAGAGCTGAGGACCAGACCTAGAGCCTTGTGCTTGCTAGGCCCACCCCCTGTTTTCACTTCTGAAGTTTTCATTGTTGACTTGTAATTTTAATTGTATGGGTTTATTAGATTTAAGTGTGTGCTTATGCTTTTAAATTGCATCTCAAGCTGGGTGTGGTGGCACACGCCTTTAATCCCAGCACTCGGGAGGCAGAGGCAGGCGGATTTCTGAGTTCAAGGCCAGCCTGGTCTACAGAGTGCTCCAGGACAGCCAGGACTATACAGAGAGACCCTGTCTCGACCCCCCCTCCCAAAAAAAAAAAATTGCATCTCAAGAACTCTTGTCAGAAGTGTTTCCTTATTTAGCAGGTTTATATGTTAGCACATTTTGCTTACATGGATGTTTCTACATGAGATCCAGGCTTGTCAAATTACCCGAAGCCCCAACCTGTTAAAATGCTAAAGTAAATAAGATTTTCTCCTTTTACAAGGAAAACAATGAAAAGTCACTAGCTAGAAACTGCATTTTGTAAAGTAACTGGATGTTACCACCTATCTGCTTCCAATGCAGTGCCAAATGTGGGTGCTCAGGTCTGTAGGTGGCACGCTACAGGGAGGCCCGCCCAGCACTGAGCTGGAGAGTATGTATTATTGTATTATGTAAGGGTGTTTTGCCTGCATTATATCTGCACATCATGTGCATTCACCCTTAGAGGCCAGAAAAAAGGGGTCAGATCCCCTGGAACTGGAGTTACAGATGGTTGTGAACCACCATATAGGTACTGGGAACCAAATCGAGGTCCTCTGCAAGAGCAGCCAGTGTTTAACTACTAAGCCACTTCTCCAGCTCCCTTCTAAAGGTAGCCTGTCTTTGAAACCTCAGGGAATCATTTGTGACCTCCAAAGCATACTCTTGGGCTTTTTTGTTTTGTTTTGTTTTGTTTGTTTGTTTGTTTGTTTTTTCGAGACAGGGTTTCTCTGTGTAGCCCTGGCTGTCCTAGAACTCTCACTCTGTAGACCAGGCTGGCCTCGAACTCAGAAATCCACCTACCTCTGCCTCCCGAGTGCTGGGATTAAAGGTGGGCGCCACCGCACCCGGCCTCCAAAGCATACTCTTAAATCAGCTCCTTGGCCTGAACGTCAGCTTCCCCTGTAGAGCCTCCATTTTGAATTATTCAGGTTAAAATCGAGCACTTCTTTCCTTAAATGTCACAATGCTATTAAAATAGTGTGTGCATACTTGTCCTTCACCCACTCAGCCCTCCTCTGTAGCCCATCTTGGCCACTATTCTATGAGGACATGGATTTTCTGGACAGTAGAGCCTTAATGGGAATCTGCACTTTGCCTGTGGAACTCCGATATAGGAGATGGTGGCTTCAGATACATGAGGGCTTCTTAGTTCCTCTCATGGGGAGTTGTGCACGCAGTGAAGCACACTCTCTTCTGTTCCTGGCTGCAGCTTCCATGTCTAGAAAAGTGCTGGCATAGCTGTGTACACTAAGAGTGAGTGAATGAATGTTTGCATATTCCCTTTCCTAATTCCTATACCTACTGCTACAGGTTGATTGCACACTGACTGTGTCTTAGGATTCTATTGCTATGAAGAAACACCGTGACCAAGACAACTCTTTGTTTTTCGAGACAGGGNGAACTCAGAAATCCGCCTGCCTCTGCCTCCCGAGTGCTGGGATTAAAGGCCTGCGCCACCAGGCCCGGCTCCCAAGACAACTCTTAACAAAGGAAAATATTTAGATGGGGCTGGCTTACATTTTCAGAGGTTCCAAGTATCATTACCATTGTGAGAAGCATGCAGGCAGACATGGTGCTGGAGCAGGAGCTGACCCAAAGGCAGCAGCAGGAGACTGTGCCACACACTTGGAGCTTGAGCACTGGGAGATCTCAAAGCCCGCCCCACAGTGACACTTCCTCAAACAAGGCCACGCCTCCAAGTAGTGCCACTACCTATGAGGTGGGCCAAGCATTCAAACAGGAGTCTGCAAGGGCCAAACCTATTGAACCACAACTTGATTATCACTTTTTCATAAATTTAGTGAGAGACAGGTATTTCTGCCTAAGATGACTGGGGCAGAGAACTTTATGTTTGTATTTTGAAATGGCTTCCTGTATCCCAGACTGACCTGAAAATTACATGCATCCATCATGCCTGGTTTTATGTGGTGTTAGGGATGGAATCCAGGACTTTGTACAGGTTAAGATCATTCTGTTAACCTGGCCATATCCTCAGGTCAACAGAGAAATTCATAAAGTGGACTTTGCCCAAGTTGTGGGGTTCTGATAAACTAGGACCAGGACTGCATCTTTTGAGCTGAGGCCCTGCCTGTAACACCGAGCCTCCCCTGCAGTTCTCCTGCATCTGCTTTCTAGCTACTGTTCTTTAGCAAACCTAGTCGTCGAAGTCTTCGTAAAAACACTACTCTTGAGAGCCCTGCTGATGGCTCAGCCCTCCTCATAGTCAGGCGCCATGGGGAAGCTAGGTGAGGGCAGAGCAGGATGGACTATGATAGACCTCACACTCGTCTACATGCTTTGTGTCAGACTCACACACTCACTGGGGGGGGGGTACCTAATGAGACCCTGTTTCAATAAAAGTGGGACAGAGCAGCTCAAGAGGAGAGCACAGGCTTCCTGCACAGTGCTGGTCTGGTCACACAGGGCATGACAGCCAGCAAAGTCAGGCCTTCCCTCCTGAGACCGCGATTCTGGGTGTGGGGAGGGAAAGTGCCGAGGAAAGAGTGAATGGGAGAGGAATTGTCAGAGGCATGTGCCAAAGCTGACTCCACACACACAGGCCTGTGTAGTGGAGTACAGAGAGATGGCTTTACTCACCAGTGAAGTGAAACTGGTAAGACATTGTGGGCAATGGCCACTGTGATTGATCCTCAGTTGAGTGTAATGTCTAATTGTCTTAGTTAGAGTTGTACTGCTGTGAACAGACACCATGACCAATGCAAGTCTTATACAGGACAACATTTCATTGGGGCTGGCTTACAGGTTCAGAGGTTCAGTCCATTATCATCAAGGCAGGAACATGGCAGCATCCAGGCAGGCATGGTGCAGGAGGAGCTGAGAGTTCTGCATCTTCAGCTGAAGGCTGCTAGGAGACGACTGGCTTCCAGGCAGCTAGGATGAGGGCTACTCCCACACCCACAGTGACATACCTACTCCAATAGTGCCACACCTTCTAATAGTGCCACTCCCTGGCCAAACATACACAAACCATCACACTAATATTTGTGATTGATTAAGGATTGTCTTGTTTTAAAGTATAGCTTGAGTCAGTGCATGCTTCCTGTGAAAACCTGTTTGGGCTGGGAAGATGGCTCAGCAGGTGAGGGCACTTATGCCATCCATGCTGTCCTGAGGTCTGTCCCCAGAGGGACCCAGCTCCTGAAAGCTGCCTTCTGATCTCCACACATCTGCCATGGATGTCCCCAGTCACACTTGGGTGTTGGCATACATACAAAAGAAAATATTGCTCATTTTTACATTCTGATAGGTGAAAAACAGCATCTCAGTATTTAAATTTCTTTGATTATGAGTGCCTATACTTTCTCATATTCAAACTAATTGCTGAAATTTTCTCTACCCTCCCTCTCTCTTCTCTCTCTCTCTCTCTCTCTCTCTCTCTCTCTCTCTCTATATATATATATATATATATATATATATATATATGGGTGTGTGGGTGTGTGTGAAGTGTAAAACTTAAGTTTTTGTCAGCACATGCATCTTTGA
>NC_034610.1:23587443-23615721 GCF_900095145.1 Mus pahari | reverse complement strand
ATATATATATATATATATGTTATGGTTTCAGGGCTGATGGTTGGTATTAGGTAGCCAGTCAGAGGGCTATCAGTGGAGAAGGGCTCTCCGCATACCTTAGTTGCCTACTGTTCTTGTCAAGGGGTGAGGCCCGGTGAGATGTCCCCCTTCCATGTTAGCTTGGTGATGTCTTTGTC
The DNA here is from genome assembly GCF_900095145.1 of Mus pahari. NCBI lineage: Eukaryota > Metazoa > Chordata > Mammalia > Rodentia > Muridae > Mus > Mus pahari. Next base: position 23,615,545 of record NC_034610.1, on the reverse strand, counting down.
AGGTCTTGTTTAGGTATCATGTTGATGAGACTTCATGGTTATAACTGGCATTTCAGGAGATGCAGTTTCACAGCAGACTCCTTTTCTCCACTTCCACCATGGTCCATGAGCCTTAGGTGCAAGTCCTATGTTGTGGATCTCGGGTGGGCTGCTCACCACTCAGTCTGCCGGTCCATCAGTTCCAGTTCTGTAATGGGCTCCATCTGTTCCACAGAGAAGTTTCTTTAACAGAAACTATGTTTATTTGTGGGAATTAAGATATATGTTTAGAATGTAGTTGGGAATTACGCTGAACTAGTAAATTGTTCAGATCCTCTTTACCAAGCCTTTTACCCAGCCTGCCCTCCATTCCTGGAAGTGAACTGTTTTTTTTTATTCTCTCTGGCTATTTATTGATTTGAAGTAATAAGAAAATGGAGTGGGACCTGGCAGTGGTAGCACATGCCTTTAATCCCAGCCCTTGTCGAGGACAGCCAGGGCTACACAGAGAAACCCTATCTCGAAAACCAAAAAAGAGTGGATTTGTTCTTGTTTAATACATTTCGTTACTGCTGTGTGGGTATGTGGTATGTGTGAGCTTTTCTTAATTGTGTGGTGTTCTTTGGTGTGATGTGGAGGCATTATTAACAATCACGAGTGGTTTTAGAATTTAAGGCAGGGGCTGGAGAGGTGGCTCGTGGTTAAGTGGTCCTGAGTTCAATTTCCAGCAACCACATGGTGACTCACAACCATGGCAGTGATGAGATCTGTTGCCTTCTTCTGACCTGCAGGCATACATGTAGGCAGAACACTGTCTACATGATAGATAGATAGATAGATAGATAGATAGATAGATAGATAGATAGATAGATAGATAGATGGAGGGATGAAGGCAGGCAGGCAGAAATACATGATAGACAGGAAATGGGAGGCAGTGGATGTCATAGAAGCAGTGAAGGAGCCTGTGAGATTTGTAACTGGAGAACTAGGGAGACAGCTAAGGAGGAGAAGCAGAAAGCTAAAGAGGACGTAGTGAGAGCGGTCTAGCAAGACAGCTGCTGGAGAGTCACACAACTAAGGGGATTGAACTCTTAATGAAATCTAAGCAATTTCCCCAAACTGAACAGTCCCCAGCTCTCAAAGGGGCCCAAGTACTTAGAGAGATAAGCTCACAAAGCATGTGGCACCTAGACTTCCGTGAGTCCTATACTCTCAGCACTCCTGAAGGAGGCCGAGGCAAGATTATTAAGACTTCCAGGCTTAGCCCACCCTCTTTTAGACTCGGGAGGCTACAAGGCTACAGATGAATACATTTTATAGACTGACAGTCAAGTATAAAGCTGAAATAAAGATTTGAGGAGATCTTCATTTAGCTTCTGTTCTTCAAACATGACTGATAGACTGTAGCTGCAGATGACTGAGTGAAAGGAGGGAGAGCGTGCATGCACACTGTCAATGAGCATGGCACAGGGGAGCACGTGCACTGACAGGCACTGTCAGGAAACAAATTTATTTCTGGGGTATGTAAATAAATATTTTTTTTAAAACTGCAAGGTGAAGAAAATGTAGTGACTTTCCCAGCAATTATGTTTGGATATTGGTACTTTGATATATTTGTCAGCTCTCAATTATTACAGGCATATTAACTACCACTTTCTGAGGCTACCTCTGATATTGATGTTGGGGGCTGGCGATAACTTTTCTTAAGCTCTTCTCTTTTTCTTTTTTCCCTGTCCGTATGACGTGAACATGTTATTGTTTCTTAGGCCTGAAACTCAGCACCGAGGCTCTGCACCCCACTCCGAGAGCGACATCCCAGAGCAGGAGGAGGAGATTCTGGGGTCTGACGATGACGAGCAGGAGGACCCCAATGACTATTGTAAAGGTGTGTGCTTCTGTCCAGTGTGTGGTCATGGTCACCAGCAGTTCTGATGCTACCTGCCAGCTCTGTCCTGTGATCAATATGCAGGAAATGGGATTTGCTCTTACTTAGTTCAGTTATATTAAGGTTTTAAGCTTATTGGCAGTACTAGGGGCTCACCAGAACCTGGAGTTACTATCCTGCACTCAGTCCCTTTAAATGTGTTTTCCAGACTGACCAGGGTGACCTACAGGTTCAATCAGTCGTAGCACTCGGGAAGTCAGACAGGTAGATCTATGTAAGTTCGAGGCCATTCTGATCTACAGAGTAAGTTTCAGGACAGCCAGAGCTATGAGCTATGTAGAAAGAGCCCACCTCAAAACTAACTAAAATTAATTTAAAAAGAAGGAAAGAAAAATCCTTTTTCCTCTTTGGAAGTTGACAGTATGTGTTACCTATGAAAATTTCCGAGGTATGGTGAACAGCCACCAGAGCTTGCTGTGTAAGCACAGCCTGAGTGTGTTGGGACAATAGGTGTGTGCTACCACACTCAGCTGGCATACAGATTTGGTTTTGGTTTTGCATTTTTGTTTCTCAAGACTAGGCTTCTCTGTAACAGCCCTGGCTGTCAGGGAGAGGTGTTGTGTTTTGTTTTTAACCATTGTAATCCTTTTTGCTCTGGTGATGGCTACTGAGATATGTATACCTGGGCCATCAGGCCCCAGCTGTCTTTCTGTTGCGGTGAGACTTGCCAGAGTCGTTAGCATAGACATTGTAGAGGTTCTGCTTTGCTGTCTAGGAGAGCTTGGACCTTTTTCCCTACAGGCATAGATAGATGTTGACAAGCAATGGCTATGACCAGACGCAGACTCTGTTTGCTTCTTTTTTTTTTTTTTTTCTTTTTCTTTTTTGGGGTGGTTGGGGGATGGTGACACTGTGGCTGGCCAGGAGCTCACTGCTACCTACATTGAGAAGAACAGATCTTTTTATAATTGTATTGGTTGTTATTTTGTCTCTGAATTTTTGAGATAGCAAGTGTAGATTGGTGGTTTTGATAGTAGATGTTTTGGGTTTTGAGAGGCCAGCAGTGTGGTAGCCTGTGACCACAGGCTGACTCAGAATATAACACACTTCTCACCCAAGTCATTCCTCACCAAGCTGCGTGACCCTGGAAGAGGCTCCCATTGAACTGACGTTACAAGAGGGTATCGTACATGGTGCGTGCGTGCTGACAGGCAGGAGGCAGGGTGAGCAGGGGCGTCTTGACTTGGTTTTTCTGACTGCGTTATTAGCCGTCTCTCCCTCTATTTCTTTCAGGAGGTTATCATCTTGTAAAAATTGGAGATCTATTTAATGGGAGATACCATGTGATTCGAAAATTGGGCTGGGGACACTTTTCCACAGTGTGGTTATCATGGGATATTCAGTAAGTTACATGGCCTGGGGGAAAATGGGTGAATCTTGATGTTTTGTCTAACTTTCAACCTCATTAGCTCTGTCTCTAGACTAATTACCTTTTTTACATTTCTCTTTCTTCCTTCCCTCCCTCTTCTTTTTTCTTTTCTGTTCTTTTCTGTTCTTTTCTTTTCCTTCCTTCCTTCCTTCCTTCCTTCCTTCCTTCCTTCCTTCCTTCCTTCCTTCCTTTTTTAATAATTAGCATTTACATGCTAATTATACATAATGGGTTTAGTTATGACATGAGTTCCTTACAGAAGCATGGTTGGCTGTCCAGTGCTGCATTCCTGATGATGTCCCTCTGCCTCCTTTTAGTTAAATCTCTGCCCCAGAGGCCAGGGATTGAATATAGTGTCAGTGAAGCATATGAACCGTCAAGCTCAAGGCTGCACAAGTATTTAATTAATGGCATATAATAGAAACTCAGAATTGTCTAGAATAGCATTAAATTTCCAGGTACTTAGACCAACCAATGCAAATTTATTTTATTATACTACTCTCTTGACTATATGGTATAAAGTTGTATCTGTCTCCATAGACAGAAGGTGACATTTAATCCATAGAGGACAGTCGGTGTCTGAGTTTACCTGGGCAGGTTCTGTTAGCTCCATCGGTATGGCTTCTGCAGCTCCTGGGTGTGCAGTGTCCACTGGAAGTGGCTCCATTTGGCCACAAGGTAGCAAGGAATGTCTCCATCCAATACTAATAAGATCTTAACTATGAAGGTAAAGGTTAATTAATAATTTAATCTGAACTGTCTTTTTTAGGGGAAAGAAGTTTGTAGCAATGAAAGTAGTTAAAAGTGCTGAACATTACACAGAAACAGCACTAGATGAAATCCGGCTGCTGAAATCGGTGAGTGTGAGGTCGCCCTTGGATGTGGTGCCCTGGCCAGGTGTTGGATCGCAGCATCACATAGAGTAGGGCCTCTGCAGACGTAGAGGCTCCTTAGGGCCACAAAGGAAGGTGAAGGGATTTATATGTTTCCTTCATCTTGTAGGGATTGATATATTTAGTAGTTAGATCTGTCTTACAATCTGCATACACTATTATTTCAAGGAAAGCAGGACTTTATTGAGCATGTTTTATGCACCACATACAGTAGTATGAATGACTTTCACACTCTGGTCAAAAGAGAAGTTATGCAAGTTTGTGATACCTACTTTATTTTTTAAAACTGTAGCCTGCCTGGTGTGGTAATTGGTGTAGGCCTTTAGTCCCAGCACTTGGGAGGCAGAGATGTGACTCTCTGAGTTTGAAGCCAGCCAGATTATGTAGCAGACTCAAGGCCAGTCAAGGCTACATGGTGGAAACTGTCTATAAGGAGACACAGCGTAAGAGGGAGGTGGTGGGGGAGGGATAGGGGGTTTCCTGAAGGGAAACTGGGAAAGGGGATAACATTTGAAATGTAAATGAAGTATCCAATAAAAGGGGAAAACAACAACAACAACAAAAGAGTCACAGCACAGAGTAGTGGTTCTCAGCTTTCTTAGCCTGCGGTCCTGGGACTCAGTGCCTTACGGTGTGCTGGCCCTCCCTCCCCAACCATGCAGCACACCCCTCCCTTACGGGTGTGCTGGCCCTCCCTCCCCAACCATGCAGTTACTTTTGTTTCTACTTCATGACTAATTTTGCTGCTGTTGTGAGTCCTAATGTAAATGTGATTGGAGACAGGTTTGCCAAAGGGGCTAAAACCCATAGATTGAGAACTGTAGGCCTAGAACAGATATTGTAATTATTGATTGTTTATACCTCAGCACAAGTACCGAAAGCCTGTCTTTTCGTTTTTATGATGGATCGTGGTAACAGCAGTGTGGGGAAGAGGCTGAGACAGCCTGCTCCTCCCTGTTTACTCGAGGACTGACTGTACTGCTTCACTTGGGCTAAATTATGGCTTTTTCCCACCACAGGTTCGCAACTCAGACCCAAATGATCCAAATGGAGAAATGGTTGTTCAACTACTAGATGACTTTAAAATATCAGGCGTTAATGGAACACGTATCCTTTAAGAACTCCATGGTTTTCTTTTTTTTTTTCTTTTTGGTTTTTCGGGACAGGGTTTCTCTGTGTAGCCCTGGCTGTCCTGGAACTCACTCTGTAGACCAGGCTGGCCTTGAACTCAGAAATCTACTACCTCTGCCTCCAAGTGCTGGGATTAAAGGTGTGTGCACCTCTCTGCTCCACTGTCAAGAATTCCATTTTTTTTTTCTTTTTAGTTTTATTCTCTTTTAAGCTATGTATGTGTAAGAATGTGTTGCTTTTCATGTATGTATGTGCACCCCATGCATGCAGTGCCTGCAGAGATGAGAAAAGGCCACCAGGTAGCTGGAGGTGGAGCTATAGACCCATGTGGGTGCAGGCATGGCACCCAGCTTCTGAGTGTTCCCAGGTGCTAAGCTGTCTTTTCAGCTCTGTTTTCTTTGGTGTGTGTTCACACATGTTTGCAGGGGGGTGGGGGGGTGTATCCTGTGCTGTGGTGGTGGAGCTCAGATTTTCATGCCTGATCATCTTTTTTTTTTTTTTTGGTTTTTCGAGACAGGGTTTTTCTGTGTAGCCCTGGCTGTCCTGGAACTCACTCTGTAGACCAGGCTGGCCTCGAACTCAGAAATCCGTCTGCCTCCCAAGTGCTGGGATTAAAGGTGTGCGCCACCATGCCCAGCTTCCACCAAGTCATTTTACCAGCCCAAGAACTTATTCTCAATTAATCATAAAATAATTTACCAGATAAAGATGCTCCTGTCTCTCAGTTCAAGGTAAACAGTAATAATTTTCTTTATTGTATGCCTTGACAAACAGGTGTGGGTTGTGTTTATATTTGTTTTGTGTCCTCTTTGGTTAAGAGCACTGACTGCTCTTCCAGAGGTCCTGAGTTCAACTCCCAGTATCCACATGGTGGATGTAAAGAGATCTGATGCCCTCTTCTGGTATGTCTAGAAACAGCTACAATGTATTCATATACATAAAATAAATCTTAAAAAAAATCAATCTAAAAATAGTAAGTAGATTTGTGGTAACTAAATAAATATTTAGTTTTTACAGTTCTTATAGATGAACACAGAAATTTTAAAGGGAGTACTTGTTTTTGTTTTTGTTTTGTTTGTTTTTAATAACAAAAGACAAGGACTTAGCATTTAACCCAGGCTGACTTTGAATTTACTGTGTGGTCCAGTCTAGTCTTAAATGGAAGTCCTCTTGCTTCTTTCTCCCAAGGGTTGGGGCCACTAATGTGACCCATCATGCCTGCCTGCAAGTCATTTTTTCATGAAAAATAATGACTATAAAATTTTTCGAGTATTTTTTATATATTATTTGTCAGGCCTTAGTAAAGAGAATGAACTGGCTATATCTGTTATGTTTAGGACTTACATGGGGTCTAGAAAGGGTCAGATGTTAAGAACTACTTAACTGCTCTTCAGGAAGTTCTGGGTTCAGTTCCCAGCACCCCCATGGTGGATGAAAACCACCTGTAACTACAGTGTCAGGGGTCTGATGCCCTCTTCTTTCCTTGGGCACTGCCCACATGTCTATTATAAAAAGTAACTTGAAAAAAATCTCCATTCAGGTTTTAGGGTTGAGAGAGACTTGCTTTTCTTTTGCGGCAGGTGCATGTGCTATGCAGCGAGCAGAGCCCTCTGGTCTCACAGTGGCTGCCGTGTGCTGAGGTGGGGGTCTGAATTGCTTGCTCGGCACCTACCTGCTAGGGAAGGAATGCAGCTCTTGGTCTTGATTAGTAGGCCCTTCGTACCTGTGTGCCTCTGCCTCCTTTTAGTGTGCATGAGTGCTTTGTCTGGTTGTATGTGTACGTAGTGTGGTGCCCATGGAGACCAGAAGAAGGTGTTGGATACCTTGAAAGTAGAGTTGCAAAGGGCTGTGAGCTCCCTTGTAGGACCTAGGAGTCAATCTGTCCTAGAAAAACAGCCTGTGCTCTTAACTATGGAGCCATCTCTTCAGCCCCCTCAGGCCTATTTCTTAATCTTAGGCAATCATAGTAGCATACACCCCCCCCCCCCCACAGAACTCATCTAGTAACTTTAAATTCTATTCATAAATGTCATGGCATACTTACAGAGGTCAAAAGATAACCCACCATATGGGAACTGGGGATTGAACTCAGGCTTGGTAGCAAGTGTCCCTGCAGCCCTGAACCACTGAGCCATCTGGAACGCCCACAGCAGGGTTTAATTCACGGTTCAGGTCCCCTTGACCTAGTTAAAGCTTCAGCCTTTTAGGATTCTTTCTCTTGGTGTTGCCATTGCTTATCTCCAAAGAAACTAACAGGAGTTTGTAAAAGTGTCCCTAACACAGAGACGATGGCTTCAACTACAACATCATCAAGCTTTAGTTCTCACTGTGTAGGCCTGGCTGACCTGAGCTCACCACACTCATGACGTCAGCCTGCTTGTGAAGGGCACTTACTTACCTGTGCTTCCCTTACAGTGGTCACACTTCTACTTTTCTTGTCACTTCCCCAAATGAAAGGCGCCCAACAAACAAGCACCGGCCGCCGGCACTGGTGCCCACTGTGACGATTGTGCTGTGTATGGTTAAAACTGTTCCCTTGGGCTGGTGAGATGGCACAGTGGGTAGAGCACCCGACTGCTCTTCCGAAGGTCTGGATTTCAAATCCCAGCAACCACATGGTGGCTCACAGCCATCCGTAACAAGATCTGATGCCCTCTTCTGGAGTGTCTGAAGACAGCTACAGTGTACTTACATATAATAAAAAAAAAATCTTAAAAAAAAAAACAAAAAACTGTTCCCTTAGGAAGCCTAACATTGATCTGTCGAGGATCACTAGATGTGAGCTCCGTGTAGCAGGCTATTCTTAAAATATCATTAGCAAAGTAATTGAATACACGGCTGTCTCCTGGAACACAGAAGTGGCTAACTCTGAGAAACAGCCACCAAAACCCATGACAGTCCTAGCCAGTGAGGACCACCAGAAGTTGGTAAGGGAAATGAGACAAACCTGCACATGGTGACAAGACTTAGAATGAGTGAATTAATTTTCACATACAGCTTAACCATGTCCGCTGACCTAAAGTCGTTCTTCAGCTATAGGCACTTCAGTGTCATCCAGACACAGCCTCTCTTTTGTTAATTGGTCAGTATCAACTAGTACTTGTGTGTGATGAAATCTCAGCTCCCCATCAGGGATGTGTTTGGTGTTAGAAACGGTTATAGGCCTTCCCAGGATACCTCCTGCATCAGATGACTGTCGTTATCTGTTACCCACATTAGCCAAGGACTTAGTCCACTATCTAGTGGGGAGATGGAAACAAGTATAGTGCTGGAGCAGAGCCGCGACCTTTACATCCTGGTCCCTGGGCAGAGAAAGGCAAGCCAGGCATGGGAGCTTTTAAAGCCTCAACCCTCCCTAGTGACTCAGCCTCTAATAAGGGCCTACCTAACCCTTCCCAGCCTGAGCCTGCGGGGGCCAGTCTCATTCAAACAACCGTAGCCAGCTACGGGAGAGTTGTGGGTCTCTCCATGCAAATGAAGCTGCTGTATTCTCTGCCTGTTCCTGGGAAGGTAACTGTTCAGCCATGCTTCTTCTACATCTTGAAAAGTGCTCAAGTGACCTGACAGGAATAACCCGAGACTTGTACACAAATCCACTGCACCTTACCCTGGAAATGCAGTCGGTTTGACCCCTTTTATCTTCCTTCTGCTGTATCCAGCATCCTTCAAACCTCACAAGGCTGCATGTCCCTCTCACTGAACTCCGCTGACATTTTGTCTCTGCTTAATACAGTCCTACGCCCAGCTGCTCATCAACCAGGTCCAGGCCTGGCATTGGCTTTTATTTTCATTGTAGCTTCGTCTCTAGCCCATCCCTCTCTTCCCCCTGCCTGCCTATGTGTCTTAGTAACTGGTGCCTTCACAGTCACTCTGGAGATAACCTGTTAACTCCGTGTGTTATTACCGTGATTATTTTTCTTATGGCCCACATCTTTATTGTCTTTATTCAACGTTTTCTCTTTTGAGCAGTCCCTCATGTGCTCATTCATATATACCAGGCTGGCTCCCAATCCTCCTGCCTCCACCTGAGTGCTAGTGTTTGGATAGGAGTATGCTTGTGCCAGCATCCCCAGGTCTGCTGCATCCTTATTCTTGGACTTCACCTTACAGCCTTGTCTGCTGATTTCTCGATTCTCTGGTTCTGGGTTAGTCTTGGGTTAGGATTCTCGTGGTTGCTGCTCTAGTTTAGTGTTTTCCTGCACCTTTGTTTCCTGATGTGTGCTACACACTTCACATTCCTACAAATATGTGGGACTTACTCTAGGATGCAGTTGTGTTACTTATGGAATAGTTTTATCCTTTCAAGGTTTGCTTTTATGATTGGGCCAAAACAGAAGCTGGTTCCTGTCCTCTTGCCGTCCTTCCCGATGCTGCTGTGCCTGGTTTCCCCTCTCTCTGGGACGAGAGCACTCTTGAATACTTAAAGGGTCATCAGCAAATACCCAGCACGGGGTGTGGGGTGTGGTGTGGTGTGGTCTAGCTTTCCCTTTGGTACCTTGTTCTCTATGTTGTTGTCACCTGGGATGCCTAGTCCCAACTCAGAGTCTGCCTAGAGCCTCAAGACCTTCCTTCTGAGGGACTCCTGCCCCTGTTGCCCAGTGCCCACCATCATCTGTTTAAGTTTGTCTGTTTGTTTAAGAGCCCACCTGTCACCGGGCAGTGGTGGCACATTCCTTTAATCCGAGCACTTGGGAGGCAGAGGCAGGCGGATTTCTGAGTTCGAGGCCAGCCTAGTCTACAGAGTGAGTTCCAGGATTGCTAGGGCTACCCAGAGAAACCCTGACTCAAAAAACAGAGCCCACCTGTCAGATCCCTTAATTTAGGCCTGTGGTTGCTTTCTCCGGTTTGTCAGTTTTGTCTATTGTACCTTGAGGGTTGTGTGTTGTTTATCATACTGCATCAGCACATGTGAGTGGATCAGTCAGGCTTATCACTGAAGTGCTGCCCTGCTGTGATGGGAACATGCTTTGTATGGTAGGTTGCCTACAGGTCTCCCGGAGGTTGAGTCCACAGGCACCATGTTCTCCTGCTGTAGCAGTTTATTACTTGGCCATGGTGTTCTCTAGTAAACGTGTGCTGCCTCTCAAACTCTTTACGTCAACTTTGATCCTAAAGTGGGATGTTAACCCAGTGGCCTGCAGGGTGGCAGTGCTTCTCCACCCAGCCCAGGTCAAGGTGGTCTGGGCCACAGAGTAGCATGGTCCTGTTAGCAACGGTGAGATGCTTCTTGTTGCTCCTCAGTTGTTCCACAGCCATCTTCCCAGGGAGCCTAGGCTTCCTTAGCAGGTTGGCCTGCAGCTTGGCTTTCCAGTCTGTGAAGAAGCCATGGGTGGGCAGCACACAGGCATTAAGAGCTATGCATGGAGAGTCTGTATAAAGCGAGTCAGAGGTCTGTTTTTAAATTCTCAGGGAGGATTAGCCCAGTGCCAAGGCACTTCCCTCGCAAGCGCTAGGTGTGTTCCACTCCACCTCAGGCAGAGAGCTTGCCGCCTTCCCCTTTTAGTTCAGTTTTGTGTCTTGTCTTTGTTCTTCATGGTAAGCCTGTGAGAGTGGTCATGTTACACCCCCCCACCACACACACCCAATATTCTGAGGGGAACCTGACTCAGACTTTACACAACTAGACTGGTCTTTCCTTCCACCTTCTGAGTGTATGAGAGTGTGTGTGTATAAATGTATATAATTTATTAGTCCTAAACCAATTTTTTTTTTTTTTTTGGATATTTTGAGACAGGGTTTCTCTGTGTAGCTCTGGCTGTCCTGGAACTCACTCTGTAGACCAGGCTGGCTTCGAACTCAGAAACTCTGCCTCCCGAGAGCTGGGATTAAAGGCATGCACCACCATGCCCGGCCTAAACCAAATTTTTAAAAGTAGTTCTGTGACTGAAAAAACTGTTGATGTCTACCTTTTACCTGCTTTCTTGGGTCTCTTTTTTTTTTTTTTCCTTAATGAACTCCTAGATATCTGCATGGTGTTTGAGGTTTTGGGGCATCATCTTCTCAAGTGGATCATCAAGTCCAACTATCAGGGGCTTCCGCTGCCTTGTGTCAAAAAAATTATTCAGCAAGTATGTATGTTGGTCAATGCTATGTGGGATACCCCTCCCCTTTATTGCTGTCTCTTTGAGAAGTTTCTGACTCTGTTATGTAGACCACGCTGCCCCAGAACATGCGCTTGCTTCTGCCTCCTGGGGGCTGGGAGTAAAGGGTTTCACCACTACACCTGGCTGATGGTATCGTTATATAAAAATGTCAGGTGTTTTCTCCTCCTGACAAAACAAAAACATAGGCTGAGGATTGGGCTGGGAAGTGACTCACTTGGAAATTGTTTGCATGTGAATGTGGAGACAGGAAAGCTTGGCATTGTAGGCTTTTATTTGTTTTTTTCTTATGTCTGTGTGGTGTTTGCCTTCATGTCTATGTCATGCAGAGGCAGAGGCCAGATGAGCATTCCCTTAAGCTGGAGTTTAAGGTGCTTGTGAGCTCTCAGGTGGTTGCTGGGAATTAAGCGTGGGTCTTCTGGCTCTTCACTGCTGGGCCAACCGCACTCCCCAACCCTCTCTCTAGAAATGTGTGTTGTGATTTCTTCCTTTTCCAGCAGTCTTGGATCTTGTATTAATGAAGCTCTTGCTTTGTTTTCATTTAGGTGCTACAGGGCCTGGATTATTTACACACCAAGTGCCGGATCATTCACACTGACATCAAACCAGAGAACATCTTGTTGTCTGTGAATGAGCAGTACATTCGAAGGCTGGCTGCAGAGGCCACAGAGTGGCAACGGTCAGGAGCTCCCCCACCGTCGGGGTCTGCAGGTACATGGGGGGCTTTGCTTGAGTCAGACCTTCAGGAGGAATTTATTTTCATTTGGTCACAAGACAGCAAAAATTGTACTCACTGATAAGATATTTTAGAGATAGTAGCAACATTAAAGAGACCGGTATTTCTTCCAAATGGGAAGAAAATGAACAGTTGTTTTTTTGTTGTTGTTTTGTTTTTTAGATAAAATGTATTTGATATAGTAAAATAACTGACTTACATTTTTGTTTTAGAGTGTTTTTATTTGACGGGCTTTCACATTTGTTTGACTCCTTTGTAGGGGCATGTGGATCAGAACATGTGCATGTTAGGACAGCTTAAAGGAGTTAGTTCTCTCTGCCACGTGGGTCCTGGGGATCAGACCCAGGTACTGAGCATCTGTCTTTACTTGCTAAACCAGGTTTCTGACCACTGCCATTTTCTTTTTTTTTCTTTTTCTTTTTTTTCTTTTTCTTTTCTTTTTTTTTTTTTTTTGTTTTTTTTCAAAACAGGGTTTCTCTGTGTAGCCCTGGCTGTCCTGGAACTCACTCTGTAGACCAGGCTGGCCTCGAACTTAGAAATTCGCCTGCCTCTGCCTCCCGAGTGCTGGGATTAAAGGCGTATGCCACCACGCCCGGCGTCATTTTCATTTTTTAGGATGAATCGTCTTATACAGTAGGTAGGTCAGACTGAATTTGAACGCCTGATGTTTCTGTCTTAGGCTCCAAGGTGCCTAGGCTGTAGCTGTATGACACTGGGTGTTCCCTGGGTGGCTGGCTGTGGTTTGCCGCTTGATGCCCACACATGCTCGCCTCTGACACTGTCGAGGAGACCTTGGCCCAGTTAGACAGGAGCTGTGGGAGTTGGACTCGAGTGGTGCAGCCGGGCGAAGCAGGTGGCACAGCATTGTGCTCAGTGGTTCCGATGGCTGGCGGCTGTGCTGCTTCCCCTCCCTCGGCAGTGCAGGCCGTAATTCTTGGGACTTTGTACTTGAAGGCTTTTCTTGGTAGTTCATTGAAAGCAAGAACACAGGAGATGGAAGTTGGTGACTAGGGTTCAGTTTTGTAAGATGAGAAGAGGGTGGGTTTTTATATCATGCTTTAAACCACAGTTAGTGCTTTTGGAGGGATGAAACATCTAAGCTAAACTGTTCCCCACAACATGCCACGTCATGACTATTTAGCTCTTTATATCCGTCACCTACCTTACCTTTAAAGCTGACAGTAAGCTTACAGATGAAGGCATTTGCCATGCAGAAGTTGTGAGCAGAGTTTAATCCCTAGAACCCATGTAATGTTGTAAGTAGAGCCGACTCCACAGAGGTTCTCAGTTCTCAACATAACATGCACAGTGTGCTCAAAGCCACATGGTAACTGCTTTATAGTGCCAAAGGGCCTGGTGGCGAGGGGGGAATCCTCCCTCTGGGCTGGCATAGGTGGCATCAGCTGTGAGACCCATGATAGGCTGTGCAGGTGGGGAGAACATTGAGCCCTCAGCTGGGCAGGATGGCACGTGGCATTAATTTCAGCAGCGGCAAGTGATTCTGGGATTGGGGCCAGCCAGCTCCCCAGAGTGAGACCCTGTCTCTTTGTGTTGTTTTTTGGCAGGGGGCAGGGGGGTCGAGACAGGGTTTCTCTGTGTAGCCCTGGCTATCCTGGAACTCACTCTGTAGACCAGGCTGGTCTTGAACTCTGAAATCCGCCTGCCTCTGCCTCCCTGCAAAGTGCCGGGATTGAAGGCGTGCGCCACCACTGCCTGGCGAGACCGTCTTTAAAACACAAAACCACTTAAATAAAGTTTGGCTACTTTGTGTATATTGATTGTTTTCTTTAAAAATAACACAGCTTCCTGGGTGTCACTTAGAGAATGTAGGCTGTGCGGGGAGGGAGGGAGGGAGGGACGCCTGAGCCTGCCACCTGCTTGTCCGCACTCTGACCTGCTGTCTCCTTTCTTTTCAGTCAGCACTGCCCCACAGCCTAAGCCGGTAAGTACGCGCACACAGTGCTCCTGTGGTCACTTCTGCTCTCTGGGCGCTGGGCACGGGGCCGATGTGAAGTCATAGCTTGTTTAGAGTTTGGAAACCAAACAAAGACTATTTCCTGCGCTTCTGTGATTTTTCTCTAATAAATTTCATCATGTCTTCAGCAAGTTCGTACTGATGAGGCTTCTGTAATAGAGGTGTCTGAGTAACCAGGCCCACAGACCACAGAAGGTGAAGGCCTGTTGTTAATGTCCTTTTTATTGAGTTTCATAGAAAATCTGCTGATTTTACATTAATGAAATACTAGGGAAAGAGTGGAATTTAATTAGGAAATAATTAAAGTTAACAGTTGTCTCCAACCAGGGGTAATGGGTTAGCCACCTGAAGACTTTGTCTGTTTGTAATCTCCGCCCAGGCTGACAGAATGTCAAAGAATAAGAAGAAGAAGTTGAAGAAGAAGCAGAAGCGCCAGGCAGAATTACTAGAGAAGCGGATGCAGGAAATTGAGGAAATGGAGAAAGAGTCGAGCCCTGGGCAAAAAAGACCTAACAAGCAAGAAGACTCAGAGAGTCCTGTTGAAAGACCCTTGACAGAGAACCCACCTAATAAAATGACCCAAGAGAAACTTGGTATAAAAGAGCGTTGCAGCAGTGACTTGATGGCACACTTGACACTGGGTTTTCTTGTTTGTAATGCTTGCTTTCACGTATGCAGCTCATCTCTGGGGGTGTTCTGTAAAAGAGTTCACGTTGGTCTATGAAGGCAGCTGGTAGATACTGCGGTGTAACTTGGTGCTTTCTCCTCAGAAGTGGAGATAAGACTTTGTAGCCATTGGGTAAAGATGAGGTCTTTGTCCTTCGATGAGGAGGTGTTAGAGGGCTGTTGTGTTAGTCTTGTTATATTCCACTCAGGATGAGCTCAGGAGAATGTTTTGATGATGTGAGAACTGTCCCACTGCTCACTAGCACATACACACATGCATCCTTTTCTGTTTGTTCTTAGAAGAGTCAAATTCCAATGGCCAGGACCAGACACTCACGGAGCCTGGTGGAGAGGGTGGTGCGCCAGAGATTAATTGCAATGGAGTGATTGGAGTCGTTAATTACCCTGAGAACAGTAATAATGAGACACTGAGGCTTAAAGAGGATCTGCATAATGCTAATGACTGTGATGTCCACACTTTGAAGCAGGAACCTAGTTTCCTAAACTCTTCAAATGGAGACAGCAGTCCATCTCAAGACACAGACTCTTGCACACCCACGGCCTCTGAGGTGCCTGAGACCATGGTGTGCCAGTCCTCTGTAGAGCAGTCACTCACCCACCAGGACATGACCCACCTCCAGGAGAGCATCCGGGCAGACACACCTTCTGGGGATGAGCAGGGGCACAATGGAGCCCTGGACAGCAAAGGTACCACAGAGCGGCCCCAGCTCTTCCCTGCACAAACAACTGCCCAGGCTTTCGTAAAACGGGTTTTTACAGCTCGTGTCTGGGTTAGTTTTTAGTGGGGACACAGGTGTTTTTATTTACAGTGATGGGTGGGGGTGGGGTAGACAGGCTCTGCTCTGGGCAGGGACTCTACCTTTGAGCTACATCTCCTGGTTGCTTGGGGGTGGCGGGCTGGCACAGTCTCACCCTGGAGACCTTGGTTGCCCTTAGGGTATCTCGTGTTCATTTAAACTCTTACTGATAATGACTGTTGTCTGTAGGAAAATTCTCTGCTGGAAATTTTCTTATTAATCCCCTTGAGCCAAAAAATGCAGAGAAGCTCAAAGTGAAGATTGCTGACCTTGGGAATGCCTGCTGGGTGGTAAGTCACACTCCAGGACTGCACTCTGGGGTGACTGTGGTATAGACAGGCTGACTCTGTGATTGATGCCTCCCGAAAGTTTGATATATTTACGAAAGTATTGTATAATGTGGGGGAAAAATCAAAAGCACCTCCCCCCCACCCCCCGTTCCCTGTTGTCTGTCTGCTTGCTTGCACACACTCACCGATGCCCTTAGCGCCCAGCCTCAACATGCACATTGGCTTTAAAGTTACATCCTTTTAAGTTCAGTTAACGGGCTGGTGAGATGGCTCAGCAGGTAAGAGCACCCGTCTGTCTGCTCTTCCAAAGGTCCTGAGTTCAAATCCCAGCAACCACATGGTGGCTCACAACCATCCGTAACGAGATCTGGCGCCCTCTTCTGGAGTGTCTGAAGACAGCTACAGTGTGCTTACATATAATAAATAAAATTTTTAAAAATAAATAAATAAATTCAGTTAACATTTGGTTTACCAGTAATTGATAGGAGATTGAGTTGGCTGTGCATTGATGAGACATGGATCCACGGCAAGTGTCTCTGTGCTGTGTCCTTGGGGCTGCTGCCCTGCAGCCAGCCAGCTCACACGAGTTGCTGCATCAAGAACTTGGTGCTTTTTTATGTTGTTTCAAAAGCTTTTGATGAAGTATTACTATTTTCTTTGGTATCTTATATCTAGTTATACAAGTGTTTTTTTGTTTTGAGTTGTGTTTTTTGGGTTAGTTGGTTGGTTTTTGTACCAGGCTGGTTTCAAACCTCAGATCCGCCTGTCTCTGCCTCCCAAGTGCTGGGATTAAAAGTGTGCGCCACCACCTCCGGCACAGGTGTTTTCGGGTTCTTTAGTTTGTGTTTTTGTTTTTCAAGAGAGGGTTTCTCTGTGTAGCCCTAACTGTCGTGGAAATAGCTTTGTAGACCAGGCTGGCCTCTAATTCTGAGATGTGCCTGCCTCTGCCTCCGAGTGCTGGGGTTAGAGGGGTGCGATACCACCACTCAGCTGTGTGAGGTCTTACGGTGGCCAGGCTGTTCTTGAGTTCTCAGGACGCTGTTTGCAGGTGTGTGCCGCCGTCATGCCTGACCGGGATTCTTCCTATTCTTTTTCTGGACAGTCCTCCTTTAACTCAGAGTCTCTGGGCTAGCCATTTTTCAGCTAGCTTGACCTGCCTGTGATCTCCAGAGAGCCTCCTGTGGCCTTCCATGCCTGTCTTCTATGTAGGTGCTGGGGTCCCACTCAGGCCTAACTTGGCCATTCCCTAGCCCTGGGTACCTCCTTTCCCACGTGTCTGCTGAAATGTCAGTAAGGTCTTCACCCTTTCACATTCAGCAGACTTGCTTGCTGTCAAGTGCTTCGACTTTGATGTTGACACCGCTGTCCCACCTGGCTGCACCCTGGTCGCTTCTCAATTTTTCAGTTATTTCTTCAACTTGCCAACACCCGGTATTCAATATGGGAGTTTATATGATCTCTAAACACCTTGAGTTTTGTTGGTTGTTGTTGTTTGGTTTGGGGGTTTATTTGCTTCCTTGATTTTTCTTTTCTGTATCAGTTCACACCTGTGTGTTTGCGGAAGGTACGGGTTTGACTTTAAGTAGATATTTCACTCTGCGCTGGGTTCTTACCTGTGTACCAGGAATACAGTAAGTAGGAGCTTCCTGCCCACCTGCCCTTGGGCAGTGAGTGCTTCCAGGCATTACTGTAGTTCCAGAGAAGCACTCGGGAATCAAACTGGTGTCGAAGGAGAAAAAACGATACCCTAGCCCTAGAGCAGCCTGGTCCTGCTTGGACATTGCAGACACGCCCTATGAAAGAGTAAGAATGATTTATAAACCATACAGCCCCACATGCGAAAGTCACAGCACAGCTCAGCAGTGGTGACACACAACTTTAACTCCAGCACTGCAGAGGCAGAGGCAGGAGGATCTCTGAGTTTGAGACCGGGTACTCTGAATATTAATGGTCTCGATGCTGCAGTTCAGAGACACAGATCAGATCATAGAGAGAAGGCTCAACAGTGAAGAACAATTATTGCTTACAGAGGACCAGAATTTGATTCCCAGCACCCACGCTGGACAAACCACACCTGCCTGCAGCTCCATCTCCAGAGCATAGCATCCTTCACACCTCCCTGGGCATGCGGACGCGTACTCACAGTTACATGTCTCCTGTGTCTCTGCACCCAGTGCCTGTGGAGGGCAGAACAGGGCATCAGATCCCCTGGAACTGGAGTTAAAGAAGTTTGGGTTGTGAGTCCAAACCCAACAAGAGGAGTAGGGGCTCTAAACCACTGAACGTCTCTCTGTCCTTAAGTAGATAATTTTAAAAATGTGAATTCTTTCTTGAGACAGAGTCTCACTGTATAGCCTTGGCTGTTCAGGAATTCATAGTGTAGACCAGTCTGGATTAGAACTCATAGAGATATGCCTGCTTCTGCCTCTGCAGTGCCAGGCTTAAAGGTGTACTACCATGGCAGATAGACATGCATTTCATAGAGAATAAAAAAAAGCGAGAGGAACAGGTTGGACCAAACAGCAACAACTATCACTTTGTTCCTCAAGATGGCTCAGCATTGAAGATAGTTGTGACCTTAGGTAAGGGAATGCGGAAGGGGGTTCCAAGCAGAGGGCACTCACACAGAATGTAGGTGTCCCAATCTGCCATCTGACAAAATAGACTGAGAGGAAAATCCTGGGACTGGAGAGATGACTCAGGGGTTAAGAGCACAAAGTATTCTTCAGAAATCCAGACTTCAATTACCAGTAACCACATGGTAGCTCACAGCCATCCATAAAGGGTTCCTGTATTCATATTAAAAAAAAAAAAAATAGTGTGTGGGGGGACCCTTCATACTGGCCAAGGGAACAGCCACACAACAGAAATGGGAAACTGTATCTGTCACCCTGACCAGTTGACAGACATCAAACCCTGCAGAAGGTATATTCTTAGCCTATGGAACTAGTTCCTAAAGTAGACGGTATACTAAGACACAATGAATATTCTTAGTAGCCTGTGGAACTAGTACGTAAAATATACCATATACTAGGACACAAAGCAAGCCTTAACAATATAGATGAATTGAAGTACTTTTATGTATGTATTACAATGAAGTAAGACTAGAAGTCAGCAGCAGGAATAACTCTCGGGATTGGAGAGATGGCCTGATGCTGTGCATGGACGGTCAAAGGACGGCCTGCCAGAGTTGGTCCCCTCCAGGGTGTGGGATCCAGGGGTAAAACTCAAATTGGCAGGCATGTGTGAGGCCTACTGAGTCATCACCAGCCCTGGCCTTTGTCTTTCCAAGTTGTGTGTGTGCTTTCAGTGAAGCCCTGAAGGCCAGGCTCCTCCCCTCCTGTTGGTTGGTTTAAGGTTTGTTTATTTTATGAATATGAGTACACTGTAGCCCTGCTCGCTCCTGCCCAACGATTTATTATTTTAGTACACTGTAGCTATCTTCAGACTACCTTCAAACACACCAGATCTCATTATGGGTGGTTGTGAGCCATCATGTGGTTGCTGGGATTTGAACTTGGGACCTTTGGTACAGTCAGTGTTCTTAACCACTGAGCCATCTCTCCAGGTCATCCTCTCCTTTGATGTTCTCTGTCTGGAATACTTCCACCCTTGCCTGCCTCCGTGTCAAGCCTCAGCCTGAGCCACGCTGCCTCTCGGCCTGACTGCTGTCTGTCTTAGCAGAGCTGTAGACTTTGCTTTTTGTACTCTATTTTACACATTTGATTGTCATTTGAGCTTGTTTATTTTTGATCATTCGTTGTATAGGAGCATGCATGTGTGCACCAGTGTGCCACAGCATGCACGTAGGTTAGAGAAAAGCTAGCTTGCTCTGCTCTCCCCACCCCCTCTCTGCGTGCTGGCAGGCTCTTACCTGCTGATCCCTCTCAATGGCTCTTTTTTTTTATCTACTTGTATGTATTTTTTGTTTGCTCGCCTGGTTTGGATTTCTTTTGCTTTTTGAAACAGCCTCATTGTAGCTGTGGCTGGCCTGGAACCCACCATGTAGACCAGATTAGCCATGTAGGGATTTGCCTGCCTTTGCCTCTCCCAAGTGCTAGAATTGAAGGCATGTGCCATCACACCGGCTCTATTTTTATTTTCTTAATAAAGCTATTATTATTCCTAAGTCTGTATGTCCAAACTAAATTAAGGCTCGATTTTTAAGTTATGTGGAGTAGCAGTAAGACAGATTGTTAAATTAGTTTTGCAGATAACTTGCTTTAGTCTCCATTAAGTAAGCCTTAGTTACTTCCTGTTTTAAATAAACGAGTATTAAGGTTCTCCACTCTCCTTGACTCACTCAGCACAAGCATTTCACTGAAGATATCCAGACTCGGCAGTACCGGTCTTTGGAAGTCCTGCTAGGATCTGGCTACAACACCCCTGCTGACATCTGGAGCACTGCGTGCATGGTGAGTCCCTGCTTGCTGTTGCAGTACTAAGCAGAGTGGCACGCAGCTGCTCACAGTGACACGTCAGAAACCAGGGGCGGGGCGGGGTGGGGTGGGTTGAAAGCCATTGTTCAGAGGCATTCTTTTTCCTGTATTGGTTACTATTGTCCTTGAGCTTCTAGCCTTGACCTGATTGCAGACTAGGGAGGCCACTGGAAGGCTGCTCTCCCCTGCAGTGGGGCCACACCGCAGATGTCTGGGTCAGTCAGGTGTGAAGCCCAGGCACCTGTGAATCCAGTGCGCATGCTTTCCTGTGGGCCTAGGCTTTGAGTATGAGTTGAAGCTTCCTGTGCTCAGGTTGAGGACATAGTCCCTCCACATGGCTTTACACAGTGGCCTTGGGTTCTGGCTTTTCCAAGTCAACTCACACTCAACTGGCTACAAGCACTAGCTTGGTATTCTGTTACCAAAGGTACAAATTCAAGGCCAGACATAGAGAAGATAGCCTGATGGGGGTGTGTGTGGGGGTGTCACACTTGCTGGAAGTGTCACTACCAGGGAAGCTCCCCTGGGTGTCAGGTTTGCACAAGAAAATTAATTAAGGTTTACAGAGGAGAGGCGGGGATTTAGTATGCCTGGTGAGGCAGGAGGATTGCCAAGAATCCAAGTCCATCTTGGGCTGCATGTCCGTGTAATCTGGAATGTAGATGATGTGTCCAACTCTAGGATTCCAGCGCAGCGCAGGATGGGACTGCTTGTCTCACGGGTGGTTTATGTGCAGACTCTCAATACCCACTGCGCCCTCTGCTGGCCACAGGAAGAAACTGGGGGCTGGAAGAGAGCACTGTCATCAAGCTACAGAGTGCATGGTGAAATCTCACTCACCTCAGCAGACGCCATTTCTTGGTGGCTAGAACAGTCTCGTGGGCCATGAGCTGGCTGTGGGTCAAGGCGCCTGGCAACCTGACTCCAAACCCTGAGACACACGTGGAGGAAAAGAAAGAACCAACTCTTAAAGTTGGTCCCATAGTCACACAGAGAGCTAGTAAGAAAAGTGCAGCTAAGCATTTGTTTTAAAGAGCATTCCGAGCCCTCCGTCTGTTGAAGTGCGGCTGTGTTGTGGGAAGCGGTCAGCCCACTGCTCGTCAGCCTCATGGCTGGTCGGCTCCGCTCTCTGTGCTCTGTGTTCCCCTCTCCCCCTGGCTGCTATTACCCGGTGGGCTGTCCCAGCATCAGAACTAACTGATGAGACTTTTTTCATTTTCCCACTGTACTGGTCTGTAGCTGTCGTTCAGAGCAATCTTAGATGCTTTTCAAGTGGTCATCTAGAGTTGGGATTGGGTAGCAAAGGCTTTGCGGCCGTGTCCTGTTTCTCTGATGCTTTTGTGTGCTCTTTTCCTTAGGCCTTTGAACTAGCCACAGGGGACTATTTGTTTGAGCCTCATTCAGGGGAGGATTACACTCGAGATGAAGGTGAGTGCCCTTTGCCAGCTGTTTGTGTGCCTTTCACTGTAACTGGCATCATTTGTTGGCTCCAAAGGTCTCTGGTACTGTTCTAGGTTTGTATGAGACCCCAAAACAGGAGAGATGCAGCCAGTGTAAAGCTGGGTGGGTCAAGGATGTCATCATAGCACTGAGCAAGCAAAGCTCGTAAGGAAGTGCTTGACTAGTGTGCATGGGCCCTGAGCCCACCCCAAGCCCACCTAACCACTGGGGAAAGTGTGAGCCACAGAATGCACAGTGTCCAGAGGTCCATGGAGGAGGATCTTTGGCTACCAAACTGAAACTTTAAGTCTATGTAAAAGGTGCTGGGGAGGGAGAGTTGTGTGCCGGTGTGCTTACCCGCCTCTCGGTTGGTCAGCACTCCCTCGGCAGTCCTTTACTTAGCATTTGTGGAGGTCTGCCGTGCGGGCGTGGCACTTGCTCTGCCTGGAGCATACACCACATCCTGGTTTATGGCTTCCAGAGAAGCTGCAGTGTGGCTAAGCTCGGGAAGCTTGAAGTCAGGCAGCCCTTGTGGGCCTCAGGCTTTGCTTTGGTCTCACTCTGACCAGCTGATCCTTGAAGCTGTTCATGGGAAGCCTTGTTTACTGCTGCTTTCACCTTGACACTGTTGTCTCACCCCCATATCTGCCCTCCTGGCACATGCTGCAGAGCCGATAGGCAGGCTGCCAAGGCCCTTTGGCCACCGTTGGAAGTGGTCACAGGACTTCCTCGCTCACTCAGAGACAGACAGGCTCAGGGACACAATTTGAGGAAGCAGAGCTGCTCATACCAAGGCTGACTGTTGATGTCGCTGTGGAGAGAGTGCTGAGGTGTTTGTCTGTGGAGGGTGCCTGGCATTAGATAGACAGTCTGTTTCTTCTGCTTTAGGCCAGAAAGCAAGTATGCAGTGCCTTACAGGTGGTGGGTGTGCCACTCTGTATGCTGTGTCTAAAGTCACTTCTGTCATTCTGCTCTGTTCTTTCCTCTGAAATGTCTGCATGCAGACCACATCGCCCTGATCATAGAACTTCTGGGGAAGGTGCCTCGCAAGCTCATTGTGGCAGGAAAATACTCCAAGGAATTTTTCACCAAAAAAGGTAAAATCAATCTGTCTGTTCCCAGCCATTAAAGGGATAAAAATGTCTAAAATGAGAAGGTAAGTCTTATCTGGGTCCTATTCCCTAGATCCTGCGGAAAGCAGGGGGGACTCCCTGAACACTCATTGTGGCTTCGCAGGTGCTGAGTGACTGGGCAAACGCTTCGCTCAGCCACACTGCTGGCTTGCTTGGCCTTTGGTTGCTTTCTTCCTGTGTGTTCCAGGCTGGTTTGGAACTAAAACTGTGTTTGATTCTGTGTTTCTTACACATCAAAGCTGAGACTGAAATGGAAAACAAATCTCACTGGATGTAGAGAGCTGTGTGCTCTGGTGTGTGTCAGCCTCATGCCTTTTCCTCACTGTTGACAATGCTGAGTCACCCTTAGAAGATGGGAAGGTGCTCTCCAGGGTCCTTTTGTGTGCAGAATCAATGGTGGCGGGAGTCTGAGACACATGCCCCAGTCACCTCAAGTGGCTGGGAAGGTTGTTAGTCACTGGTTGCTTTAAGTTATTTGTCCAAGCAGGGAGGGGGACCTAGTCCCAGCTGCCTGAGAGGCCATTAGGGATCTCAAGGTCAATCTGGGGAACATAAGCAAGACCCCATAGCACCCCAAGAAAAAGCCTGAAAACTGTCAATTCAGGGTTGAAGGCACACCTCAGCTGTAGGAGGCTGCCTGACTCACAAAGGCTGGTGTGAGCCGAGCACCATTTGTGGAAGGGGAAAGATCCAGTCCAAGAAGCAGTTGAGCTGAACATTCTGAGTGAGGCCAAGCTGCTAGCTGTGTGGGTGATGTTGTGTCTGTCTGTCATGCTGTTAGCTTTTTATTTGTAAATCATTGCCTCATTTTGAAGCAGCTAGAGTATTGAGCTGTAGAAGGTTGAGCTGTTGGGATGCCTGAACATGCCATGAGATGGTGGGGACTGTTTGAGCCTGTGCTGTCTCCCACAGGTGACCTGAAACACATCACCAAGCTGAAGCCTTGGGGTCTGCTGGAGGTTCTGGTGGAGAAATATGAGTGGCCTCAGGAGGAGGCTGCCGGCTTCACGGATTTCCTGCTGCCCATGCTGGAGCTTATGCCTGAGAAGAGAGCCACTGCTGCTGAGTGTCTCCGGCATCCTTGGCTAAACTCCTAAGCCAGTCCTGCCACTGCAGCAGAGCTCATCAGATGGACCTTCCCTCCAGCCCACCCCTCAAACTTCCTTCTCCTTTTTCAGGGCAAAGCTCTTTCCTTCAAGGGTTTCTATTTTTTTTTTTTAAATCCAACATGTTCATTTGGGTTTGCTTCCTTGATCCTGTGGAAATCCCCACAGCCATTGGGCATCCTAGGTGAATTTGGCCTTGGTTGGGCTCTGCCAAAGACTAAAAGTGTGAACAGCCTCACCCTCTGCCCGCCATCTCATTAGGTTGTCAGCCCTTCTAAGAAGAGCTGTGAAGAGCTGTGAGCCCATCCTCTTTATTCACTGACTCTGAGAGTCACATTTTTTCGTGCACGTCCGCCGCCAGCACAAGATTGAGGAGGGGAGGGTGTGGATTCTGTGAACAGCAGAGACATTAAATGCGCTGTATCCAGGCTACATCATCTTCCTGGATTCTATCTGTGTTTTCTATGTTCACATTTTTTTCCTGCGACTTTTATGCTACATTTTTCGATGAGCAGCCAGTTTGGGTACCATTTTATCACTGTTGAAAGTATTGTTGGGTCCCTCTCATCTCCTCATAACTAAGTTCCCGGAATCTTGAGTCTGACTTTTAATGTAGACAGAAGAGAGCCAGTGAATTACAGTTCCTGGGAGCCTCAGGTGTTGTGAACTAGTCCTTTTCTGTGTCCTGTGTTGCCGTAAAAACAGTCGCTTCAGTCTGTCCTCCTGGAGCTTTGCCTGCTCAGCTTGAATGGACTGATTGTCTTGTAACGAGCTCTGGGGTGATCCAGACAGGAGATGGAGGTTTCAGAGCTGTCCTGTTGAGGGAGTGTTCCCTCCCACATTCCAAGTCCTTCCCAGACAGCTCTTACTTCCATCTACAGTTTCCCTGCCTTGCCTAGAATTCTGGCCCTGATTCCGTGTGGCTGTGCTGTTCTCATTTCTCAGAGGCTCGGGGTCTCTGTGACCCTGGATGAGGAGCCAAGGGAGGAGAGCTTGGCACCTTTCTCAATCTTTTCCTTTTGGTTTTGACATGAGTCATCCTATGCTGCTATTTCCTTGTATACTGTAAGGGGTTTTTTTGTTTTGTTTTGTTTTGGAACATCAATTTTGAGATCATTGAAATGTACTTGAGGCTTTTTCTTCTTAATGCAAAAAGGCTTTGTGAACTTTGTTTTAGGCTTGGCCCCTCATAGACTTGATTACCTAAACATTACATGTTCCTGGGGTGAAGCATGCATGCATCAGAAGAAGGACAGGATTGGGGTCACGTGACAGCTGCTTGCAGATATTAGCAAGGAC
The DNA here is from genome assembly GCF_900095145.1 of Mus pahari. Taxonomy (NCBI): domain Eukaryota; kingdom Metazoa; phylum Chordata; class Mammalia; order Rodentia; family Muridae; genus Mus; species Mus pahari. The sequence goes on along the minus strand of NC_034610.1, from coordinate 23,590,225 downwards.
CAAGTGGGTCTTGATTATAGCACTCTCTGGAAACAGCTCCGTTTCTAACATGGAGAAAGCCAGAGTTGCAAGCCAAGGCTCTCCTCAGCAAGCTGACTGAAACCCACCACTGCCTCCCTCCTTCCTGTGTGGAGGACTGGAGAGTCACCCTCATGATTGGCTCACCAGCAAGCAGCTTCCTGTAACTCATCAACTTCACCTGAGGAACTGGCCAGCCATTCATTGGCTCATGCTTGGTTATCTGGAACCAGACTTGTTCCTGTAGAAAGAGTTTTAAGTCAGGTTATCTATGCACCTATCAAGAATAAAGAGAACAGATGACATCACATAACGGCAGGGAAATCCTACATCAGTTTTAATCCACTCTGGGTTGTCAACTGTATTGACATCTAAAGCAATAGCAGACCTACCTGAAACTCCTTCTCAGCAAATCTCAGTTGTGGGACTATAGAAATCCTAGTGACATTAAGGTGACCTAACCAAGAAACACAAGCCAACAGCAGGCCTGTTTTAATCATTGACTCCATGGGAAATTTTAATGGGGGGAGAACCTGGCACCTCATTCCAGACATAAGTCCCACCAGGTAAGGGCTTTCTCCCTGCTGCTTGAGGAGCCAGAGAACCTGGGAGCGTGGAAAGAGACAGGCACAGAAGCTGCCCTTCTGTGGGCTCCTGAGCTTGGCCGAGCAGTTGGTGCCATAGAGGCCAGGGCTCGCTGTGGGACTGCTGTTGGCTCCTGGTTAAGGATATGGCCCTGATAAGTTTTATATTCTTTCTACTGAGTGCGATGTTTGTGTCCTCACAAATGCCGATCAATAAACAGAGTATTTAATAACCTGCTTGGTTCTACAAGTTTGGTTTCTTTGTTGCCCAAGCAGTTAACTAAATATGCAATGAAACAGTAGCATAGGCATTGATTGACTTTTGGTGGGGTTGTAATTTTGTTTCTCTAACTCTTAGTTGCGGAATTAACATGTAATTTGAAAAATTGTAAGAAAACAGTTTCCCCTATTCAGGAGCTGGGGATATGGCTCAAGACTGATTATTTACCACACGAACATTGCCATAAAAGGCCAGGTGTGGGAATACAGAAGCGTGACAGCTTTGTGGGGTGGGAACAGGATTCCTGGGACTTGCTGGCCAGCCCTTAGCTGAGTCTGTGGAGCTTAAGGTTCAGGGAGAGCCTGTCCCCAGACAGTGAACACTGCTAGTGCCAATGTGGCTTCCTCACTGGGTGTACTTGGACCCATGTTCTTCCCACAGCAGTCCATCCACTTGGGAAGGACCCCTATCTGTCTTACAAATGACTGGCCCCAAAATAAAATTAATTCCCAGCTAAGACCCACTGGCAGGAGGAGGCCATGCTGCGGGGTGTTTGTTTACCTGCCTAACTTACTCCTTGCACTGTGGTGAGTTCCTAAGAGATGTAACACCCCAGCAACCAGGGGAAGCAGGGTTTTAAGGCCTCTGGTATCATCCAAGAAGGGGTCGGCTGTTGAGGACAGCATGGAAAGGCCTGTAGTGCCCTGTGCTGATGTCATATACGGGGCCCTGGCACATGCTAGGCTAGAACTCCCCCTCTGAGCTATATTCTCAGCCTTGGGCTGGCTAACTGCTGGGGTTCCAGCTGTGCTGGGGTTCCAGCTGTGCCTGATTAGTTTCCAGAAGAGGGCATGTCCTGTGTTAATTACCATGTTGGAGGACTGGGGAAATCAAAACTTCTCAGTGGATTTTTATTATCTCTTTAAACTTTAGGGTTGGTTTGTTTGCTTGGGGGGGGGGGGATTGGAGGGGTTTAAGACAGAGTCTTCCTATCTAGCTGTCCTACAACTCATTGTGTAGACCAGACTGGCCTCTGCCTCCCAAGAGCTAGGATTAAAGGTGGCTGCTCCTGGCCGTACTGGGGTTTCTTCTCTATCTTTAAAGTGTGTGTGTATGTGCGCGCGCGCGTGTGCTGTATGCATGCACGCGTGTGCGTGTGCATGCTGAGGCATGTGTGTAGGTTGAGGGTAGGAGGACAACCTTAGGGGATTGGCGCTCTCCTTGTACCATGACTTCCAGAATTGAACTCTGGCTTTCAAGGCAGGCCTTTGACTCTGAGCCATCATGTCTACCCTGGAGTGATGATTTCTTTCTTTCTTTTTTTTTTTTTTTTAAGATTTATTTATTTATTCTATGTAAGTACACTGTAGCTGTCTTCAGACACTCCAGAAGAGGGAGTCAGATTTGATTGTGGATGGTTGTGAGCCACCATGTGGTTGCTGGGATTTGAACTCGGGACCTTTGGAAGAGCAGTCGGTGCTCTTAACCACTGAGCCATCTCGCCAGCCCGATGATTTCTTTCTAATGACTTTTTTTTTAAAAGATTTATTTATTTATTATATGTAAGTACACTGTAGCTGTCTTCAGACATCCCAGAAGAAGGCACCAGATCACATTATGGAGGGTTGTGAGCCACCATGTGGTTGNATATGTAATTACACACATAGCTGTCTTCAGACACTCCAGAAGAAGGTGTCAGTTCTTGTTTCAGATGGTTATGAGCCACCGTGTGGTTGCTGGGATTTGAACTCAGGACCTTTGGAAGAGCAGTGCTCTTACCCACTGAGCCATCTCACCAGCCCGGCTTTGGTTTCTTTATCAGTGTTGGGAATCATATCCATGGCCTTGTACATGTTGGGCAAGAGCTATGCCCTCCTCCCTGGTCCTCTCCCTGTCTGCTCAGAGGGCGCCACAAAAGGTGAATGCAACACGGTGAGACAAGTATTGGTTTCACTGATTT
>NC_034610.1:23586074-23587372 GCF_900095145.1 Mus pahari | reverse complement strand
GCTGGCCTCAAACTCAGAAATCCGCCTGCCTCTGCCTCCTGTCTCTATTAATGTAAGGCAAAAAGGTGATTCTCAGCAATTAACTGACTTGCAGGTCTCTCTTAACCTGGCCATTGTCTAAACCTGAAGGTTTTGCCTCAGGACACAGTGCAGGCCACAGGCAGGTGTGCCACACACTGGGGAGCTTCTCTGGATCACCACAGTATCATTGCAGAGAACTTGAGAGTAGAGTGACTTCTGGAATCGTCTGACCTCCTAGGAGTCCACCATGAGTACACATACTGTGAGGGATGGTGCTGCACTGCCCAGGTACCAAATTGTTATTCATGAAACTTGCCTGGCATGAAAGCCTGACTAGGAACTGAAAAATTGTGTTAGGAAATGAATATATGGGTATGGTTGTTGCTGTAAACCAGCTGCTATGGACTGGGTGATGAGATCAGATCCCATTCTAGTAGCTTGTACGCCATTCTTTCCTCTGGTACTGAGGATGGTAGCTTATACATGTGTGGGGCAGGTGCCGGCCACGCCGGGCTGCCTTCCCAGTATTCTGTCACCTGAGAGGTCAGTCCCCTCAGGGAGTAGTGCCACCATCTGCTACAGTAAACTGTCACTTAAACCGAGGCCAGCAGACAGCCACCCATCTGATATGTCAGATCCCAAGTTTCTCACAAAAGTGCCATATAGTCCCATGACAGTTTACTGTAAATGGCAAACTTCTGAAGCTAGGAGCCAATTCCAACTGGGGCACTGTGGGAGCTTAGGAATTTCCTGATCATGTGTTAGGTCTCTGTTCTTCTCCCATCTCTGAGCTGCAATTTGAGAACAGGGGAAGCAGAGGGCCCCACTGAGCCCCAGCTTCCAGCCACTTCTTCACTGTTGGCCCAAGCCACGCGGCTCTCGGGTGTCTCACAAATCTAACGTACAGCAGAGAGGCCACCAAAGAGTTAAGTGGCTTGCTGATGGGAAGGAGACCTGGGTTTCTGGGTCTACTACCACACAGCCCCTGGGTGTCTTCATGTGGATCACTGCACTGCTGTAGGAGCTGTCTGTGGGCAGTGGAAGACCGAGGGCTTCTGCCCCACGCCTGGAGGAGTTGAGAAGAGGAAGCCAGAGGGAGATTCTCATCTCTAAAGGATCCAAGGCCTAATTTTCCAGTGCCAGAGAAGTAATGGCCTGAAAATGGAAAGAAGAGGAGGAAGAAAAAATGGAGGAGGAAGCTGCTGCTAGATTATAAAATGACATTTTAAAAAGTCAGTTAAAAATGATAGGGCCCAGGCTGGAGAGATGGCTCAGTG
>NC_034610.1:23583743-23584681 GCF_900095145.1 Mus pahari | reverse complement strand
TTTCTCTGTGTAGCCCTGGCTGTCCTGGAACTCAGAAATCTGCCTGCCTCTGCTTCCTGAGTGCTGGGATTAAAGGCCTGCGCCACCATGCCCAGCCTCTTAACTACTTTTTTATCTTTTTTTTTTTTTTCTTTTTTGATTTTTCAAGATAGGGTTTGTTTGTTTAGCACAGGCTGCCCTCAAACTCGGAGATCCACCTGCTTCTGCCTCCCGAATGTTGGGATTAAAGTCCTGTACCAGCATTCCCCCCACCCCTACACACACACACACACACACACACACACACACACACACATTCCTTTCTCTAAAGAGCCTCTTGTTGACTTTCAAGAAGATGGCTTCATCTTTGGCTGGTGATTCTGAATTAGGCCACTGCCTTCCTCGTTGGACTGTGGTTTCTATGTACACTTCTACACGGTAGCTGTGGGACCTACAGCAGCATTGAGGGTGTTACTGGTTGGGCCAAAAAGTGATAGAACAAGGAAAGGCACTGAAGAGGCCAGAGTTATGTCTCAGCCAGCGAGTGACACTTGTGTTTCCACATGCTCTCCAACCCTCAGCACAACTTCACTGTCATTAATATAACTGATAGGAAATTAATTCATTGAGAGTGTAGAACTTGATGGCTTACAGGCTTGGATGTAGAATGTGAAGTGCAGGGTCTAAAAAGATGGCTCAGTGGTTAAGAGCTCCGGCTGCTCTCAGAGGAGCCAGGTGCCACACTCAGCACAGCCTCCATGCATTGCATGCATATGATGCACAGGGCAAAATGAAGCAGAAAACTCATCCATATATAAAAATAAAAGGGAAAATGAGCCAGGCGGTGGTGGTGCACTCAGGAGGCAGAGGCAGGCGGATTTCTGAGTTTGAGGCCAGCCTGGTCTACAGAGTGAGTTCCAGGACAGCCAGGGCTACACAGAGAAACCTTGTCTCGAGAA
>NC_034610.1:23582620-23583732 GCF_900095145.1 Mus pahari | reverse complement strand
TTATTTTATTTTCAAGGATGAGTGATACTAGAGGTGTTGAGAATTTAAAGGTGAAACTGGTTAAAAAGAACTGTAAGAACGGTAATCATTGTTAGTGTTGAGGTTGAATTCTTTTTTTTTTTTTTTTTTTTTTTTTTTTTTTTTTTAATTATTTATTCTGTACACTGTAGCTGTCTTCAGACACTCCAGAAGAGGGCATCAGATTTCGTTACGGATGGTTGTGTGCCACCATGTGGTTGCTGGGATTTGAACTCACGACCTTCAGAAGAGCAGTAGTGCTCTTAACTGCTGAGCCATCTCACCAGCCCTTTTCATGAGTCTTAAGTAGTCCTTTTTCAGGTACCCACGAACTACAGCCCTCAAAAGCCTGGGTGTGGCAGCAGGCAACTGTAATCCCAGCACTGGAGAGGTGGAGCCAGAAGTCACGGGCCAGTCAGAGCTACATAGTGAGGCCCTGTATGTGAATGAACGAATGAATGAACAAACATGAAAAGTTATTGAGAAAAACACCAGACCATGGTTTTCTGGTGCTCATTTGTGCAAATAACACAAAAAGCCCCAGTAAGTCCTAACTCCCTCTAGCTCATGGGTTTGCCTACAGATTGGAACAGGAAGGATGGGTGCCCAGTCACTGGAGACTTGCTTAGGAAGACATGTGGCTTTTGTCTGTCACCCACCCCACCCCACCCTCAGGTCTGGTTTGTTTGGCTTTGGACCCTTCTGAGGAAGCAAACTTCCTGGGTGGTCTATGGCAGAGGATGGTGGCCATGGAGAAACAGCCCAAGTCCTGCAGGCTGTGAAGATCCTGCCAGCAGCTTTGCTGAGATAAGCCCCTGGCTTCCGAGACTGTCACAGGAGTGGGCAACTAGTAAGGGCTGAAAGCACTGAAGATGTCCTTCCAAGTCCCCCAAGCTACCCTTGATCTTTAACAGGCTAGAACAATTGCAGAACTCTACCAGGTCTGATTGTGTTGTTTAGAGAGATTTAAATACACATACATATATACATACATACATGTGTGTGTATGTATATGAGTACACTAGCTGTCTTCAAACACACCAAAGGGATATCAGGTCGCATTACAGATGGTTGTGAGCCACCATGTGGTTGCT
>NC_034610.1:23580677-23582170 GCF_900095145.1 Mus pahari | reverse complement strand
TATGTAAGTACACTGTAGCTGTCTTCAGACACTCCAGAAGAGGGAGTCAGATCTTGTTACGGATGGTTATGAGCCACCATGTGGTTGCTGGGATTTGAATTCCGGACCTTCGGGAGAGCAGTTGGATGCTCTTACTCACTGAGCTATCTCACCAGCCCCCTCTTCCTCCTCCTCTTCCTCTTCCTCTTCCTCCCTCCTCCTCCTCCTTCTCTCTCCCTCCCTCCCTCCCCCCTCCCATCTGTGTACTCAGCAGCACAGTTAGCATGAGGTTGTGGGTGGATGGAGGGTAGTCCCTTTAAAATGGCACAGCAGCTTCTGATGTGGGTTAACAGTGGGCACTGAGAATCATGAGAAGAGTGCGTTTAGATACTGAGCTGTGCTTTTGTACAGTGTGATTCCTGTCCCAGAAAGCTGTTTAGAAAAACTTCCTGTGGTTCCCTCCTGCCATGGCAAAGTTTCCTTTGAACAAACATCAGGTGACCAAAAACACTGAAGGGTAGAACTGCTAATCATTAACCACCACCACCACCATCCTTATCACCATCAGAGCCAAGGATTTAACCAGGCAACACAAGGCTCTTCCCCAAATAAGAGCCGGTTCAATGAATACACATGCATACAAGACTGCCTTCATCCTCGATAAATGGCAGTAAAGATGACACTTGAAGAGAAAAGGTGATTTCTGGTTGTTTTTGTTTTGTTTTTCTCTTAATTTCAAAATCATTTTGGAAGCTAAAATACAATAAAGAAATTTATACAAGGCTAGGTGTAGTATCCACACCTTTAATCCTAGATCTCGGGGAAGCAGAAGCAGGTGGGTCTCAGAGTTCAAGGCCGCTGATCACCACCTAGAGAGACTCTCTCTGTCTCTGAAACAAAACAGAAAAGGAAACCAGTACACCATGTTTCTTTTGGAATCACGTTGAAACCGGTTGATCATTCTTTTTCTTCAGCTATGCCGGAACGAGAGAAATCTAATATTTAGTATGCCATATAATTCTATTATGTCCCTTAGATTAGCTTCATTGAATTGTCCCCACCCTGCCTATGACTTGTTTTCCATTGTGTTACATCTTCTTCCCTGTTTCTTTCAAAACACTTAAAATTCTTTTGGAAAGTAAGAGCTCAAAGCATAACGATGGCTTCTGCTCTGTTTATCAGTCTGCACCCATTCAGAGAGTAACTCTCCACCAGTTTACCTCTCAAGACCCAAATTTGTTCTTACCTGCCAGAATTGCTGCTCGCCAGCACCTCGGTTGCTTCAGACTTCCTCTGGAGAGAGAAGACACAATGTCCCTGACAGAGTCCGTATGCTGGTAATCTCTCTGCTTCTAGCATATCAGGATTCATCTTTCTTTCTTAACTACTTTTTGTTTTTTGTGACAGGGTTTCTCTGTGTAGCCCTGGCTGTCCTGGAACTCACTTTGTAGACCAGGCTGGCCTCGAACTCAGAAATCTGCCTGCCTCTGCTTCCTGAGTGCTGGGATTAAAGG
>NC_034610.1:23575864-23579912 GCF_900095145.1 Mus pahari | reverse complement strand
AGGCAGAGGCAGGCGGATTTCTGAGTTTGAGGCCAGCCTGGTCTACAGAGTGAGTTCCAGGACAGCCAGGGCTACACAGAGAAACCCTGTCTCAAAAGAGAAAAAAAAATGACGTACAAAAAAAAAAAAACTAGGCAGCCAATTAACAGTGGGGTCCAGACTGAACCCTATCCTGCAGGAAGCCAGCCATGGAAGGTGCAGAGCTGAGCCAGGTTTCTGACTTTCCTAGGAAGAAGTGGGGGCTATCTGACTTATTATTCAGCTTGTGTTCCAACTGAAGGATGTTAAACGGATGTGCTCAGCCATAACCAAGCAAGACCTGGGTGATAGTGGGGGAATAAAATATGGGGGGAGAAAGATCTGGAAAGACTGAAGATAGGTGTGTGGGGTTGAGAGGGGCCGTTTTAATCATCGGGTAAGGCTGCCTGTGTACGAGGCTCTTGAGAGACTGCAAACAGCACATTGCACATAAGACAAATTTGAGGAACTCCACACAGTGCTCCCTATTCCCTCCCCGGGGAAAGCCTGCACTCCAGAGAAGACACTGAGAAGAGTGCTGGAGGAAGCCCCTGCCCACACATTGCCTCTTTGGGTCCCTGTGAGCGGTGATAACAATGCTCCCTATAAGCAAACATCACCCCAGCCTTGTATGGGGAGGGCACTCTATAAACACTACATTTTCTTTACCTAAGTAGGGTTCTTGGGGTACCCAGCAGCTTCAAGAACCCCCGTGAGGGTAAGATACTTTATCCATCTCTTGCTATGTACAGTCCCCATCACCAGTCACAGAGACGGGTGGGCTTCAGGCTCAGCTAGAGGAGGCCTGGCTTCTGGGCCTCCAGTTTCTCCTATGCAGAGTGTCCTTGGCTCTGGGGCCAGCAGAGAGTAAGAGGCTGTCACTGCCACTAGTCCAGGTCCAAGGTCTGATGTGATGGAACTTTCTCTCAGAAGGCTGGGGAGATCCTTAAGGTGCCTCAGGTGTAATGGTGGCCATCTGCTAGCATAACAGCATTTGGGGAATCCTGAGGCTGTAAGACAGGCTCTGATCTCTGGCTGGATTGATAGACACAGGAAAAGCCCCTCGGGGATAATTTGAAAGAAGGACCAAATGGAAACAGGCGTAAAATCCCAGGCAGCAGGAGTCCAAAGTTAAGCACAGAGATCCATGTGCCGCCCCCCCCCACCCCCCGGCGTCAGCAGTAACTGGCTAGTGGCAAAGGAGTTGGACAGACTGGAGCGGGGCCTGGGAGCACCACACTACAGCCTCTCACTACAGGACCACGGGAGCTGTCCGTTCAGCACCACCTCGTACTTTACCAGGCACACCCTTTGCAGTAACTCATGACTTCTCCCCCACCATCCTCTCTACCTGCCAACCCCCTTGCCCCATGACTTAGGCCAGCATCAGTGCCTCCCTCCCGGGGGACCGCATCTTGCTCTCCCAGCCATATTGGGACTGTTTCCTGCTCACAGGTCTCTTCTGAATAGCATGCCAGCTTTGAACACTCCACTGATGGCCTTTCTCAGGGAGGACAGGTATGGCTGCTGGTCTTAGCTCAAGAGGCCCAGACACACTTGGCTTCAGAGAGCCACCACCGCAACCACCTCTCCACCCACAGCCCCAGGGAAGGATATACCCATGGAGAAAGACAGGTACCATTCCCATCTGCCTTGTAGTCATCGGGGAGGAGCTTGTCCTGCCGGTAGCCCAACACGAAAGCCAGGAAGGAGAGGATGAGCGCATCTCCGATACTGAGGATGGCCAGCATGAAGGCCCAGCGGATGGTGCAGTGGCCCAGTGTGTACTTGCCCGTCTGCTCGCCACACATACGCCGCACCTCGCTGGAGTCCCAACCATCTGGGTAGACCAGACATCCGATCATTAGGCCCGTGGCTAGGGAGACAAGAGAGTACCAGTGGTGTCAGGCTGTACATACTCCCCAGCTTCCTCCTCACACCCTGATCTCCATGTGTCACCCCCCTGGTCTCTGGGTTAACCTTGGGAAACACCAGGGGCAGCTCCTTCTGTGTAAGATGCAAGTGGGAAAGCTGAAACTTACAAAGCTAGAGCACTGAGAACCAGCAGTCAGGATGGTGGTGGAGGCAATGGCTTCCCATGCTTCTCCCACCTGGCCAGTCCCACCCTGGACAGACTCAGCAAGGCGCTGCCTACTGTGGCTCCAAAGCCTTCCAGCATCTGATCCCACCCAAGATGCATCTCTTCTGAGAGACACTTGCTCACCCTCCACCTCTGAGATAACGTGGAGTGTGGGAGGCAGGTGGTAGTTCTGACCAGCATCATCACAGCACACCCCATGATTCAGGACCTTTGACCTAACGAACGCATGGCCCAACCCTGTCCCCAGCTTCTCACTTTTTTCAGGAACCTTCCGCGCTCTTTCCCTCTGCAGTAATGACAGCAAAAACAACCCAGACCGGGGGAAGCAGGGTCCTCGGTGATGCCAGAGGGCACAAAAGGAGAGCGAATGAACTGTGTGTGCTTCGGGTCACTGCAGTTCCAGGTTCTTGTCTCTCCCTGCCTGTGGGTCCCATGACTGCCAAGCACTTTTACGATGTTTCTCATGCAGAGTACCATCCCATCCTCACGGGTTCCCCGAGGGATGGGGTACTACATGCTACAGGTGATATGTGTTGTGCTGAATGATTTGAATGTCCCAAAAGCTGTATGTTGAAGTTTTAGCCCTTAGAGTGATGGTATCAGAAGGTGGGGCTTTGGGGAGAATGGTGCTTTGAATCTGCCTGGCTCAGGAGTGGCGCTATTTGGAGGGGAGGCCTTGTTGAAGTGAGTGTGGCCTTATTGGAGTGGGTGTGGTCTTGTTGGAGGACATGTGCCACTGTGGGTGTGGGCTTTAAGACCCTCATCCTAGCTGCCTGAAAGCCAGTCTTCTCCTATAAACCTTAAGATAAAGATGTAGAACTCTCAGCTCCTCCTGCACCATGCTTGCCTGGATGCTGTCACACTCCTGCCTTGATGGAAATGGACTGAACCTCTAAGCCTGTAAGCCAACCCCAATTAAATAGTGTCCTTATAAGAGTTGCCTTGGTCATGGTGCCTGATCACAGCAGTAAACCCTAAGACAGGAAGTAATTAATTAGCTCAGGAGGTGGAGCCCTCATACACAGGATTAGCACACTTACAAAAGGGAAACCAGAGAGACTTCTTGCCTTTTCCATCCTTTGTGGGCAGAACAAGAAGTCAGCAGCCTGTGCCTGGAAGATGACCCTCATCGGCACCACACTGTACCAACATCTGACCACACTTACACAGGCTCCAGAGCCACGGGAGATGAAGAAATGCCTATTGTCTAGGCTCCTTCATCTATTGGAATTTGTATAACACAATCTCACTAAGGCAGGAGGTTACCAAGATTCAGGGAAAACAACTGAGCCCGTGTTCAGCCTGCACCCTGAGCTCCACCTGAGTGCCCCCACCTTTGCAGATGAATCAGTTCTGTTCTCCCACCCCCATCCTCTGGGTTTATGGAAAATTTTGAGCTGACAGATGAATCCCCCAGTTGCTGGCTATGAGACACACCTGTTCAGCCCTTGCCTCCCCGACACAGAGTGAAACATGGCACCGCCTTTTTCTTTGCTCCACATAAATGCTTCATGGGATGGCTCTTAGCCATCTCTGCTACCGGCTCTGTGACCCAGATAGCATCTGGCTCAAATGGCCTGGTGATCCTCCACCCAGGCCTCCCTTCTGTTGCCTGCTCAGCAAGCACACCTGTTGGATGATGCTGGAGGGGGGCAGACAGCTCTAAGAAAGGATGGTGTGTCTCCACATCATCCCGGAGTCCTGCAGTGGAAGAGCAGCTGGCAAGCACAGCCACCCCACTGCTCTGTGGACTCAGTCTCCACTGCCCCTTCCTGATATGATCATCATGGCGTGCTGTCCCCTACTGCCCCTTCCTGATATGATCATCATGGTGTGCTGTCCCCTACTGCCCCTTCCTGATATGATCATCATGGCCTGCTGTCTCCACTGCCCCTTCCTGATATGATCATCGTGGCCTGCTGTCCCCTA
>NC_034610.1:23571771-23575469 GCF_900095145.1 Mus pahari | reverse complement strand
GATCATCATGGCCTGCTGTCCCCTACTGCCCCTTCCTGATATGATCATCATGGCCTGCTGTCTCCACTGCCCCTTCCTGATATGATCATCATGGCCTGCTGTCCCTTACTGCCCCTTCCTGATATGATCATCATGGCCTGCTGTCTCCACTGACCCTTCCTGATATGATCATCATGGCCTGCTGCCCACTAAGGCTTGGAGACAGACCTCTGGGGAGGAACTCAGGCCAGGTGAGTGGCCGGCGTTTCAGACTGGGAATCAGGTCTGCCTTTGCTTGCTAACTGCTCACCAAAGCGTCTGAACCAGGACTTTGCAAATGCAGGAACACTCACTACTGGGGTGTGATGAGACTTCATCAGAAAATGAAGTATTTTGTGAATCATGCTTATAAAGCATGGGTCTCAATAAAAATGCTCTTGGAATGCATCTAATGTGGGGGTTGGGGGAACCTCTTAATTGTCCCAGGCTCTGATCTGCCAGCTGGTCTGCTCTAACCCTCAGTCAGTCCAATTCCTCATCCACAGCTGGGGTCCCCTCCAGCTCTGCCTGCCTGGATTCAGACACCTGTTATTCACCACCCTCCAACCCCCACCAAGATAATACTACTCTACCCGACGATGGCTAGACAGCTCATCTCCTGTCTCCAGTCCCACCACTGTTGATGGACATCTGCGGGAGGTCAGGGACTAAGAGACCAAAGGCTGCTGACAGGTAGTAGGCTATCTCTTCCTGAGCTCCAATGGAGACCAAGATCAGCTGTCCCAAGGACCAAGAGGGCCACCTGAGCCTGGAGCAGAAAAGCAGCCAGGAGAGGCCTTGCCTTGGGATCCCACCAGCAGCTGCCTACCTGACACGGTGTTAAAGGGCGCCAGGTAGCCCGTGCACCACCACCTCACATAACAGTGACCTAATTACTGGCAGAGTTCACATCCAAGGACAAAGATTCTCAACCCACAATGAAAGAGAGAGGTCACAGCCAGTGTAACAGCGGCACCCCCAAACCCTGGACTCTTCCACGAGAGCAGTTGGAGGGGAGGAGGAGGCAGGAAATGAGGCCAGAGACCTGGGAACAGCCATCACCATAGCCCTGGGGTTGGATCCTGGGCCACATGGCAATAGCTTTCCTCTTCCCTCTGAGTGTGCGAGCCTGCGGTGTGCGAGCCTGTGGTGTGGTGTTCTAGAAATTGGTACCCTGACTGTGTCTACCCAGAGCTATGTGCCCCCTCCAAGTCACTTCTCTCTGGCTCATGGGCTCTATCTACAGCGTGGACCCAACTGTCTGCATCCATTCTGCCTATGAATACCCCCACACACATACTTTCTTTTACTTTTTGCTGTATATATACATGTGTGTGTGACGCACAAGCTCATGGGCGCATGCCAGGTGGAGCCCAGATAACAACTCGACAGACTCTGTTCTTTATGGAGTGTGGGTCCTGGAAGCTGAACTCAAGCTATCAGACTTGGTGGCAAGCACCTTTACCAGCTGAGCTATCTCCCAGTCCCTGACTCATTCTTTCTTAGAATCTCAGATTCTCCTCAAGACAGGGTCTCACAACATAGCCCAGGCTGGCCTGGAACTCACAGCCCTTCTCTTGTCTCTGTCTCCCAGGTACACATGGCACCCACCTATAACCTGGTCTGCTCTAGCCTTGGCCTCTACTCTGAGTATAGCCTGAGCTCTACTCCGAATCTTCTGTGGAACACTGAGTAGGAGAAGGCTCAGAACTTTTCCCTCCGTGGGAAAGCCAAAGCTGTACCCTGAGTACCCCCCACCCCACCCCACACCACACCCCAGCAACCCTGCTCACCAGCAGCCAGCTGCATCCAGGCGCAAATCTTGTAGACCGTGGCTGTGTTACAGACGAAGAACAGGCTGAAGCAGATGATGGAGCCGATGATGAGGAACATGGCCAAGGCCACAAAGAACATGGCAGTCTTGAAGGCTCTAGAGGGGATGGAGGAGAAGTCCAGAGGGCCCCCCTTGCAGATGAGTTCCGACGACAGCACGTTGCCCACGCAGTACGAGAACAGGCCAAAGTAGCCAGCCTGTGGCGTGCTAACACTGTCGCCTATCCAGTAGGGCTGGATAAAGAGGGCCATGACCAGCACCGAGAAACAGATAGTGAGCGTGCCCCACATCACTCCCACGGCGCGCGAGTTTCGCACATAGTTGGTGTGGTAGATCTTGGCGGCCTCCTGGGCTGGCAGCAACTTCACCATGACGAAGGCCACTGGACTAGGACAGGGGCACTGGCTGGGTGCAGGTCTACAGCTCTAGGGAGCAGAAGGCCCAGTCGTGGGTCAGTCCTCAGCCTGGTGTGAGGAGCAGCCTGAGGTCAGGGCGCCATGCGAGCATTCCCCCAGTTAGTTGGGAGCGCAGCAGGCCAAGGTCAACCTTGTCTTTTCAAGAGACGCGTTCCAGACGAATGTGTCCGTTCCGATCAGGATGGGCTCCAGTCTGCCGCCTCCTCTAGGTCGGCCAGGGTCTGGGCCTGCGCCTCTGCCCTGCCTGCCCCTCCCGCTCGCCCTCGCAGGCCCCGCCCGGCCCGCTCTTCGAAACGCGTTTCAGCACCGCGGCCAGCGCCAGCGCTCGGGGACGTGGCCTGATAGGGGCGTGGCCGGCGGCCGCGGGGAGCCTGAAGGGGCGGCTAGGAGAGGAAGGGAGCTGGGACCCGCGTCTTCTCTTCCTCCCAGTGGGTGGGGCCGGCCGCGAGTCACGTTCCTTCCGCTGATTCCAGCTGCAAAACCGCTTCCTGGCCTCTACACCCCTAGTCACCCTTCTGGGACCTCCACCTCCCACCAGCGGCAGCAGCCCCACCGCTCCATCCCGAGGGCGGCAAGTTTTGACTGTGTCTTGGCTTGGTCTTCCAGTCAATGACCGCCAAGACCAGAGTGGAGGCTAGAGATATATCCTGTCAGCAAGGACCGTGAGCTAGTGCAATAACCCCCACAGTAATAAAAATACCAAAAATTCATTCCCCAGAGCCTTCCCAATCCACAAAGGAGCTGCCAGTGTATCCAACACACGGCCTTTCGCCTCTAGTTTCCATTTTTATTGCAGATTTACTTTTAAAAAATATTTTGTTTTTCCGCTGAATGTAGTGGCTCACACCTGTAATAATCCCAGCACTCAGAAATTGGAAGATGATCAGGATAAGGATTGTCTCAAAAGCCAAAGAAATAAACCATATATACCCAGATTTTTTTTTTTTTTTTTAGATAACTGCATGGCTAGTGTAAAGTACTAAGTACTAAAAGGCAATCCAGGAAAGTATACATAAAAGAATAAACCCTTTATAACCCCGGAAGTCTGGAGCTAAGTAAGATATGACAAGGGCTTTAGGCTGGGAGATAGCTCAGCGAATAAACATTTGTCATTTAAAGGCCTACA
This sequence comes from Mus pahari, assembly GCF_900095145.1. Taxonomy (NCBI): domain Eukaryota; kingdom Metazoa; phylum Chordata; class Mammalia; order Rodentia; family Muridae; genus Mus; species Mus pahari. Next base: position 23,572,075 of record NC_034610.1, on the reverse strand, counting down.
TTCAAATCCCCAGGCCTCAGGTAAAACAACCTGGAAGCGGGGCTTTAAAGGCATGGTGGTGCATGCAGCCTTTGATTTCAGAACTTGAGAGGAAAAGGCAGGTAGATCTCTATGAGTTCAAGGACAGCCTGATCTACAGATCAAGTCCTAGGATAGTCAGAGATAGTCTAGATAGTCCTAGATAGTCCCACAGCGTGAGACACGGTCTCAAAAAAAAAAAAAAAAAAAAAAGCACAACAACCAACCAGCAACAACAACAATGCAAAACAAATAAACAAAAAAAAACAAGAGACGCCAGGCGTGG
>NC_034610.1:23568405-23570871 GCF_900095145.1 Mus pahari | reverse complement strand
CAACAATATGAACTAGTCAGTACCCCCAGAGCTCGTGTCTCTAGCTGCATATGTAGCAGAAGATGGCCTAGACGGCCATCATTGGGAAGAGAGGCCCCTTGGTCTTGCAAACTTTATATGACCCAGTACAGGGGAAGGCCAGGGCCAAGTAGTGGGAGTGAGTGGGTAGGGGAGCAGGGCTGGGGGAAGGGTATAGGGGGCATTCCGGATAGCATTTGAAATGTAAATGAATAAAATATCTAATAAAAAAATTAAAAAAAAAAAAAAGAAATATCTAGGGCTAGAGAGATAGCTCAGAGGTTGAGAGCACTGGCTGCTCTGAGTTCAAGTCCCAGCAACCACATGGTGGTTCTATAGTGGGATCTGATGCCCCCTCTTCTGGTGTATCTGAAGACAGCTACAGTGTACTTATATACATAAAATAAATAAATAATTCTTTTTTAAAAAGCTTCTAAAATATATTTTTATTCAGCCTATAGATACATAGATTTTTTAAAAAAAAGATTTTCTTGAGCCAGGCATGGCGGATTTAATCCCAGCACTCGGGAGGCAGAGGCAGGCGGATTTCTGAGTTTGAGGCCAGCCTGGTCTACAAAGTGAGTTCCAGGACAGCCAGGGCTACTCAGAGAAACCCTGTCTCGAAAAACCCAAAAAAAAAAAAAATTTCTTATTTTTGTTTAATATGTGTGGGTGTCCTCTGCATGTAGATAGTTTGTGCACTCTAGAACTGGAATTACAGACGGCTGTGAGCTACCATGTTGGTGCTGAGTATAGAACCCCGGGTCCTCTGGAAGAAAGCCAGTGTACTCATCCGCTGAGCCGTCCCTCCAGCCCGTTTACAATGTCTCTCTTTCGTGTTTTTAACCATATTTACTTCCACGTACCCCTAGACAGTTTGAATAAGGAAATTCTACATCACTTGAGCGTACCCTGAGCCCAGTGGCACACTCGGGGACACAAATGTCACTGAGAATGTGAGGGCAGGGTCTGGGGGCATGCCTCAGTGAGCGCGGGAGGAAAGCTAGACAGAGGTTGGGAGGCAGCTGAAGAGCTGAGAATTGGGATGCTACCGGAAAGGACGTGGATCCCAGTTCAGTGTGTTCCGGAGGACGGATAGTGCAGAGGATGCTAGCTGGCCTTCTTCACCCGAGCTGACCTTCAACCCTGTGCTTACACAGACTCATGACAAGAAGCCACCAAGGCTGATCTGGATGCAGTCATTACTGGTTCTCAACCCAGCCAACCTTGTGCCCCTGCTGAGATCCTAAACTCAAAACCCAACAGGAAAACCAAGAGACCAATGTGTGTGGTATGTGCCTGTGTCCAGCAGTGCACATGCGTGTGTGGTCAGATATCAACTTCAGGGCTTCCTGGATCACTCACCACCTTTTTACTTTTTAAAGATTTAGTTTTGAGGGCTGGCGAGATGGCTCAGAGGGTAAGAGCACTTGGCTGCTCTTCTGAAGGTCCTAAGTTCAAGTCCCAGCAACCTACAAGGTGGCTCACAACCACCTGTAATGAAATCTGATGCCCTCTTCTGGTGTGTCTGAAGACAGCTGCAGTGTACTTATTTAATATAATAAATAAATCTTTGGTCCAAAGCGAGCGGGGCTGACCTCTTAACCTCTGAGCTATCTCACCAGCTCTACTCTTTACTTTTGAGATAGGGTCTCAGGGGATGCAGACTGAGCTCAAACTCTCCACCCAACTAAGGATGCTCCTGACCTCCAGATGCTCCTGACATCCCAGATGCTCCTGACATCCTGGATGCTCCTGACGTCCCAGATGCTCCAGACCTCCAGATGCTCCTGACCTCCCAGATGCTCCAGACCTCCCAGATGCTCCGGACCTCCAGATACTCCAGTCTCTACCTCATTTGCATTAGGACTGTAGTCATGTGCTACCATACTTGGCTTTGAAAGTTGCCACACCCACTCCAGTAGTAACTCAGTGACAGGCCCAAAAGCTTGGATGCAGTCCAGAGGTGAAAAGTTCATGGAAACTTAGTCACCTGGAACCGTGACATCTGTATAATGAATGCTCCAAACTTGTCCTTGCGAATGGATCTGTGTGCTTTGTTTCTGTATTGTTTGATTATAGGTGTCTCCAAGCAATGACTTGCCAAATACCTAAGCAAAATTGAACTTTGCTTCCTGGGCTTCACCAATACCCTAGGTAGTCCTTGAGTGGAACCTGGGCTTGGAATTCAGTAAGAATGTTGTCTATTCAGTGACATTCAGAATTGCCTCAGTATTGTAAGAGAGATAGTAAAAGAAATCAGGCATTACTATCTACTACATAGCGTTAGAAATCTCAGGGCGCCGGGTGTGGTGGCGCATGCCTTTAATCCCAGCACTTGGGAGGTAGAGGCAGGTGAATTTCTGAGTTCGAGGCCAGCCTGGTCTACAGAGTGAGTTCCAGGACAGCCAGGGCTACACAGAGAAACCCTATCTCGAAAAACCAAAA
>NC_034610.1:23554224-23568180 GCF_900095145.1 Mus pahari | reverse complement strand
TTCCTCTGTTTTGTGTTAGAGTCATTAAGCATCCGGTAACCACATTGTACCTTGTTGATGTGTCACTTAACTTCCCTATTTTCTTCTGTATTAAAAGTCTGGTGCTTTCTTTGAGAATTTACATTCAGATACCACACTCCCTTGTGTCTGTGTCTATTTGTAACCTTTTTCTTGCTGACTCCTGCCCACCTGTAACCAGAACCCTGATTTCTCCCGTGTTTGAGGGAGGTCAGCAGAAAGTGTTGACTTAAAAAAAATTTTATTATATTTATTTGTATCTTATGTGCATGGATGTTCTGCCTGCGTGTGTGTCTGTATACTTGTGTGCCTGGTGCCCTGGGCGACCAAAGAAGGGCATTAGATCCTATGGGACCGGAGTTACAGACATGTGTGAGCTGCCAGGTAAGAGCTAGTGAAGGAACCTTCGGTCCCCTGTAAGAATAGCCAGTGCTCTCACCCTCTGAGCCTCTGAGCCATCTCTCCAGCCCCAGACTGTTTAAACTTCGATAGTGAATCCAACAAAAGATGTGAAACATCTAGAACACACAGGCTGCTGAGCCTTCCGGAAACTGACATGGGCATTCCTCATGGGAGCCAGCCATCTGACACCTACGTGTTTGGCCCAGAGATATGAACTTGTGTTTACCCACAAAACGTTCCAGGTTGACATAGTTAGAGTTACTACTGCTGAGATAAAGCACTGTGGCCAAAAGCAACCAGTGGAGGAAAGTGTTTATTCAGCCTACAGCTCCACACCGCTGTCCATCTCTGAGGGAAGTCAAGGCAGAAACCTGGATGCAGAGGCCATGGGAGTGCTACCTACTGGCTTGCTCCTTGTGTCTTGCTCAGTCTGTTTTCCTATAGAACCCAGGACCACCTGCCCAGGGATGCAGCACCTGCAATGGGCCTGTCCCTCCCCGCCATTGGTCACTAAGAAAACGCCCCTATAGGCTTGCCTATAGCCGGATGTTATGGAGGCATTTTTTTCAGCTGAGGCTCCCTCCACTCTGATGACTATGGTTTCTGCACAAGATGACATAAAACTATCCAGCACACGTGTGCACACACTAATCTGTGTGTGCCCCAAGCTTTTGAGAAATAATCGAAATGCCATATATTCGTGCAGTCCCCTTGCACATTGGACTACCACTGAGGGCTGGCGAGAGGCAACCCTGGCAGCTGGGTGTGGCAGTACATGCCTGTCATCCCAGTTCTGGGGAGGCTAACTAGGATCCTAGTTCGAGGCCAGCCTGGGCTACAGAGTGAGCACAAACAAGCAAGCAGGGCTGGAGAGTTGGCTCAGTGGTTAAGAGCATGGACTTTTCTTCCAGAGGTCCTGAGTTCGATTCCCACCAACCACATGATAGTTCACAACTATCTGTAATGGGATCCAATGCCCTCTTCTGATGTGTCTGAAGACAGGGACAGTGTAGTCACATAAATAAAATAAATAAATGTTAAAAACAAACAAAACATTCATTAAAAAACAAAAACCACAACAAAAACAAAACCAAGCAAGCAGACAAAGACTTGGGCTCAGTGATATGTTTAGCATGAAGAAGGCCCTATGGCCAATTCTAAGCACAAACCCACACAAGAGGAGGAAAGTGGGGAGAGTTGCCTCTAACAACCCCACTCAGACTCACTGTACTGAGTCACAGCAGCCAGACCATCCAAACCAGTGTGTAGTGTGGGAGTTCATCTATGTGAACCCAGAGGCTAAACTACAGAGAATTACAGGGGCTGGAGAGATGGCTCAGTGGTTAAGAGAACTGACTGCTTTTCGGAAGGGCCTGAGTTCAAATCCCAGCAACCACATGGTGGCTCACGNCCATCCGTAATGAGATCTGACACCCTCTTTTTTTTTTTTAAAGATTTATTTATTCATTATATGTAAGTACACTGTAACTGTCTTCAGACACTCCAGAAGAGGGCGTCAGATCTTGTTACGGATAATTGTGAGCCACCATGTGGTTGCTGGGATTTGAACTCCGGACCTTTGGAAGAACAGTCAGGTACTCTTACCCACTGAGCCATCTCACTAGCCCCCCCTGACGCCCTCTTCTGGTATGTCTGAAGACAGCTACAGTATATTCACATATAATAAATAAATCTTAAAAAAAAAAAAAAAAAAAGCCAGAAAGTTGGGTGGTGGTGTCTCACACCTTTAATCCCAGCACTCGGGAGGCAGAGGCAGGCAGATTTCTGAGTTTGAGGCCTGCCTGGTCTACAAAGTGAGTTCCAGGACAGCCAGAGCTATACAGAGAAACCCTGTCTCGAAAAACCAAAGAAAGAAATAAAGAAAGAAAGAAAGAAAGAAAGAAAGAAAGAAAGAAAGAAAGAAGAAAAGACAGAAAGAAACACATGGTAAGGGCAGAGTAAGAGGAGACAAGGGGGGAGGGGGTCTTTGTAGAATGAGGTCTTTGGTTAATCCCAAAGATGTGAGGGGAAAGACCACCGACTCAAATCATAGTGGCCAAATTAATTAAAGCACGCAATTAGTTACAAGCAAGCTTTTTTGCTCATCTGTGCAGGCTATGTTCCCTTAAAGTTGGATTTAGGACAAGGCTTTTATAGCTCAGTGCAGGGGGCTTTCCAAATGGGGTCATTTAGAGGTAAAACAGGCAGGGTTCTGCTAGCAAAACATGGGCGGAACAAGTTAGTCAGAAGGACCTCCCCAAACAAAGACAGGATTCCAAGATGGCAACAAGGTAGGCTTAACCTTTGAAGCAAAGGTCGGGTAGCAACAACTTTTCTTGTTTTTTCTCTGTGTAGCCCTGGCTGTCCTGGAACTCACTGTAGACCAGGCTGGCCTCAAACTCAGAAATCCGCCTGCCCCTGCCTCCCGAGTGCTGGGATTAAAGGCGTGCGCCACCACCGCCCGGCTGGTCCAAATTTTCTTTGCTGTGATGTGCATAAAATAACTTTTATTCTCTTGCGGCTCTTCCACTTGGATCACTGGCAATTTAGCCTCTAAGCTACAGAACAATCAGGTGGGCGTGTCCAAGCCAGAGGCGGGACACAGACAGCCTGGACTTGAGAGACACAGAGCTGGCTCCCGGGGCACATGTCCCAGAGCCTAGTTATGGGTCCTGGGGAGGAAGGCCGCTGTGCACCGCACTGGCAAAGGCAGGACTGTAAAGCAGGGCTGGCATGGGAATCCCTAACCAGTCAAAGGGACGAAGGACCAGAGGACAGGCAAGGCAACCGCATAGCTGATTGTAAAGGCTTGCACCAGTTAAGAACGCTGGCTGTTATTTCAGAGGACCTGGGTTCTATTCTCTCAGCACCCACGGTTCCAAGGATCTGACCCTGTCCTCTGGGCCCAAGGCCCTCAGGCACCCACCTTCATGCTACACAGACATTCAAGCAAAATATCCATACACATAAAATAACAATAACAACAATAACAATCCTCTTGCCACCGAAGAGGTGAGGCCACAGATTCTGTGCCTCACTTTGTTGCAGCCTAGGCAGGAGGCGGCTTGGGAAAGAAAGGGATGGCTAAAGGAAGAGCCACAAAGTAACCAACAGCCTCAAATCCACTTCCTCGGCTCACTTTTTTTTTTCAGCCACATCTTTAATCAAAAGAATACACATCAAACAAGTACCTTTAAAAGGTTAAATGATACAGATTAAATAAAACACAAGGATGGGAAGGGTTAGGACTGTGGGAAGGTCAGCTTGCTGTGTGCAGAGCACAGCACAGGAGATAATAGCTCAGCCTCACAAGGTGTCAGAGCCAACTCTACGTGCCATTATTTCTGGCAAGTCTATATGTATGTGTGATTGGATGTATGTGGGCATATGCGTGTGTGGGGACATGTATTCATGTATGTGTGTGTGAACATGTGTGTATGAGAACATGAGTGCATGTGTATGAGGACTTGTCTGCATGTGTGTGAGCATGTATGAGAACATGTGTGCATATGTATAAGGACTGTGTACATGTGTGTGAGGACATGTGTGCATGTATATGAGGATTTGTGTGCATATGTATGTGAGGACACATGTACATGTGTGAGGACATATGTGCATGTGTATGAGGACATGTGTGCATGCATGTGTACGTGTGTGAGGACTTGTGTACATGTGTGTGAGGACATGTGTGCATGAGTGTGTGTGTGAGCATGTGTGTATAAGAACATGTGTGCATATGTATAAAGACTTATGTACATGTATGTGTGAGTACATGTGTGCATGTGTATGAGGACTTGCGTGCATGTGTGAGCAAGTGTGTATGAGAACATGTGGGCATGTGTATGAGGACTTCTGTACATATGGAGGCCTGAAGCCAACCTCAGGTGTCCTCTATGACTGGAGGCAGTCTAGCTGGCCAGTCTCTGCCTCCCTGGCGATCTGATGACAGGCAGCTGCACTTGCCTGGCTTTTGTGTGAGTCAGAACTCCAGTGGTCACATTATTGAAGCAAGCACTTCACCTACTAAGTTGATCCCTCAGTCCCTCTTCCTTTTAGTGAGACAGGATTTCATTCTAGCTCAGGTTGGCCTTGAACTTACAGTAATTTTCCTGCCTCAGCCACACCACACGCAGCTTTTGGTTTTGTTTTTGAAGCAATCATGTGGTGTAGCCCAGGCTAGCTTAAAACTCACACTCATGCTGTCTTTGCCTCTCCAGCATAGCCTACCTGTGTACCCACCGCAGAGAGACTTTCCTTTAATCCAGAGTGGACAGGACACAGATGACACAGGCTTTGTGGGGCCATCCTGTTGCAGCTGATTGATAAATATCTGTCCTACTAAAGCATTTTCAGTTACAAGTTTTCTTTTTATTGTATGTTTGTTTGTTTGGTTGGTTGTTTTTTGTTTTTTCGAGACAGGGTTTGTCTGTGTAGCCCTGGCTGTCCTGGAACTCAATTTGTAGACCAGGCTGGCCTCGAACTCAGAAATCCACCTGCCTCTGCCTCCCAAGTGCTGGGATTAAAGGCGTGTGCCACCACTGCCCGGTTGTTTGTTTGTTTTGAAACAGGGAGTGTCACTACAGCCCAGGCTAACCTAGCACTCACATATAGCCAAAGATGGATCTTATGTGCTGGGATCACCAGCATGTACCATCACTCCCAGCTTATAAATTGTAAAATTAATTATTTTTTAAATAAAAGATCAAAGGCCTGGGTAGAGCTTAATGATCAAGGCAGTGGGGTCTCTGAGTTTGAGACCAGCCTGGTCTACAGAGTGTGTTCCAGGACAGCGAGGGCTGTACAGAGAAACCCTTTCTTTATAAACCAGGAGGGGGGAGGGAGAGGGAGAGGGAGAGGGGGACAGAAAAGGGGAAAGAGGGGGGAGAGGGGGAGAGAGAGGGGGGAAGGGGAAGAGAGAGAGAGAAAGAGAGGGGGAGAGGGGGAGAGGGAGAGAGGGAGAAGACAGTCTCCTGTGGTCCAGACTACCCTGACACTGCTGTGCATAGACTTTGTTCTTCTGTCCTTCTCCCTTTCCCTCTGGATGCTGGGATTTCAGGTGCACGCCCCCACCCCAGATCATCAGTGTTTGCCTTTTCCTACCAAGATCGTGCAGGCTCCTAGAGCGGCCCCTATGGCTGTTTTGTTTTCAGAAGAAAATTCAGAGTAAAACTCCCTGGATCAGGGAAGGGTGGTGGTTATACCTGAAGGGCTTAGGGTTTGGTTTGTTTTGTTTTTTTTGGGACAGAGTTTCTCTGTGTAAACCTGGCTGTCCTGGGAACCGTCTCTATAAACCAGACTGGCCTCTGGCTTCTGCCTCCTGGGTTTTAGGATTTTTTAAATGGCTTCAATTCGTATGCATCAGGAAACACAGAATCGTGGAAACAAGCAAGCTCTCTTTGCCACACTCTGCTCATAGCAGTCAAAACTTCAGCCGTGGGAAGTTTCCTGTGAGCAGCTGGAGTCATCGCACTGAAGGTGTCTCAGCGACCTTGACTATTTCCAAAGTCCCTGGGTGCAGCTTGAAGAAAGGACCCTGATGGCCTCCTTGCCACTCTCCCAGGGCCTGGGGACCTGGGGCATTGGCCAAACCAGGGCAGAGGGAGGAAACAGACAAGAGGTGAGAGGCTTTCAACACAAGTCCCTGCAGATTCTACACCCACCCTCCCATCCCCCAGACCTCTCATGCCGAGGGTCTCTTGGCTGGCTCCTCCAGATGGTGACCCTGAGTTCTGACCCCAGAAATGACTCCCAAGGTTGCGGCATTCCTAAGTTGCCGATACTTGAAGCCAAGTTGGTCGAGATCAAAGCCGTGCCCAGAAGCCTGGGGCCCCAGGGGCAGCTTTCCACCTCCTGGGGTTGGGGTGGTGGCAGGTGAGGAAAGCCTCTCTGTTTGCACACCTGAGCACACTCAGGCAGCTGGACCCTTCCCAGCCTGCGCCACCAGGCTCGGAGACCTCTTCATCCTCAGGCAGGCGTAGGGAGGACTCCCACCTATACACGACCTTGGGTAGGGGGCAGAACGGCCAAAAGCCTTAACTCGGGGTGCTGTGATGGAGGATAGGTGGGTACCACTGTGCCCAGTAGGGTGCTGCTTTTATACTTAACTTGCAGGTGCTGAGTGAGTCCCTGGAGAGGGTCCAGCAGAGTTCTTACTGCCTTGTAGACAGCTCCCTGGGCCGGGCAGGGGGTTGCTCATCAGGGAACATGCATATCTTAGCCAGGGTAGACCCAGGGATTCCCACAAGCATGGAAGGAAACCGTAGGGTAAGGTCCTAAGACCCAGTCTGGGCAGGCCTCACAGCAGGTGACACAAATACCTTAGATTCCTCTTGTGAGTCACCCCAGCCTTGCCTCATCTCCATGCTCAAGTCACCAGCTCAGATCTCCAGAGCTCTCAGGTAACAGTCTGATTCGGCGCGCTATGCATATGTCTTATAAATGCACTTCAGGGTTTTCCAGTTAACGCAGACAGCAGATGGAGATTCATGTCCTGTCCACCATTCTGGCTCTTGAAGTCACTTCTGGCTGACAGACCAGAAGGCTCAGCTAGAACGTCTAGGTTACCCATCTCTGCCAGCTGGTAACTTGTACAGTTACTCCTCCATGGTCCTCCCCACACTTTTTAAAAAAAATTAATTGATTTATTTGTTCACGTTACATCCCCCTCTCCTCCTGGTACTCCCTCACACCACCCCTCCCATCCCGCCCCACCCTTTTCCCCCTTATTTGTGCTGCTGGGTATCAAACCCAGGATCTCCTAAGCACTGGGTGGGCAAATACTCTAACACTGCACTGAGTCTATAGACTAATAGACTGAGCCCCAGAGTCTATTGTCTTAACCATAGTGTGATAGCATGACCCATATTCCCAAGAACTGGAGCATGTGTACGATTGAGTGTACACACACACACACACACACACACACACACACACAGAGCTAATATGACCTTTGTCACCATCTTATCAGGACCCTCCCCCAGTTGACAGACCACATCTGTGCCTGTTTGTGGCCAGTTGTACAGTGTGCCGAAGGCGGGTCATGTGTAGATAGGGCCCCTTTAAAGGCCCTCCACCTCAGTCGGCTCTTGCCTTCTGCCGTCTGAACTTCCAGCTCCCATCCACCCCAGCTTTACTAGACACCATGGAGAAGGTCCTTGTTCTTCTGCTTGGGTCCCTCCTTGCAGTGGCCTATGCAGCTCCCGGACCCCGGGGTCTTATTATCAACCTGGTAAGGAACCTCTGTGCAGCCGGCAGAGTCTCGTGGGGATTTTGTAAGCACGGCTTCTGACCTCTGGCAGCACCCAGCTAGGGCATCTCTCCCTGAGTTCTTAGCTGTCTTATGAGCCTTTGCCAGAGAGATGGAGGACAGCGCTGCACTCCTCCTGACTGAGAGGGAGCAGAGAGATGGAGGACAGCGCTGAACTCCTCCTGACTGAGAGATGGAGGACAGCGCTGAACCCCACCTGACAGAGAGGGAGAATGTGCTCTCTGCAGCAAAGACAGAGCCCTAAAGCTTGTCTAGACCCTGCATAGGAAGGCCCCATGGCTCAAAGACTGACAACGTGCCGGACGTGGTGGCGCACACCTTTAATCCCAGCACTCGGGAGGCAGAGGCAGGCAGATTTCTGAGTTCTAGGCCAGCCTGGTCTACAAAGTGAATTCCAGGACAGCCAGAGCTAGACAGAGAAACCCTGTCTCGAAAAACCAAAAAAAAAAAAAAAAAAAGATGGACAACGTTCTTAAAAAGAGCATGATAATGACCCTAGTTTATACCTTCTAACAATACCTTTCTTTATTATTTACTTTTATTTCTATGAGTACATTGTAGCTGTCTTCAGACACACCAGAAGAGGGCATTGGATTCCATTACAGTAACATGTGGTTGCTGGGATTTGACCTCAGGGCCTCTAGAAGAGCAGTCAGTGCTCTTAACCACCGAGCCATCTCTCCAGCCTCCTAATGATACCTTTCTGTGGGCCAGACACAGTTCTAAGGGCTGGGAGGATGTGCAGTTTATCTTCATAGTACAGCTCAGAGCCAGGCAGAGGAAGCTGGGGAAACTGCGGCTGAAGCTTGAGCTGGGACCCATGCTGCCTTCCCATCATGCCTCAGTGGGGCAAGCCCTGCATGGCCGGCAACCCCAGGGAAGGCAAGGGGTGTGGGCTAGCCCAGGACAGCCCAGAAATCTCTGTACATGTCTTTTGGACAAGGGTAGAGTTTTCTACTCATTTGAGACAGGACCTCATGGTGTAGCCATGGTTTTTCTGGAACTTATTTTGTAGACCAGGCTAGCCTTGAACTCATAGCCACCTGACTCTGCCTGTCCAGTGCTGGGATTAAAAGCTAGTGCCTCTGTGCCCAGTACCTGTGGGGTGTTGTAGAGAGATGGCTGCCAACTTCACAGGCTTCTCTAAGAAGTGGGTGAAGCCAAGCATGTGATGCCTGTATATAATCCCACCTCTGCAGAGGCTGGGGCAGGTGGTCACAGGTTGAGGCCAGCCTGGGCTAAATCCACTCCTACCTGGGCTGTAGATCCTGCCTCATAAAAAGAAAAGAAGGAAGGAAATGTGGGAGACCCTGCTTTGGGGGGCACCTGTGCAAGGCAGCAAGATGCCAGTGGCTGGTCAGGGTCACCAGGAGCAGCCAGTAGGACCTATAGGCCTGCACTCCTAGCCCAGGACAGCATCTCTACTGCCCCCTACCTCCTGACATGGGTAGGGTATAGTGGCCCCAGACCCATCAAGGGAGGCACGGATTATAGCTGTGGTGGGGGCAGGAGCGAGCTCTGGAGAAAGACATGGGGGAAGGGTTTGGACTGACAGGTTGTCCCTGCAGGAGGATGGTGAGATCTGTTTGAACAGTATGCAGTGCAAGAGCAAATGCTGCCAGCATGACACCATCCTGGGCATCGCCCGTTGCACACACAAGGCCATGGAGAACAGCGAGTGCTCCCCAAAGGTGTGTACCCTGGAGGGGAGGGAGTGGGGGGAGCACCTGGACATGCAATGATGGAGTGAGAAGGGAGGTCTCAGGAGCCCATCCCATGATTCCCACTTGACTTTCACAGTGACCCCTAGGTATGTGTGTGCTCCCATTCCACAGGTGGGTAAATAGAGGCCCCTCTGCCATTAAGTTAGTGGGAGTATTGGAGGAGGCCTAATCCATGGTCCCCTGGTGAGCCAGTCAGGAACACCCTGGGAAGTGCCGGACAGCCAGTTCCCAGCAGAGTAGGGAAGCAAAAGATAACCAAGTGACTCTGTTGTTCCCATCTCTGCAGACCCTCTATGGGATCTACTACCGGTGTCCCTGTGAGCGGGGCCTGACCTGTGAGGGGGACAGGAGCATCATTGGCGCCATCACCAACACCAACTATGGCGTCTGCCTCGACTCCAGGCGCTCCAAGCAGTGAGAGCACGCAGTTAGCTGGGCCACTTCCTCTCTTCCTCCTCCTGTCTCATCTGAGCCAGCCAGCTGCTGGCAATTAAAACCCACTTGCAACCTTGTCCGCCTCCGCCCGTCCTTGCTCTGCAAGTAAAAGTCTCATAAACCTTTATCTACCAGGGCCAGGGTCCCACAGGGTAGAAGGGCATTGTGGAGACTGAGGTCCACAGTCTAGTGAATAGGCAGGACTAGAGCCAGGCTTAAGAAACAGGCTCCAGGGTTGGTGAGATGGCTCAGCGGGTAAGAACATTCACTGCTCTTCCTAAGGTCCTGAGTTCAAATCCCAGCAACCACATGGTGGCTCACAACCACCCGTGATGAGATCTGACACCCTCTTCTGGTGTGTCTGACGTCAGCTACAGTGTACTTATGTATAATAGTAAATAAATATTAAAAAAAAAAAAAAAAAAGAAGCAGGCTCCAGGCCTTCCACCCCTCCAAGCCCCTGAGGACAGGCAAGCAGGTGCAGACAGCACCAGCCTCCAGTGGGGATTCACTGGGTCCCTGCATCTGATCAGGTCATCAGACTTTATAGCAAGCACCTGCTGAGCCATGTCGCCCTCCCAGAATTTCAGAACAGGTGACTCTAAGCCCCAGGCTTGCTGGGAGAAAGGTTTGTTCAGGCAACTACAGTGATTGGCGGTCCTTTGTTTCTGTAGAGCCCAACTCCGTTGGCACTTCTGCATACCAAAGATACTTCCTTCATCCTCTGAGGAGCCTAAGATACCATGGGCGCAGTTGTCAGTCTAGATACATGGACAAGCACCACTGTGGCTCTCTTTCAAGGCTAAGTGTGCCTCCTGCCTCTACACCTGGCCTGCACCATAGAAGGGGGAGTGGCTTTGCCCCTCTGTCTTGACAGTGGAACTCCAGTATTACTTGAGGAGGCAGCAAGCCCAGTTCTGGGTGAAGGATCACAAATTCTCAGGCAGGGCCATCCAGCCTCCCTTGCAGCTAGACTTGGTCTGCCCCAATTGTGGGCATTGTGATATGAAGAAGAGCTTGCCTTGAGCAGCGGTTCCCCACCCCTTTAACCCTGAGAAAAGTGACTCATAATCAGTTATGTGCTCAATAAGTGGGGCTAGACCTGTGAGCTCAAGGCAGGTGCTGTGTCCTCCAGTCTGATAGCTGTAGCCCAAACCCCAAGACCAGAGCCTTTCTTCTTTCTCCTAATCATCCCAGACCCAACGTTCTCTGTTATGGCACTTGCTGTTTTCTCCTGCCAGTCTCAGAGGCTGCCACCCTCCCAGACAGTACAGTCTTAGGGCAGTGGCAGCCCAAGAGGGTTGCATTCTCCACGGGAAGGAGGGGTTGCAGGAGGAGGGTGATGGGGAGATACATTCAAAACAAGCTTTTGCTGAGGGAGGGGGGAACAGCCACTGTTGCTGTGGTTACATAGGATGGTCCAAAAGTGAAGAGTTCTTTTAGGGTACAGCTTGGCCCCTACTATGTCATGACCATATAATCAAAGGCTGGGAGAAGAGGTCCTGTGGACCTATGATTCTGGGCTAACAGGAGAAACGGGCCAGAAGAAACAGCCATGAGTTTGTACTGTACAGGACTATTCTCCCAGTGAAACCACCGCTATCTTCAGGAGTTCAGCTGTATTGGGGGTTGAAGTTCACTCAAAGAAGGCCGTGGGTCATGTGACTATCACGGAACTCTGCAGCTGCTCCTCCCAGACATCTGTTTGCAATTCTGCCCTAATTGCTTGAGGCCGGGAGAGGGAGTGATCTCAGGGAAGCAGATGAAGTAGATTAGGGCAAGGGGCTTCATCCTTGAAGCCATGGGGAAGCTGATATAGGAGCAGGAGTGGGAGGTTGGGGGTACAGAATTTCAGGACAGTAGCTGCTTTGGGCTCACCTAGGCTCCTGTCTGTAACCTCTTACCCCTACTCTGTAAGTATACAGAATGAACTCAAGTTCTGATGTGTTGGGGAGGAGGGTGGTGGAAAGGAACTTTGGTTTATTGTCAGAACCTTATTGGGTGGGTAGAGATGTTTAGTTCCTTCCCAAACAGTCTTGTTACAATGTAGAAATTCCTTGTCACAATGTAGAAAGTCCTTGTTACAATATAGAAAGTCCTTGTTACAATATAGAAAGTACTTGTTCTGCGAACAATGGAGACCCCCTGGGGTCAACACTTATTTCAATGACTGAGGAAGCCTCTGCCCCTCTCTAGGATCTGATTTAAACTCCAGCCTCACTGGCTCTGGCTGTCTGATCCCAGCACTCAGAAGGCTGAAGGAGGAGGATCAGGAGTTCAGCTCAAGTTTGAGCCCAGCCTCCTGAATGTTGGGGTTACAGGCTTATGCCATCATGCCTAGAAAAGGTGGGGTTTTGCTTGTGCAGTGTCTGCTGAATCCAAGGCTGTTCTCTGTGTGGTGGCTTGGAAATCCAGGTCTCTCATAGTTCCCAGGGTCACAGCAAGGGGAGAGAATTGGAGAATCAAGTGCTTTCTAAATGCCTACGAATGGTGAAGACAGCCCCCAACCCCTAGCCCCCGCTGACACTATGTTCAGAAGCTATGAATGTTTCATAGATTTCCAGCATGGAGCATTCAGTGTGACACAAGAGACAAAAAGGCAATGGCAGGATACTCTGTGGTGGTAGAAGAGTTGGAACCACCCTTAATATGTATGGTCTGAACTTTTTCATACCTATGGGGGGCTGTGGACTGTGTGGTTTATTCCCCTCCCACGTGTAGGTTTGAAGGCACTGGTCAAACACCAGGACTGGAATTCCTCTCTTGTGCCACAATTACTCTCTTTTTCTGCTTTGTCTAAAAAGTACACATCACCTCCTTCGGCCAGACAGAAACATCCCAAGGAAGGCAGCTTTGGTGGGTCTGAGGTATTCTCTCTGCTGCCTTAAACAAGGGGGTGATGGGAAAAAGGCGAAATGAGGAATGATGTCATTTTAGGAAAGAGACTTCTCTAGACTAGGTTCTCCTGGAACTTAAAGCGATCCCCCTGCCTCAGCCTCCCAAGTACTAGAATTAAAGGCATGAGCCACCACATCTGGCTTACTACACAGTGCCAACACTGCTAGGTGAGTAACATTGGCATGTAAATGTCCTTGTTGTAGAAAATTTTAATCCCAATCCAGGGTTTGTACCTACCTTTGAGCTTTTAGTTCCCTGATTAAAAAAAAAACACAAACAACCTTTATATTTACAATTAGCCTTAATAAGCACAAGAGCTGGAAGATATCTACCCTCTATGCTATTAGAATCTACTTTCCTATTGATAACCCTGAGTTATTATTTTCTTTCATCTGGGCCACTCTTAACTCCAATTGGCCACCCCTCAGGGCCATGTTTTCTTGACTTCTAACCCATGGCATCTTCCTCTTCCTCCTTTCTTCTCTCCCTCATTGTTCTCCTCCAAGCCCCCAGCCGAGGAACTCTAAGCCCCCCTCCATGTCTTTTCTGCCCAGGTGTTGAATGTTGGCATCTTTATTCACCAATCAGAAATAACTTGGCTATGGGGGCTGGTGAGATGGCTCAGCGGTTAAGAGCACTGACTGCTCTTCTGAAGGTCCTGAGTTCAAATCCCAGCAACCATATGGTGGCTCGCAACCATCTATAATGAGATCTGACGCCCTCTTCTGGTGTGTCCAAAGACAGCTACAGTGTACTTACAAAGATTTACTTAAGTAAATCTTTGGGATGGAGTGGGCTACAGTGTACTCAATACATAAAATAGATAAATAAATCTTTAAAAAAAAAGAAAGAAAGAACTTGGGGGCAAAGTCACACAGTGTTACTTGGGGGGGGGCAGATTCAGTTGGTAGAGTGTTTGTCCTGGGTTTGTCCCCAGTACTGCATAAACTGGGCATGACAGTGCAGGCCTGTGGTGCCAGCACTCAGGAGTTGGGGGCAGGAGGTGCAGGGCCAGGGTATAAGCTAACCCGGGAGAGTAAGGCCAAGCTGACCAGGAGAGGAAGTAGAGCGGAGTCCCTGTGGACATGGGAACCCCTGGAAGAAGCAGGCTCACCCTGCCTCCACCCTCCCCTGCAGAGCCCAGGCTGTCCCAGCCTCCACCCTCCTCTGCAGAGCCCAGGCTGTCCCAGCCTCCACCCTCCTCTGCAGAGC
>NC_034610.1:23537623-23554129 GCF_900095145.1 Mus pahari | reverse complement strand
CTGCAGAGCCCAGGCTGTCCCAGCCTCCACCCTCCTCTGCAGAGCCCAGGCTGTCCCAGCCTCTACCCTCCTCTGCAGAGCCCAGGCTGTCCCAGCTGGGTTTCCAGTCAGTGTTTGGCTTAAGTAAGTATCAGTCTTACATGGCTGGGGAGATGACTCTGCCATTGAAATGCTTGCTTTTGTAAACATGAGAAACCCTAAAATATTAAAAACAGAAACAAGCCGGGCGTGGTGGCGCACGCCTTTAATCCCAGTACTCAGGAGGCAGAGGCAGGTGGATTTTTGAGTTTGAGGCCAGCCTGGTCTACAGAGTGAGTTCCAGGGCAGCCAGGGCTATACAGAGAAACCCTGTCTCAACAAAACAAAACAAAACAAAACAAAACAAAAACAAAACAAAAAACAGAAACAAAAACTGGGTGCAGCAGTGCACGCTTGTAATGCCAGCATGACAGAAGTAAAGGTGGGCTCATTCACTTGGCCAGCCTACTTGTAGAAGGATAGGGAGAGTCCGTCTCCAAACAAAAAGGTAAAAAACTGATGAACATCAATCTGTGGTTGTCCAAGGCCATCCTGGACTCCAGGTCCGGGGTATCTGGTCTGGCCTTTGCGAACACTGTGTCTAGACATACAAGCAGGTAAAACAACCACACACACAACATAAAAAGAAGCCCTTTAAAAATCATTTTCAAAATGGGCTGGAGAGAAGACCCGTCAGTTAAGATGTTCTTTCAGACTAGTTCAATTCCCAGCAGCCGCAGCAGGTTGGCTCACAACTGCCTACAACTCAAGCTCCAGGCAAACCCGTTACCTCTGGCCTCCATGGGACCTGCACTCATGAGCTTGTACACGTTCACACAACCACGTGTGCATGCGCACGCACAACTAAAACAAAACAAAGCAAACAAACAAACAAAAAACCCGCACTTCGGGCTGGAGAGATGGCTCAGCAGTTAAGAGCACTGACTGCTCTTCCAGAGGTCCTGAGTTCAAATCCCAGCAACACCACATGGTGGCTCACAACCATCTGTAATGAAATCTGATGCCCTCTTCTGGGGTGTCTGAAGCCAGCTACAGTGTACTTACATATAATAAATAAATAAATAAATAAATAAATAAAAATTCCTTAAAAAAAAAAAAAAAAAACCCGCACTGGTATTGGGTGAACTCTTGACGTTGTTAGGCTACCAGGAAGGAATTCAGCCTTGGACCCGGGGCTGGCTGGGGCCTGAGCTGAGACCCTTGACTCTGAATTTCATATCTAACCACAAGCAAATTCCCCACATCACTTAAACGAGTCCAGGTGGGCTTTTGAGATGTTCCTGAAGCAAGGAAGTCTATGGTGACACCCAAGGGTTGAGCCCTAGGGCACAGCCTGTTGATCTGAGCCTCAGTTTCTCGGTATAGTGGAGTGGGCAGAACCTAAAAGTGGAGGAGTCAAAACACCAGCTCCTTTGCCATTCCACGCGTCACACTCTTGCTTTTTTTTTTTTTAAGGATGGTGTGTGTGTGTGTGTGTGTGTGTGGTGTGTACATGCGCACGCCCCACCCCCGCCCCCGCGGTAGCACAAGCGCAGTACCTGCAGATACCAGAAGAGGGCAGCAGAATCACTGACGTTGGTGTTACTGGTCCTTGTGAGCCACCCAATGGGGGTGTTGGGAACTGAACTCTCCCGGGGCCCCTGGAGGAGCAGGAAGCACTCTTAACTACTCCATCATCTCTCTAGCCTCACATTCTTGCATGACATTTTTAAAATTTTCCTTTGCGTGTGGCACACACATGCTGGTCTGCACGTGTGGGTGTCAGAGGAGAGAGAGACGGATTGGGAGTCCATGCCTCCTACCATGTGACACCCGGGGGACTGAACTCGGGTCCTTAAGCTTGGCAGCAAGTGTCTCATCTTAGTAAGCCGACTTGTCTTGTTAGCCCACGTTCTTTTTTTTTTTTTTAATATTTATTTATATATTATATGTAAGTACACTGTAGCTGTCTTCAGACACTCCAGAAGAGGGAGTCAGATCTCGTTACCGATGGTTGTGAGCCACCATGTGGCTGCTGGGATTTGAACTCCGGACCTTCGGAAGAACAGTCGGGTGCTCTTACCTACTGAGCCATCTCACCAGCCCCTAGCCCACGTTCTTGCATCTATACATCCCTACACATTTGAACACATTCCCAGTGACCTCCACCCTTCTGTTCCCCCCACAAGATATCTCCCCACTCTGACTCTCCCCACCACACACTCCCAGCCCCTTCCCAGGAAACTCTCCCTCCCTCCCGTCCTCCCTCCCTCCCTTCCTCCATCCCATTCCTATTCCCACCAAGGCTTTAGGTGAAAAACAAGTCGTGGAGAGGCTGTCTTCCTGCCTCGGTGTCCCCTTTTGCTTTTCCCACAAAGGGCAGACAGACAACAGGGCCAGGAAGTGATTTTAATGCTCAGGAGTCGATGTGGGGGTTGGGGATGGGGATGACACCTGTGGAGGGGAGGGTGCAGCAGCAGGGGCCATGAGCAGCCTGTGTCATCTATATCATTTGACACCGGCGGGGACATGTGTGGTCCTTAGAATGACAACTCAAGCCAGCTCGACAGGGACACATGATGTTCAGGCTCCTCTTGGTCTGTGGCGGAGGAAGGGTGTGAATTGAGGGGATTACACTTGTGGAGATTGGGGTAAGAGTACAAAGTGTGGTGGGAGATGCCCCAACCAGAGGTTCCATGTCATATGACCATGAACACAGCCTGTGTCATATCCTTTCCTCCTCTGCCCAGCGGGGGATAGCGGCTGCCCTGGTTTCTTGTTTTAGATTTTTATTTATTTATTTATTTATTTATTTATTTATTTATTTTTACGTGTTTGCCTGCATGTTTGAATATGTCTGCAGGTTCATTACATTGCCTGGAACTAGAGTTACACATGGTCGCGAGCCACCATGTGGGTGCTGGGACTGGAACCCCATCCTGGCAAGAACAAGTGCTCTTCACAGATGAGCCACCCCCACCCACCCCACCCCCCTCAGTCTCCTGCCAACCCCCAGGCTGGGTTTTCTTGTTAACATAACCTAGAGTCACCTGGAAAGGGGGAACCTTGGTTAAGGAATTGCCTCCCTTGGATTGGCCCATGGCTGTGTCTGTGAGAGACTGTCTTAATGATTGGCAAGGCAGGGCCAAGCCCACTGTGGGCGTTGCCATCCCTAGGCAGGTGAACCTGGTATGAAAGGCTAAGCCTGAGCCTGGTAGGAAGCCACCGAGCAGTGTTTCTTCCTGGTCTCTAATCCAGCTCCTGAGATGTCTCTTGGTGATGGAGGGTGACACAGTAACACACTTTCCAACCTGCATTTTTTTTTTAGTCTTGGTGTTTATCACAGTAACAGAAAGCAAGCTAGAACAGTTCTCATCTCCCCATTCTAGCGAGGGAGTTACAATTTACCAAGTAGCCTCTAATAAAGCAATCCAGGCCACAGTGGGGCCTTGGCTAGTTCCTTTAAGCTTGGGCAGAAGACCAAGCCAGGATATGGAGGCCAGTACCTCCTTCCTAGGAGTCTTTGGAGCCAGGGCCATGGAGTAGGAAGAAAACCTTCTATGCCTTTGCATCTTCTAGCTGATCTCAGTTGACCTGCTTGAATGAGCCCTGTGAACTTTCCCCAGTCACTTCGTGAAGGAGACACATTAGTCCCAGGCACATTAGTCCCACTGACTAAGGTCAGAGCAGTCCTAAAGGCAGGAGCTGGGGCAGCCGGGATGTAAGCCTGGATCCTGGGAACCTTCGGTCCTGTCTAGCCCTGCAGCCCTCCCAGGTAACCAGGTCATGGCACTAGGTCAGGGTAGGTGTATCTCCCGTCCTTCTCACCTCGGAGAAGTTGAGAAGATTCTCATCTGGTGTGCAACAAGCACCTACTATGTACTGGGGGCAGGGGACAGGGAATGTGACTCAATGAGTCTTTGCAAGTTCCCCTTCCTTGAGGCAGCCCAGGATGTAAAAATACCACATAGAAGAGATATTGCAGGATGAATAGTAGTTGGTAGCGGGGGCAGGGCACCCCAAGAGGCAGGTGGGTGGGGTGAGGGCTGGGGAGTGGGGGAGCAGAGGCATCTGTCTCCTTTTTGTAACCCCCCCACTCTTTCCCTGCTTGTGGGTGTCTCACCTGTGGCAAGCACCCCATGCCTACTCGGGACTTGGAGGTGCAGAAGGCCCCGCTTCTCTCCAGGTCTATGAGGCAACAGTCACTGGAGCACTGGGTGTGGTGGACACACTTGTCTCCATTGGCCTGTAGAAATAGCGCCTTGGTTACTAGCTCTCGTCTACAGAAGGATGACAGAGGTCCTGGCATTGCCCAAGAACCTCAGGGTCCAGGAGGGGAAGCCATGGGATTGTCACCTCAGACACCCCCCCCCCAGGTATCCCTCCTAGAGGCTGGACTTGACTGATGGGGGGGGGAGGCTGGTGAGATGGCTCAGCGGTTAAGCCCACTGACTGCTCTTCCGAAGGTCCCGAGTTCAAATCCCAGCAACCACATGGTGACTCACAACCATCCGTAATGAGATCTGATGCCCTCTTAAGGAGTGTCTGAAGTCAGCTACAGTGTACTTAAGAAATAATAAATAAATCTTAGAAAAAAAAAAAACCCTAACTTTAAAACAAAACAGAGTCAGGAGCTGGGCATCCTGCCCCCTCACCTGCATGGATTCCATAGCTAATGGGCATGAAGAGAGGGGGTAATATGGCTCAGCCAATGAAGGAGCTTGCTGTGCAAGCTGGATGACCTGAGTTCAATCTCCCCCCTTCCGGGGACCGAGTAAAGATGGGAGGAAAAAACAGACTCCACTGAGATAGATGTCCCTGGTCTCATATGCACAGACATGGGAGGGAGGGAGAGAGGGGAGGGAGGGGAGGGAGGGAGGGAGGGAAGGAAGAAACCTTTAGAATTAAAAAATAAAATAAAATGGAAGGGAGAAAGGCGAGAGGAAGACTTTGCATCTAGAAGGGTCCCTAGGTCTTGGAGGAGAGCAGGGGAAACCCCAGAATCAGCAGGTAGTGGGTGCTTGGGATAGTGGGGGAGGGGTGGTGAGCCCAGGGCTGAGAGAGCAGAGAGGAGGGCTGGGCCAGGGGCACGGGGTCTCCAGTCCAGGAAAGGCAAATGAAACCTGCCCAGGACTGTGAAGTACACCTCCAACACGCACTACCCCCACCTCCACCCCACCCCCACTCTGGACGGGGTGTGCACCTTACAGCCCTCGGTTCCCACCTTTCCGTCCCAGGGCACGTCAAGGGCAATGCTCACCTTTTTCGGAGCTGAGTTGTCACTGTGTTTGTGTGGCAGGGTCCCAGCAAGCAAAGCCAGGACGGCAACCAAGGCCTGAGTGAAGGCCATGATGGTCTGGGTGGCCGCAAGCTCCCTGAACCCGGCTGGGGATAAGTCCCTGTGGGGTGGGAGCCCGCCAGCGTGGGCCCGATGGTCACAGACTGTCCTGCTCAGTGCATGTGGGACGAGGACGGCTGATTCCCAGGCCTTGGCAGCCTCTGGATGGGCTGGAGGGAGGAAAGGCTCTGGACCAACCGGGCATTTGTGCTGTGGAGCCCACGGACCTGATACCGGCTACTTTGAAACACAGACTTCAAACTGTAAAGGAAAAGTATTTTCTTAACTCATCTTGAGTTAAGGAAATCTTGAGTTTGAAGGGGGTGGGAGGTGCAGAGCGGCCGAGCTCACTAAGGACCAGGGCCAGAACCTTAGAGGGGAAGAGGTCAGGAGCACGTTCCTACCCAGAATGCCTAGGGCGGCAAAGAATCCCTGAGGCAGGCGAGGGAGACATTTGACTCTAATGGAGACCTGACTGGGGTTTCCGGGCAGGGGCAGATGGGATGACGGTGAGGCAGGAGCGTGAGGGGGTGAGCTCAGGGTTTGGGGGGTGGTGAGCCCTAGGTGGGATTCAGAGCAGAGACTCAGGGTGCCTATTTGTGGGAGCTGACTGGGACCCCAGAGCCCAGCTGCAGTGGCTTCTCTGAAAACAGCTATTCACCACGGGGCTAGTATTGGGACCGGGGACTCTGGCCTGCGACCCTAAGTACAGGACGAGGTTGGTTGTCCTAATCT
Source organism: Mus pahari (assembly GCF_900095145.1). Taxonomy (NCBI): domain Eukaryota; kingdom Metazoa; phylum Chordata; class Mammalia; order Rodentia; family Muridae; genus Mus; species Mus pahari. Next base: position 23,548,038 of record NC_034610.1, on the reverse strand, counting down.
GTGAGGACAGCAGACTTGAAGGACAGCTGGTGCGAACGTCCAGCCACCCGCTCCGTCCCTATGCACGTTGCGGTGGCAGGCAGGGCAGGACTGGAGCATGCAGTGTGCTCTTATCCCTCCTGCAGGCCCTGCTGGCCACGGGTCTCAGAGGAAGCGTCCCGAGCTGACACAGCTGGCCTCCAAACCTGGCTGACCTCTAACCCCTGCAGTCACCCCTGGACAGAGGTTGACAATCCTACCGAGTAGCCAGGTATGTTGTCCCATAGCCTGACCCCTAAAGCAGGGTACTCTTTCTAGAAAGATGGTCTACAGCAGGAGAATTCCTCAGCAGGGCCGGAGAGAGTTCTGTGCAACCTCTGTGTTCAGGTGAGATACACTCACACAGCCTCGGGGGAAGCCAGGAGCTAGCGGTCTACTTAGACTGTTCATATGCGGGTGTGATGGTTTCTCTATTCTTGGACCAGGGAGTGGCACCATTTGGAGGTGTGGCCTTGTTGGAATAGGTATGACCTGGTTGGAGTAGGTGTGCCACTGTGGGCATGGGCTTAAGACCCTCACGCTAGTTGCCTGGAAGTCAGTCTTCCACTAGCAGCCTTTGGATGAAGATGTCGAACTCTCAGCTCTGCCTGCACCATGCCTGCCTGGACACTGCCATGCTCCCACCTTGATGATAATGGACTGAACCTCTGAATCTGTAAGCCAGCCCCAATTAAATCTTGTTTTTTATAAGACTTGCCTTGGTCATGGGGTCTGTTCACAGCAGTAAAACTCTAAGACAGCGGGCTAGATGCATGTGTTCTCTGACCTCAAGTCCCGCCCTCACCTCCCCCTGCCCACATGAGTCTGACCACATTGATACCCAACCCCTTTTCCAGTGAAGGCTCCTTCCTTCTCGGCATATAGCCCTGGCTGGCCTGGAATTTGGTATGCAGAGGTGGCTGGCCTCAAACCCACGGAGCTCCACTTGCTTCTGTTGTCTGAGTGCTGCGATTAAAGGGGTGGTGGGGTTTGTTTGTTTGTTTGTTTGTTTGTTCTGAGATAGGGTTCTACTTTGTAGCCCAGGCTGGCCTGGAACTCTTTTTTTTTTTTTTNTTTTTTTGTTTTTTTGTTTTTTTGTTTTTTCGAGACAGGGTTTCTCTGTATAGCCCTGGCTGTCCTGGAACTCACTTGGTAGACCAGGCTGGCCTCGAACTCAGAAATCCACCTGCCTCTGCCTCCTGAGTGCTGGGATTAAAGGCCTGCGCCACCAGGCCCGGCTGGCCTGGAACTCTTTACGTAGTCCAGGTTGGCTTCAAATTCATGGCAATCCTCCTGCCTCAGCCTCCCAAGTATTTCGATCCCAGGGGTGAGCCACCACACCCAGCTCTGCAGGATTTTTATTTTACTCTCTTTGGTCTTTAATAAATGCTAGTGGTGAGCCATCACTGGTTTCTACTTCCCCCAGTGGAATGAATACCCACTCTTCTACCACTGCATCGGGTCCTCCTGGTTTGTCCAACCACCTTGCCTTAGCCATTTATCTGTCTCCAACTGTGACTTCCCTGGATTCTTAAGTGACTCCCTGCTGCTCAGGTGGCCTTGAGGGCCCAATAGACCAGCCATTCATGTCCAGCCTAAGAATTCATTATGAAGGAGGTATATAGCAACCAATGGCTGAATTCACCCAGAGTCCTCAAAGTTGGTATGTTCCCCCACTCCTAAGTGGGCCACAGACCTGACCTTTGAGAGCCAGTGACAGAGGCAGAGCTGACTGGAGAGAAGGTACAGACGTCCCGACTTCTAGAAAGTCCTATAGATGCTTCTGCCGTTCCTTAAACCTATTCAGTCAGTGTATACAAGACCGAGCCACACCTACAGAACTGTTGGGGTCCATGGTCGTCTGAGCAGAACAGCCAGCTGTCTTCTTCATGGGATCAGGCGTACCTGCTGGCAAGAGAACAGCACATCAGGCCTGATGACTGGTTCCTCACAGGAACACGGAGAACCACCGGGCCGTCTGAGATTGCAGCCACCTTCCTCTGCCCCTCTTGGTATTTGTATACAATTGTGCCCTAATTTCACATGGCCTGGGGCCTGGGGTTGGGGGTCGGGAGTATACTGGCTGGGACTGGAACTCTAAGCTGGCCTCCTTTTTGGCTCTGAAGAAGCCACTCTTCATGTGGGACTGCTTTGGGGATCAGTCATGATCCTGTTAGCACTCTAGCACCTTCAGACTGTTCATGTGACTTTCTGGGCAACCGGTACACTCTCTCTCTCTCTCCTCTCTCTCTCTCTCTCTCTCTCTCTCTCTCTCTCTCTCTCTTCTGAGACTTCTCTGAGAGCATAACTGGGCAGTGAGCCCCAAGGCCCCCCCCCCACTGTGTTTCTTCAGTTCTGTGGTCATAAGCACACCCTGCTTCGTGTGTCTTTGGGTGCTTTGCCTGCATGTGTGCCTTGTGCCCTTCCAAGGTCAGAGATGTTGTTGGCTCCCTAGAACCAGAGTCAGTTGTGAGCAGCCCAGTGGATGCTGGGAATTGAACTCAGGACGTCTGAAAGAGCAGCAGTGCTCTAACCACTGAGCTGTCTCTCCAGCCCTGGTTTTTTGTTGTCATTTTGCTTGTTTATGGTTGATGCTGTTACTGATGCTTTGGTTTTTTTTTTTTTCCCCCCACATAGATCGGTACCACAGACACTTCAATTCTTAACACATGTACCCAAACTCGAGAGTCACATAGTGTTCCTTTGGAAGTTACGCCAGCGATGGTCCTGCCCCAAGCTTGCCAAGTTTCCCACAAGACCTTGCAGAACAGTCAGACACTCAGTCTTCCCCTCTGCTGAGTGAATCACAGTTTTATGGCACACACAATGCACACTCAAGTTTTCCATCTTTCGCTACTCATTATTATGATGTTTTAGGAAAATGGGCTGCCGGAACCAGAGCTGTCACCATCCTGACAGGGCGAGGACCAATAAGAGGTTGTATAGGAAACAGAAGACAGGATGTAATTTAAAATATCCCAGAAATGGGCTGGAAAGATGGCTCAGCCGCTAGAGGCTAGGCTCACAACCAAAAATATGAGTTCCTGTTCTCAGCCCTTGTGGCTGTCTCTCCAGCTACGAAAAAACAAAAAACCAACCCAAACCCAATCCAGACACCCACGCACATCTGAGACGCCGGTGTGCAGCTCTGTGGGGCAGGATGTTAACAGTCCTCTGTGGGAAGTTTCTCTGACTCCTCGCGTCAGTGTGCCACTGTCCCCTGGATGCATGAAAAGCTAAGCAGCCAGCAAACAATTTCACCTATTTTTTTAATTTTAGATTTTATTATTTGATGGGTATGAGTGTTTTGCTTGAATGTATGTCCCTGCATCACATGTGGGCCTGGTACCCTGGTGATGAGCCTCCATGTGGGTGCTGGGAATTTAACTTGGGTTCTTTGCAACAAGGGGTGCTCTTAACCACTGAGCCGACTCTCCACACCACGATTTCACCCCTTAAGAAACCAGTTATGGGGCTGGTGAGATGGCTCAGTGGGTAAGAGCACCCGACTGCTCTTCCAAAGGTCCAGAGTTCAAATCCCAGCAACCACATGGTGGCTCATAACCATCTGTAACAAGATCTGACTCCCTCTTCTGGAGTGTCTGAAGACAGCTACAGTGTACTTACATATAATAAATAAATAAATCTTTAAAAAAATTCCTCTGGGGCTGGTGAGATGGCTCAGTGGGTAAGAGGACCTGATTGCTCTTCCGAAGGTCCAGAGTTCAAATCCCAGCAACCACATGGTGGCTCATAACCATCTGTAACAAGATCTGACTCCCTCTTCTGGAGTGTCTGAAGACAGCTACAGTGTACTTACATATAATAAATAAATAAATCTTTAAAAAAAAAATTCCTCTGGGGCTGGCGAGATGGCTCAGTGGTTAAGAGCACTGACTGCTCTTAAGAAGGTCCTGAGTTCAAATCCCAGCAACCACATGGTGGCTCACAACCATCTGTAATGGGATATGACCCCCTCTTCTCGTGTGTCTGAAGACAGCTACAGTGTACTTACATATATTAATAAATAAATCTTTAAAAAAAAAAACACTGAAAAAAATATTCCTCTGGGAGCTGGAGAGATGGCTCAGCGGTTAAGAGCATGGTCTGCTCATCCAGAGGTCTTGAGTTCAATCTCCAGGAACCACATGGTGGCTCAGGGCCCTGAGGAAGGATAGATCATCAGTCAGGAAAACACAAATTGAGGGAAGAGGGGAGCAAGGGGACCAGGCAGAGGAGGCTGATGGGGAGCTACAGAGCAGAAAGGCAGACTAAGAATCAGAGTATAGCTTGCCTCTGTAGCAGAGGAACAGAAGCCACCCGTGGGCAGCCACATGTTGTGTCTGTCAGGGCCCCTCCCCCTCCTTGTAGATTTTTATTTATTTATTTAATGTATGACTGCCTTATCTGCATGTACACCTACATGCCAGAAGAGGGCAGCAGATCTCACTATAGATGGTTGTGAGCTGCCATATGGTTCCTGGGGATTGAACTCAAGACCTCTTGGAATGATAACCTCCAGCCCCGGGCAAAGCTTGACGGAGTCAGGTGAGCCAACCAAGATACTCCAAGTTCTGGAAATAACAAGTGATTGTTGGCTTTTGTTCTTGTGTCTCCCAGGGGCTGTCACCCCAGAGAAGTGACAATCCTTGTCTTCTCCGAGAGAACCTCACAGTACAGCTTCTCTAAGGTCGTTGTAATGCCAACGGTCTCCTAAGTGCTTCGTTGCTATTCATTTTACAGACAGACAGGGTCCATGCCTCTCCCCAGGTTACACAGCTAGCAAGTAGCAGGGCTAGGATTCGAACCCAGCACTCTTGACTCCAGCCTTCTCCCCCTTAGCTAGTCTGTCTGTTATTCTCTGTCCCCTGTTCTTACCAGATAGTTTCAGCTCCTCCTGCGCTTCTGGTGTAAACTTTGAGAGGACGGTAACAGAGCCACGGTCCCTTACCCTGTTTAACACTCCAGAATCACACTGGACTCCTCCTTGACCAGGATTGAATGGTAAATGTGGAGTGAATAAGAAACTGACCTGGGTCAGCAAGATGGTCCAGCAGGGCTTGCTGCCAAGCCTGAGGACCCAAGTTCAATCCTGGGATCCACGTGACAGAAGGAGAGAACTAATTCTACTCCACTCTACACACACACACCACCTCTGCTTCCTGAATGCTGAGATTAGAGCCATGGACCACCATGCCTGTCTTAAGTCCATCATTTTGAAGGTTCTAAATCCGGGATGAGGCTCGCGCCACTGCTACTTAGCATCTAGTGAGGCCCTAGGTAGATGGTGGCATGTCCCAGAAGGGACTCATGTGCCCAGGGGCACAACATCAAACAGGAGATCAGAAAGAGGCTAGGCTCCCACACAGGCATCCCCCTTCAAGGGCCCACACCATTCCCAATAGGAGGAACTGGGAAGATTTTTTAAAAATATTTATTTATTTTATGTACGTGAGTACACTGCCATTGTCTTCAGACACACCAGAAGGCGGCATCAGATCCCATTACAGATGGCTGTGAGCCACCATGTGGTTGCTGGAAACTGAACTCAGGACCTCTGGAAGAGCAGTCAGTGCTCTTACCCGCGGAGCCATCTCTCCAGCCCTGGGGAAGACTCAAGCCACAGACAGAGAACTGGACTGGAGAGAGAGCTCAACAATTAACAGCACCTAATGCCCTTGCAGAGGGCAGGCTTTGGTTCCCAGCACCTGCATGGCGGTTTGCAACCATCTGTAACTCTACTTCCATTAAAACACATACACTGGGGGCTGGTGAGATGGCTCAGCGGGTGTGAGTTCAAATCCCAGCAACCACATGGTGGCTCACAACCACCCATAATGAGATCTGATGCCCTCTTCTCATGTGTCTGAAGACAGCTACAGTATAATAATAAATAAATCTTTTAAAAAAAAAAAAAACCCACATACACTGGGGCTGGAGAGGTGGTTCAGTGGTTAAGAGCTCTGTCTGCTCTTCCAGAGGTCCTGAGTTCAAATTACAGCACTCACATGGTGGTTCACAACCATAGGGTCCGAAGCCCTCTTCTGGTGTGTGCCTGAAGACAGCTACAGTGTACTCATATAAATAAAACTAAACACACACACACACACACACACACACACACACACACACACACACAGCACCTATGTCCTCACAGGAAAGGGTGTCCTCACATTCAGGCTTTAAGGGCGTCTGGGAGATGACTTTCAAGTCGAAGTCCTTGCCAGGCAAACGCGAGGACTGGAATTCACATTCCTCACAATCCATGCAAATGCCCAGGGGATGAGCCACTGGCTGTCCTTCCAGCCATCCCCAGAATGCAGCGACAGGGCCATCCCCAGAGACTAGCCTGGGTTCGACTGAGACACCCCACCTCAGTAAATAAAGTAATAAAGTAGAGGAAGTTGATCCTGTCGTCAAGCTGGGGCCTCCACATGCGAGAGCATGTGCACAGACACAAATGTACACGTGTTCCCTCCCCGTCACACACACACAAACACACACACACACACACACACACACACACAAATTGAAACAAATTTGAAGAGCAGCAACAGAAGGGGCAGTCAGTCTCCCAAACACAGAAGTGGGATGTGTTTGGGGTGCTGTTCCACGGCCTGGGGGAGGCCCTGATGAACAGCACCTCCACCCAGGTCCTGGGAGACAACGGACAGACGCTTGCTTCCGGAGGTCTCAAGCTTCCCTCCCGTATGCATTTATTGGATCTCCTTAACTTCACTTCCCGGTTTTAAAGCAGGAATGGCTAGGTCGGCAGGAAGAGGGTCGGGATCCCAGGTCCTGGGGACACTGCAAGCTCACTATGACTTTGCAGGCCTGGATCTGAACTTCCTCCTCAGGGTGGATGACCAGGGAGAGCAGTCGGTCTGCCAGTCTGGACTCATCCCCAAAGAGGGCTTCGTGCAGGGATTGCTCGTTGTAATGCCATTTGACCGCTCGGTAATGAGTGGCGTTCCGACCTTCACTCAAGTGCTCCGCAAACACCAGCACCTCAAACAGCAGACTGCCGGGCTGTGTAGACTGGAAGAGGTTCAGGAAGTTGCAACGCACCTACGATGAGATGGGACAGAACCAGTGAGCCCCTGCCCGTTCTCAAAGTCTCATCTTTGGCTTCCCACCGTCTCTGCTTTCTCGCGGACCCAGGTTTGCTGTTCCCTTTCATGATCATTTTCTAGCATCACGGTCAAGAGAACACGAGTGAGTTCCTGAGATTAACTTTAAGGCAGTGTGTGAGGGAGCGGAGGTGACAAGCTCTGCTTTTGCAGCACCCACATGGTGGCTCAATACCCTCTGTAGCTCGTTACAGGGGATCTGGCGCCGTCTGCTGGCCTCCACAGGCATTGCACACAGGCAACGCACAGACACCCGTGCACATTAAAAAATAATCTCCAAAATAATCGACCTAGGGCTGGTGAGATGGCTCAGCGGATAAGAGCACCCGACTGCTCTCCCGAAGGTCCTGAGTTCAAATCCCGAAAACCACATGGTGGCTCACAACCACCCTTAACGAGATCTGACTCCCTCTTCTGGAGTGTCTGAAGACAGCTAAGGTGTAATTTCATATAATAAATAGATCTTTTTAAAAAATCGATCTAGCGAACATATTCCCTCCTGACACCTGCATCAGCATCCCATCAGTCCCTCTCCATCTTTCCTCACCTGACAGTTGAGAATGTCATAGAGAAGGTCGTTCTTCTGTGCTAGGTAACTCAGGAGGCGGACAGCTTGTACCTGAAGAAGGAACAACAAGGGGAGGGAACGTAGGTCTGGGCCTCAGCAGGGGTGGCTTGAACCTCTGCTCTTCCCTCTAGGTGCTGCTCCGGGACTAGCCGGGGACGGAGCGGGGCGGGGCCGGGGGCGGGGCCGCGGCCCTGACGGACAGGCACCTGTGCCAGAATGCAGTCTGACTGTATGATCTCCATCAGGGCGGGCATCACCCGCCGCAGCTGTGGGTGCACATAGTCAGGTAGCGGGAGGTTGTTGAGCAATCGGAGACCAGCTATGTGCAGTTCTAAGTCCCAGATGGTGGAAATCAGTTCCAGTACCTTGATGCAATGCTCCTGGAGTGGAGAGATGGGTCTGTTCTTGTATGGTGACCTCCCTGATGATGCTCGTGTCGCCCTTCCCTGACCCCACCCAGGACCCGGGAGATAACCCTTTCTACCATGAATGGAAGTAATAAAGCAGTTAAGCAGAATGGCTCAGCAGTTAAGAGCACCGACTGCTCTTCCAGAGGTCCTGAGTTCAATTCCCAGCACCCACATGGTGACTCACGACCATCTGTAATGGGATCCGATGCCCTCTTCTGGTGTGCCTGAAGACAGCTACAGTGTACTCATATACATAAATTAAAAAAAAAAAACCAACTATGTGCGCGCACACACATATTTGCAACATTTTTATAATAAAGTTATTGATGATTTATTTGTATACTTATAAATTGAAAGGAAGCTTGCTATTCCACGTATACATCTTACCCAATCATAGTTCAATACCACGATTAGAGAGATGGTATTATGAGTCCCCAGATCTGTGTCTTATTACAGATCTTTGTAATGACCACTGCCTTCTATGTCACTTCACCACATCAAAACTGTCCCAGGGATCTCTCTTGTGGGATTCCTTACAGTCATTGCCACCCGCCCCTCCCCCCAATCCCAATCTGTTTTCCAACTGGATAGTCTTTTGAGAATGTCTTATAAATGAGATTAAACTTCATGTGGCCTATTGAGATTGGTTACTTGTCCAAAATAATGCCAGAGATCAATCCAAGTCACATGTAATAACATGCCATTCCTCCAGAGATCAATCCAAGTCACATGTAGTAACATGCCATTCCTCCAGAGATCAATCCAAGTCACATGTAGTAACATGTAGTCACATGTAGCCATTCCTCTTGGTTGCTTCGTAGTATTCCTTTGAATGGACGTACCACAGTTTAACCACTCACCGAACTGAAAGACTTCCAGTAGCTTTTAGTCTGAGCTGATTTGGAATAAGGCTGCTATGAGTAATTGTGCACAGTTGCTAGGCAGCTGTAAGTTTATATTCCTCCGGGATAAAAGCCCAGAAGTGTAACTATCAGTCGATAAATGTATATTGAATGTTTTGCTCTGTTTGTTGAGACAGAGTTTCTCTGTATAGCCTTGGCTGTCCTAGAACTTGCTCTGTAGACCAGGCTGGCCTGGAACTCATAAAGATCTGCCTGCCTCTGCCTCCTGAGTGCTGGGATTAAAGGCATGCACCACCACACCTGGCTATCTTAATTATCTTAATTTAATTTTTTTTCCAGAACTGAGGACCAAACTCAGGGCCTTGTGCTTCCTAGGCAAGCGCTCTACCACAGAGCTAAATCCCCACCCCAATTTAAAATATTTTAAATCTTGTGATTACTATTGTTATGGGGGAGAGGGGATAACATGATGTATGGAGTGGGATGGGAGCATTTAAATGGAGGTCAGAGGACATCCTGTGGGAACCAGCTGTCCAATCTGCTAGGCTTAGCAGCAGATAGCCCCCATGAGCTTCCTCACCAGCCCTGTACATAGAATCTTGTTTTTTAAAGATTTATTTACTATTATACATAAGTACACTGTAGCTGTCTTCAGACACTCCAGAAGAGGGTGTCAGATCTCATTACGGATGGTTGTGAGCCACCATGGGGTTTGAACTCAGGACCTCTAGAAGAGCAGTCGGTGCTCTTACCCACTGAGCCATCTCTCCAGCCCTTCTATGTAGACTCTTGAGGCCCCTTGTTAGACATGGTTTGTTGTTGGCTTTTTTTTGTTGATTTTTTGTTTCTTAGGTGGTGACTCATGTAGCCCAAGCTGGTCTCATTTGCTATTATATCTGTGGGTGACCTTTAACACCCCCACCCCGCCACCCCCTCTTCTTGCCTCTACCCCCTGAGTGTTAGGATCATGGGCATGTGCAACTGCACCTAGTTCATTCAGTGATGGAGATGGAGCCAGGCTTCCTGCAGACTAGGCAGACTCGACCATGAAGCCACCTTTCCAATGCCTACTGTCTTTTACAAAGCGTGTGTTTGATGTCACTTCACCATAGAGGCAACAAAAGCTCACTTCCTTCAAAACTGTAACCCCACGTGAACTTCCTCATGCCGCTCTCTGTCTTTCTCTATCTCTGTGTCTGTCTCTCTCTCTGTATATCTGTCTGTCTCTTGCTCTGTGTCTGTTTCTGTTTGTCTCTTTCTCTCTGTGTCTGTCTGTGTCTGTGTGTCTATCTATCCCTCTCTGTCTCTGTGTATCTATGTCTGTGTCTGTGTGTCTGTGTGTCTGTGTGTCTGTATGTTTCTGTGTGTCTCTGTGTGTCTGTGTATCTATGTCTGTTTCTGTGTGTCTGTATGTTTCTGTGTGTCT
>NC_034610.1:23533133-23537173 GCF_900095145.1 Mus pahari | reverse complement strand
TCTCTCTCTCTCTCTCTCTCTCTCTCTCTCTCTCTCTCTCTCTCTCAACAGAACCTCACTACATAACCCTGGCTGTCCTGGTACACCCTCTGTAGACCAGGCTGGACTCAAACCCACAGAGCTCCCCCTGCCTCTGCCTCTCTGATGCTGAGACTAAAGGAGTGTGCCACCATGCCTAGCTTGATTTCCTCCGTAAGCCACCACAATCACATGAGACACACCGTGTCTCTGCCTTGTGTTTCACCTGCCCCAGCTGAATCCCACAAGGAGCAGCCACCTCTCTTTCACCGATATCTCAGTGCCCAAAAGCCAGGGCCTGACAGACCAGCGAGGAGAGGGACCTTGAGTTTTGAGGTCTAAGATACTGGACCGAGAAGGGGCACCAAACAAGCCCAAGTTGGCCCTACAGTTGAGGCGCCCCTATGAAAACAAGCATTTCCCTGCCCCGCCCTGCCCCCCACCCCTGAGAGTTGAGGGCAGGTGAGGAGAGTCTGGGGCAGGGCAGGGGGAGGAAGAGCAGGTGCAAGCACTGGGAGAGAGAGTGGGAACCTGAAGCTTCCTTTTAAATGGCTGGGGTTAGGATAAGGAGGTTTGGCCAAAGCCAAACTTCATGCTCAGATTTCTAGGAAGGGCAAAGAAGGTCTCATTGAGAAAGTAGGGCAGAGGTTAGAGGCCCTCTTGCAGGCCTAGGTGGTATATCTGGTAGAAGCTGGTCTTGAGGAAGCAGGGGAACCCCCCACCCCCGCAGCTGCTGGCTCCAGGCTCGTACTTTTTTAAATAGAAAGAGGTCCGCCCTCTCAACATAGAGCTCCAGGCTGGCCTGCATCCTGTGAGGGGCGTGCACCAAGCCAGGCTGCAGCTCCCTGGGAAACTGAACTCCCCGCAGGGTGGAGACCCAGGGTCTCTCTTGAGAGCAGCTTGCAGGGGACCTGGGAGGATCAGAGCTTCCAGGCAACAGAGAGGGCTAAGGGAGCCACTAAGTGTCACTCTAGAGCCCCAGGTTAGTCTCAAACTCATGATCCTCCAACTTCAGTCTCCCAAATGCAAACAAATACACCACAAAGCCAGGCAGTGGTGGTGCACGCCTTTAATCCCAGCACTCGGGAGGCAGAGGCAGGCAGATTTCTGAGTTCGAGGCCAGCCTGGTCTACAGAGTGAGTTCCAGGACAGCCAGGCTACNCAGAGAAACCCAGTCTNAAAAAACAAAACAAAACAAAAAACAAACAAACAAACAAAAACAACACCACAATATCTCAGTCCAAACTTTTGTTCCAAACCAATTTTTCCCATGTAAGAAACAATTATTCTAGTTTGGAGTGTGTGTGTGTGTGTGTGTGTGTGTGTGTGTGTGTGTGNGAGAGAGAGAGAGAGAGAGAGAGAGAAAGAGAGAAACACCATAACTGAAAGCAATGTTGGAAAGGAATGGACTTATTTGGCTTAAATCTCCAGGTCACAGCTGAATTTAAGGTACAAGCCTGAGATGAGAGCTATGGAGGCGGGGCTGGAGAAATGGCTCAACAGCATTGGCTGTTCTTGCAAAGGGTTCAGATTTGGTTCCTAGTTACTACGTGATGGCTTAGAACCATCCATAACTCCAGTTCCAGGATCTGGCCCCTCTTCTGGTCTCCACAATCAACAGGCATGACTGTAATACTATCCATGCATGTAGGCAAAAGTATTCATACACATAAAATAAATGTTTACTCCTTTTTGAAGAGCTGTGGAGAAATGCTGCTTTCCAGTTTGCTCACTGGTTTATGCTCAGCGACGTTTCTTATAGAGCCTAGGCCCACATCTAGGGATGGTGTCACCCACAGTCTCACCCACAGACAGGATAGTCTCTCACAGAGTGGCCCACAGGCCAGTCTGGTAGAGGGAACTCTTCAGTTGAGGTTATGTCAAGATGGTGATAAAAACTAACCCGGATGGAAATGTTAAAATGTGAAATAGTCAAACATCTACAGTAATGCAGTAATACTAATAATACTAATGTAGTACAAGGAGGTTGTGCCCCCTGCACATTGCATGCTGAGATGCAAGAAACCAGGGAAGATATAAATATCCCACAATGGGGGCTGGAGAGATGGCTCATCGGTTAAGGACACTGATTGCTCTTCCAGAGGTCCTGAGTTCAATTCCCAGCAACCACATGGTGGCTCACAACCATCTGTAATGAGATCTGACGCCCTCTTCTGGTGTGTCTGAAGACAGCTACAGTAATCGTCATATATATAAAATAAATACAATCTTTTAAAAAATATCCCACAATGGACAAACAGTGAGGTCATCACAAGACAGACCACAGTACATCGTCCACTGTGAGAAGAAGGAAGCAAGACGGTCAGTAAGGATGAGCTTAATCTTCAATGCGGAGCAAAGGCATAGAGGCACAGAGGAATACAAACTGCAAATGGATGTCTATGCATGTAAGTATGCCTTTCCTCCCTAGACTGTAGGTGTCATACCTGAAGCAGCAATAACTAATACACAGTACCCCTGAGCACACAGGACTTCAAACACAACGCACTGTGCTTTACCAATCTGTCTACCTTGCCATACAAGATGCACAAACGCAGGGGTGTGCAAGCGCAGAGGTGTCTGCACCTGCAGTATCTAATGTGAGGTCATAACCCTCCTGGAGGGGAGGATGGGATTGAGGAGGACCCCATTATGGCCATGCTCTTTCTCAGTTTGGAGCTGGCCACATTTAGGGAAGGGTTTTTTGTTGTTGTTGTTGTTTTCCTGCCCTGTGGAGAAGGTGCTGCATGCACGTGCTCATGGGTGGGGAGTGGGGCCGGGGTGGATGGTGGTCAGAAGGCAACCTATGGGAGTTGGTTCTCTCTTTCCACCATGTGGGGCCCTGGGAACTGAACTCAGGTAGTCAGGCTTAGAAGCAAATGCCCTTGCCCACTGAGCCAACTTGCCTCTGGGTTTCGTTAGAAGAATTGTCTTTCTTTCTTTCTTTCTTTCTTTCTTTCTTTCTTTCTTTCTTTCTTTCTTCCTTCCTTCCTTCCTTCCTTCCTTCCTTCCTTCCTTCCTTTCGTTTGTTTTTCGAGACAGGGTTTCTCTGTGTAGCCCTGGCTGTCCTGGAACTCACTCTGTAGAACAGGCTGGCCTTGAACTCAGAAATCTGCCTGCCTCTGCCTCCCGAGTGCTGGGATTAAAGGCGTGCGCCACCATGCCCGACAGAATTGTTTTCCTTTCTGCCTCACACATATAAAATAGATATGTTTTAAGCTGGGCAGTGGTGGCGCACACCTTTGATCCCAGCACTCAGAAGGAAGAGGCATAGGACCTCTGAATTTACGGCTAGCCTTAGCCTACATAGTGAGTTCCAGGACAGCAAGACAGCCAGGACTACACAGAGCCCCCCCCCCCAAGCAGGAAAGTGTGGTAACCCCAGTTTCACAACCAGCCTGTCAGAAGTCAAACGACATCTAGTGTTGAAATGACAAGTCTTGTGAGTGACATGGTTAACTCCAATTGTAAGTTATGCACCAGTGTCTAAGAATCTGCTCTTTGGGGGGTCCAGTGTCATGCAGGCATGTGGAGACTTGAGTGGCCCGGGAGGAAGCTGACCACTGTCTCCTCACTTAATTCCGGGTTACAAACTCGGCTTCAAACAAACTTCCGGAATGTCATCATTCAGCTGTCAGATTAAAGGACCCAGACCCCGGGGAACAGCCAGCGGATCTTGCCCAGGCTCACCTGGATTTTGAGCCTGAACTTCCTGATGCCAGAGAAAGCTTTGAGTGCATTCAGAGCTTGGATTTTTACACTGTTGTCCTTCTCATCTAGCATTTCGGCCACCAAGTCGATGTCGTCCGTAGTACAAGTAGAGGCCTACAGTGTGTGAGGAGAGGTGGGAGAGACAGGAGAAGCGGGTGTCTGGGGCTCCACTGTCCCCCAAGTCTCTGAGGCCTTCTTTTCTTTGATGCTACCAATCAGAGGGACAGGTCTAAGGACGCTGCCTGGGCAGTCGTGGGGTTATGGTTACTGATGAGCTACAAGCCAGGGAGCAGACTGACTGGGAGGGCCCC
>NC_034610.1:23528122-23532610 GCF_900095145.1 Mus pahari | reverse complement strand
TGCGCCACCACACCCAGCTGGCAGGAGGATTTCTGAGTTCGAGGCCAGCCTTGTCTACATAGTGAATTCCAGGACAGCCAGGGCTATACAGAGAAACCCTGTCTCGAAAAACCAACAAAAAGAAAAAAGAAGAAAAGCAAAGCAAAGCAAGGGGCTGGGAAGTAGGGGAGAGGGAAGGAGGGAGTGAGGGCAAAGGCTGTGCCTAGCGCTTCATTGACTGCTGCTACACCAACTGTGCACCGCACCAAAAACCTAATCTTATAATGTACCATCTGCCCTGTCAGTCGCTCGTTTTTCTGTTCACAATGACAACTTTCCTGGTGTGTAGCGCCAACAAGTCGGGTTCTGCTTTCACCAACAGTCTCAAATTACAGACCCTTTTGCTGATGGCACAAAAGTACCCTAGAGAGAGTAGAGAGATGGCTCAGTGGTTAAGGACACTGACTGTTCTTCCAGAGGACCTAGGTTCGATTCCTAGAAGCCAGATGGTGACTAACAAACATCTGTTACTTCAGTCTGGGGATCCAATGCTCTCTTCTAGCCTCTGTGGGTGGGCACTGCATACAGGTGGTGCACATACACACATGTAGGCAAAACAACCAAACACATCAAATAAAGTACCCCATGACCTAGTTGGAAACTCAGGGCAAAAGGTCTCTCAGCTTTTCTTCCCCTCAGTATCTCCCGACCCTGGGTAAGAGCAGGACAGATAAAAAGCTCTAGATTTCCATTTCCAATACAGAGAACAGAGAAAGCCAAGCTGATGGTTCCTGGAGACTTGGCTCTATGAAATCTGCTACCCAGAGACTCCCAAACTAGCTCCTATAGCAGAACCTTGCCTCAGGTGCTGGGAAGGAGGGGGGAAACTGAGGCAGACTGGAGGAGAGAAAGAAGGAAGGAGGAGAGAAGAGCTTGAAGGACCACCTTTGCCCCCCCCCAGCCCCCAGGGGAGGCCTTAGGGAGGCTTCCTGGGGCAGAGCCCTCTCCCCAGGGACTGGACACTCACGGGCAATACAGATCGGTGAGTTGGAGCAGAGTGGTGGATGACATTTTAAGCCAGTCCTGACGGCCTTGTACAGCAGGTATAAGGCCCCGGCGCCTGTAGCCAAGCCCACGAAGCTTTTGATGAGGTCCAGGTGCTCCAGGAACCTGGGAATGGTCTTGCCCATGTCTTCCGTGCTGCCTTGTGGCAAGGTAGGAGCTAGGCCCAAGGCACCTGGAGAGAACATTCCGGAACCAGAACCCTGGCAGGGCCCAGAACCAGGGTACTAGAATCAGAACTAGGCAACAAAGGGAACTTAGGAGATGATGGGGTCGAGGGGGCCTGAGAGTGACCCAGAGGAGAGAGGATGCTGCTGTGAAGAAGTCAGAGACTCTAGGGGTAGAGGGAGGGAGGGAGTGGGGCTCAGAGGCCGTGCTTGCCTACTGCGGAAAAGGCTCATCTCTTGGAGCTTTATGGGTTTTTGTCATCTGTTTTTTTTTAAAAGATTTATTTATTTATGTATATAAGCACACTGTCGCCGTCTTCAGACACAGCAGAAGAGGGCATCAGATCCCATTACAGATGGTTGTGAGCCACCACGTGGTTGCTGGGATTTGAACTCAGGACCTCTGGAAGAGCAGTCAGTGTTCTTAACCGGCTAAGCCATCTGTACTGGGTAGTTTTGTGTCAACTTGACACAGGCTGGAGTTATCACAGAGAAAGGAGCTTCAGTTGGGGAAATGCCTCTGTGAGATCCAGCTGTGGGGCATTTTCTCTCCAGCCCCTTGTTATCTTGTTTATAAACAGTGTCTCACTATGTAACCCTGGTTGGCCTAGCTCTGAGAAATCTGCCTGCTTCTGTCTTCCCCTTGCTGGGTTAAAGGTGTGTGCCACCACACCTGGTTTTTTACATTTACGTGTGTCAAAGTCACATGCATGTGGATACCCAAGGCGTGCAGAAGAAAGTGTTGGACCCACTAGAACTGGAGTTGCAGACAGCGGCGAGCTGAGCCATGTGTGTGCCAGTAACCAACCTTGGATCGTCAGGAAGAATAAGAGCGTCTAACTGCCTGGTGCCCTCTCTCTACCTCCTCTCTTTAGTTTTTGAAATATCACCTAGTTCAGGCTCTTACTATATTGTTAAGAATAACCTTGATTGATCTTCCTGCCTCTACCTCCCTAGTGGCTGGCGGGGTACTGGTGCGCAGCACCACCGCCCAGCTCCTGTTTTGTTGTGGGTCTAAGTGTAGCAGCTCAGAAGGAAAAGGCTTCCCCTACGGAAGTGGGCTGCGCAGGGGAAGGTTTCCCCAACAAAAGTGTTCCAGCTCTGCTCAGGTAGGGGGAGATCCCAGACAAAGCCCCCATGAAAATGTCACAGAGTTGCTGCTAGAGGCATCCTGGTAACTGGGAGCCAGGGAATGGCACAAGGTCACCAGGAAGGAACAGGATACAAGAGATTGTGTCTAGTGTGTCTGTTGGGAGGGTGGCTGTCTCTGCTCCAGTGAGAAGCAGCAACGAACTGAGCAGAAGGCAAAACTTATGTAAGATTTCTTGCTGCGTGGGGTGGGGGCAAGGAGAGTTCCCTGTGGAGATTTCCAGGGTGAGGACTGGTGGAATTTCGATTCCTGAGCTTGAGAGAGCTCAGGGATTGGCAGATTTTCCTGTTCAGGGTTGGTGGGGTTTTGTGGCTGGTATAGGATCCTGTTTCTTGTTTCTGGTCTTGGGCTTAGGGTCAAGTCCGGGTCTGGGTGTTTTCCCTTTGCCTTTTTATCCTTCAGTGGGAGTGCCTGGGAGGGGTGTGTGTGAACTTGTGTGTGCACCTGTATCAGGGTACACAATGCAGCTATAAATGTATGTGTGTTCACACACATGTATACAGGCCAGAGGATAATACTGGGTATCTTCTCTCTCCTCTCTCTCTCTCTCTCTCTCTCCATTGTATGTTATTACTTATTATATTTTATGTCTGTGGATGTTTTGGTTTGGGGTATGTATGTGCACACATGAACGTCAGGTTGGAAGACAGGGTGAGATCTAGCAGTGGAGTTAGACAGGGTGAAATCTAGCAGTGGAGTCAGACCCTTGTGAGGTACCATGGAGACACTAGGAGCCAAACCTGGCCCTTTGCAAGAGCAACCAATCGTCTTGACCACTGAGCCATCTCTCCAGCTTCCTCTTACTACGTTAATACTACATTATGTTTACATGCTTATATCTGTGTGTGTCTGTGAACATCAATGCAGATGCCTGCAGAGGTATCATGTCTTCCTGGATCCTGTATTACAGGCGGTTTTAAGCTGCCAGATAGATGTGTGTGCTGGGAACTGAACCTGGGTCCTCTCTGAGAGCATCAAGCTGAGACATCTCTCTAAGCCCCGCTCCATCATAACTCCGGAGACAGGAACTCTCACTGAACCTGGGGCTCACTCACTTGGCTCAAGGGTATCCCTCCGTCCCCAACTCCCCCACGGCTCAGATTACACTAGTGTGCCTGGATTTTGCTTGTTGATTTGTTTGTCCTTCAAGACAGGGTTTCTCTGTGTAGCTCTGGCTGTCCTAGAACTCACTTTGTGTAAACCAGGCTCCCCGGGTGCTGGGATGAAAGGTGTGCACTGCCACCTTCTGGATTCCTGTTTTATTTTTAATTAGCATACGTATTTATTGTTCAAACCGAGGAGTTTCACTAAGACATCTCATTCACTTCTCCAGTTTATTTTTTCTTTGAGCCAGGTTTGAGGGGCCAACGGGTGCCTCGGGCCACTGCCCTTTCTTCCACTAGAGGGCAGCAGAGGCCCACTTCTGGGCTTGGGCCTTTGGGTGTCTTTCCTGACAGCTTGAAGGAAGCTCACCAGCAGCTTCCTGAACTAGGTGTTGCGTTCCCGCTATGAGCGGCAGACTGTTGTTCCTCAAGCATCGATACCTCTTCCCACCCGAGTTTGCAAACAACGGGTGGACACCTTAGACAGTTCTGCTGTCCCGTTGTCCCGCTTCCAGTTGCCCCTG
Organism: Mus pahari; assembly: GCF_900095145.1. Classification (NCBI taxonomy): domain Eukaryota; kingdom Metazoa; phylum Chordata; class Mammalia; order Rodentia; family Muridae; genus Mus; species Mus pahari. The sequence goes on along the minus strand of NC_034610.1, from coordinate 23,528,625 downwards.
TGTAGTCAGCCTCCCTGAGGAGATCTCAAGGCTGCTTGGCTTTGTCGGCAGCATCCCACCCACATGGAGGCTTGCACTTGGTAGCTCTTTAAGCTATGCTGTCAGGGTTTAAAGACTTAAGACACAGCCCTCACGGTTCGCATAGGGGGGCGTGGTGCCTCTCTTTGTAACATGGCCCTGAAGGGAGAGACAGCAGCTGTGCCTGGGCTGTGTCTATGTTTTCATTCGCACTCCAGAGGTGCCTGGAACCTCCTCTCCTCTCCTCTCCCCACAGCCTCTGGTGTTACCTGTGGTGGTGAGCTTCCCCCCCCCCCCCCCCCCCCCCCCCCACCCAGCCCCCCCGCCCGCTCCCCAAGAGCTTGGGTAGGAGAACCTGGACGGAGATTAAAAAAAAATAATAATGTGCCAGGCGTGGTGGCTCACGCCTTTAATCCCAGCACTCAGGGTTAGGGTTAGGGTTAGGGTTAGGGGAGGCAGAGGCAGGCAGATTTCTGAGTTTGAGG
>NC_034610.1:23502797-23524804 GCF_900095145.1 Mus pahari | reverse complement strand
TTTTTTTTTTTTTTTTTTTTTAAGATTTATTGTATGCATGAGTACACTGTTTCCAGACACATCAGAAGAGGGCATCAGATCCCCTTACAGATGGTTGTGAGCCACCATGTGGTTTCTGGGAATTGAACTCAGGACCTTTGGAAGAGCAGACAGTGCTCTTAACCATCTCTCCAGCCCAACACATGTTCTTAAGTGATGGAATCTACTCTCTAGCCCTGTCTTGTCAGGGTTTCTATTCCTTCACAAAACATGACTAAGAAGTAAGTTGGAGAGGAAAGGGTTTATTCAGCTTATACTTTCTCATTGCTGTTCATCACCAAAGGACTTCAGGACAGGAACTCACCTAGGGGCAGGAGCTGAAGCAGAGGCCGTGGAGAGGTACTGTTCACTGGCTTGTTCAGCTTGCTTTTGAACCCAGGACCACCAACCCAGGGATGGCACCACCCACAATGGGCTGGGCCCTCCTACTCTTGATTGAGCAGATGCCTTACAGCTGGATCTGATGGAGGCCTTTCCTCAAGGGAGGCTCCTTTCTCTGATAATGCCAGCTGGTGTCAGGTGACACACAAACCCAGCAGGTACACACTGGCAGCTTCTGAGACCAGTGGGGTGGCTTAGGCTGCCTCACACTCTGCTTATGGAGTGGAGGATGACCCTGAATTCCCAGCACCACCTCCACCATCTTCCGAGTGCATCGTGTCTTTTTTATTTGGAGACTGAACGCCGGGCTTGCCACATGCACTGAAGGGTCCTACCAACAAAGTTACAGCCTGCCCCAGCTCCCACCCCGTGGTAGCTCTTCAAATTCTGGGGTTCGCATCATCCAGGGGTTCCTTGCAGGTCAGTTTAGCTGACATCATCCACGGACAGAGACCCGCCTTGTGGAGATGCCTGTGGAGGCTGAACCTGCGCATTAAGCAGCATGACACATACTGACCGGTCGTGATGAGGATCCACATGGGTAGGCAGCAAGCCTAACCGGTTTCAAAGCCTCCACTAGCGACAAACCACGGGTACATACCCTGAGCCCACTTCGCTGAGCTGCTGCCCCTAAGGCCCATCATCCACCCATGGAACTCCAAAGTCACTTCCTCATTCTCCTTACCCAAGCGTGGGCCATGGCTGTTTCAGCATCCTTAAGGCTCCAGGAGGTGTTGGGGGCCTGGTATGCACTGCACTTCTGTAACCTCGCCCCACCCCCACCCCTGCCCGCACTCTCCGGAGGTAGAGGTATGCGTGGTCAGAAGTTCAAGGTCATCATTACATAGTCGTTTGATGATAAACCTGTATTTCAAAAAACTGACATTAATAGCTCCATTGCATCTGCTAGGGAGGCTCTTCCTTTTCTGATTGGATCAAGTAAAAAGCATTGCCTAGCTCCCCTCCCCCTTTTATTTTTAACTTTTTTTTTTTTTTTTTTTTTTTTTTTTTGAGACAGTCTACATAGTAGTCCAAGAGCTCGGCCTCAACTAGAGATCTTCTTGCCTCCGCCTCTTGAGTGTTGGGTTCAAAGCCACCATACCTGGCTTCCCCAAGCATGGATGTCCAAGGTACATGTATGGAGGTCAGAGGGCAATTTATGTAAATCGGTGGCTCTCGCCTTTCACCTTGAGCGACCTGGGGATCAAACTGGGTAGGCAAGCGTGGAGTCAAGCGCCTATCATAACTTCCGAGAGGCCTCTCTTGGGAGCCTTATCAGCTAAGTAAGAGGTTTGAGTCTTAGCTACTCCCAGTGAAAAGCCTCTTGCGGCCCGACCGATTTCTGTTCTAATCCCAGGAGTGTGAGGGTTTCGAATTCCACAGCCAGCTTTTCTGCGTGGGTCCTGAAAGTACTGGCAGCAGGACTGGCCCAGAGAAGGTGACGGTCCTAGCGCTGCGCAGGGGACAGTTCACCATCAGTGTTAGCGGAAAAGCTTGGTGGGTGAAGGGGGACGCCCGTTCCTCACAGCGAATCCCACACTCCCCGCGCTTACCCCTGTCGGGGAACTCGAGCTGAGGGGCCCCTCTGGCAAGCTCATGACCCGCGAAGGCGTGGGGACCAGAAGAAGCAGTACGAAGCGCGGGAGCGGGCAGCGCCAGGGGAGGAGGAGCGCAGGGCGGAGCGCATCGCCCAGCCTCCCCCTCGCCCCCGCCTCTCGCATCCGGCGGCGGCACAGGATGTTCTTTCGCTCGGGTCCCCCGCCCCCGCTCTCACTTTCTTCCCCGCTCCCCTCCTCCACGCGCGCCGCGCGCCGCGCCCCGCGCCGGCACCTTGCTTAACCCCTTCCCGCCCGCGCCCAGGGCACGCAACGAGTCTGGGGTGCCCGGGTAGGCGCAGGACTGCGCCCACCCGGACAACGTCGAGGGTGGAGAGTATAGTGGTCTTCCGGGGACCCAAGCCTGCAGTCTCCATACCCGCCTCCCTAGATCGCCAGGGGCGGTTCCCGGGGACCCAGGGCCGCTCTCTCGCGATCTTAAGCTAAATTGTCAAGAGCAAGCGCAAGGCGCGCGCTCTCGTAGGCGCAGACCGGTGTGCTTAGTTATGTCCGGCCTAAGGAGCCGGGGAGGACCCAGCAACCTTAACCTCATCTTTCCCTCCAGGTTGTGCTAAGGCGCGGCTCACGGCGTTTGAGAGGATGGAGCGAGGCCACACCCCCTCTATTAACGTCACTGTTTCCAAGGCAATCGGAGGCGGGGCTGTAGACAAGCGGACTTCGGGGACTACTATTGACTAGAGCTCCAGGACAGGGTGCGGCTGGGCTGGGGGCTCGGCGGGGTGGGACGTTTCTGTCTTTGCTTTTTTATTGACTCGCTTGATTTTTGATTCAACAGATATTTATGCTTGGCGCCATTCTTAGGGACTGTTTTTCTCTCACCAAGTCTGCGGTTCACAGGTTGTCACCAAGCCGGGTGGAGTGGCCATGCACCCAGGATATAATCCTGGGATAGATGTAATGTCTTTTCATTTAATTTACTGTGGGGGCCTGGGGCTCGTGTGCTATAACGTGCATCTGGAGAACTGAGGGCAGGCAATTTGTGGGAGTTAGTTCTCGTTTTCTACCTTGTGAGACCCCAACTCATGTCAGGCTCCGCGGCACCTTTATCCACTGAGCTGTCTATGTATTCAGTGTTTCCTTTCTCTTGTCAAGTACCCCAGAGTGAGCACTAATCAGGGAAGAAGACTTGGTTCTCTAATTCATGGAAGGTCTCAGCTATTCAGGGAAGGAGGACAAACTGTTCCATGCTCACCGTGTAACTCCTTCCCAGCACTTTAGGTCTTGTGATCTTTGCCCCGTTGTATTTCTAGCGCCTTTTACAGCCTAGGAACTGAATCTGAGCTCTCAGAGGACCCTAAGGCCGATAGCTAAGTGTTGGAACCAGGTTGGGATTGAGTTCCGAGCCTGTGGGTATGAGTTCCACCTCTGGCTTCATTTTTTAGACTATAATTAAATGGTATCAAAGAACAATCCTGCCCCTAACCCAGTCACGAAGGAATTTACAGCCTACAGGGAAATGTGTGTGTGTGTGTGTGTGTGTGTGTGTGTGTGTGTGTGTGTGTGTGAAGATACCACAGAACATAATTAAGCAATAAAACCTAGAACAGGTTGGAGGCTGTTTAAAAGGATCAAAATAGGGTTGAGGATGTCAGAACCTTTCCCGTGGAAGGTGCATTCCCGGGTAGGTCAGGAGGTGACTGTAAAGCTAGGATCACAGTATGAGAGAGAGAGAGAGAGAGAGAGAGAGAGAGAGAGAGAGAGAGAGAGAGAGAGACTGTTCCTGCAAAGAACACCTAACTAGTGGCTCAGCCATAGAAAGGCTTTTTTGTTGTTGTTTTGTTTGTTTGTTTGTTGTTTTTGACAAGATCTCTAGCCCAGGCTGACCTCAGATTTTCTATTTAACCAAGAGTAACCTTAAACATCTGATCCTCCTGCCTCTATCTCCGAAATGCTGAGATTACAGGTGTGCACCTCACACCTCCACCCCCCCATGGATGGACAGACCCGGGGTCTCCTTCATGTTTTTCCATGTTTGGCAAGCATTGTACCAATTTAGTCATGTCCACAGCCCCTCCCCTGTGCCTTCTGCCCCTGTCTGTGGCTCTGTATCACAGAAGCAGGTACGTCAGCAGCTGCTACCATTTCACTCTGTGCCCCCAAGTGTTTGAAACTTAGCACAAACTCCCTGAGGGTGACTTTAATGTCAGTGGCTCCTTCCTCCAATCTCTGGGGAGTCTGAGGTGAAAGAGAAATAGGGACAAAGGGCCAGCAAGACAGCTCCAGTGGGTAAAGGTGCTTGCTGCTAAGTCTGATGTCCTGGGGACCCACATGGCAAAAAGACTAGATTTCTGTAAGTTGTCTTGTGACTGCCACCTCTGCATCCACACTCACTAAATAGGTACACGTATATAGAAGGTGACCTATGAGAGCATCAGGGAGGTGCTACGCTGGGTGGGACTGGACATACCAACTGAGGAGAGGGAGGGTAAGAGCAAGGTGAGGGGAATATTGGATCAAATGGGTGGCTGGGTCACTTGAGAACATCTGATGTCCTCTCACAGCGAGGCAGGGCTATGCTCAGTCCTGTGGGCTAGAATTGACAAGGACAAACCCCCAGCCTTTGCTCTGGGAACACACAGGGTAGTACCCAGTGTACCCAGCATGTTTGGCTGAAGGTGATAACATACACAGTAAATGGTGTTTGGGGGGAGCCAGGAAAAGCCCGGGTTGGGAAGCAGGACCATTTGGGCCAAAGGTGGTGTCTATGGGGCTGGCGAGAAGGGACTGGGAAAAGTAATGAAAAAAAAAAAAAAGAAAGAAAAAGAAAGAAAGAAAGAAAAAAGAGCCAGGCAGTGGTGGCGCACGCCTTTAATCCCAGCACTTGGGAGGCAGAGGCAGGTATAATTAATTCTGAGTTCGAGGCCAGCCTGGTGACAGCCAGGGCTACAAAGAGAAACCTTGTCTCAAAAAAAAGCAAAGAAACAAACAAATACAAAGAACAAATGGAGCAAAAGTAGAGTGGAAAGTCTGATGTTTGGTGACAGATCCGATATAGACACAAGAGAGAGAGCAGTTACAAGTTAGCCAGTGGGAGTTGGCAAGATGAGCCAGCTCAGCAGCAAAGATACTTGCCACCAAGCCTGATGACAAAAATGTGTTCGCTGAAACATTTTGTTTGTGTTAATGCTTTACATCAAAATTCACACAGAGCTAAGAGTGCAGAAGCTGCCGGTACCTGATGTCTGTCCCCTGTTTTTCCTCCTGCAGTCATATCCTTAGGTACCCTTTGACCTCGTAGGGGAATGTGTAACATTCATAACTACTGAGAAAGAAAGAAGAGGGAAATTCATATGTTTTTGAGAATGAAATGTTTCCTCTCATATTGGACTTTTATTTTTATTTATTTATTTATTTATTTATTTAGTTAGTTTTTTCGAGACAGGGTTTCTCTGTGCAGCCCTGGCTGTCCTGGAACTCACTCTGTAGACCAGGCTGGCCTCGAACTCAGAAATCCGCCTGCCTCTGCCTCCCAAGTGTTGGGATTAAAGGCCTGTGCCACCACTGCCCGGCCATATTGAACTCTTAAGCATGTTCTCTGCATATACAGCACACCACCTGGCTCTCTCTTGGCACACTCTTGGCACAACTGTTACAAGTTTGACATGGATAGCACACAGGTGAGTGTCCTTTTTTGTTTGTTTGTTTTTTGTTTTTTGTTTTTTTCGAGACAGGGTTTCTCTGCATAGCTTTGGCTGTCCTGGAACTCACTCTGTAGACCAGGCTGGCCTCGAACTCAGTAATCCTCCTGTCTCTCCCTCCCAAGTGCTGGGATTAAAGGTGTGAGCTACCATGCCAGGTTAGGTGAGTGTCTTTAAAAAGGCCAACCTTGCTTCCTGACCAGCTCCAGTTTTCATCCAGGCCTGCAATGATGAGGTTCTTCACCCCTCCAGTAGAGGGCGCACTCTTGGGAGTAGCTTTTGTAGCCAGCTGTTTCTTGGGGGTTTTACCACAGGGGGCACCTCTGCTTATCCCCCTTCTTCCTTGGCAAGCAAGCAAGAGGCAATGCTGGTGTTAGGAGTGGAGGCTGGGAACACCCAGTAATTTAATTTTTAAAAATTAAAAGTAGACGGGCAGTGGTGGCACAGGCCTTTAATCTCAACACTTGGGAGGCAGAGGCAGGTGGATTTCTGAGTTCGAGGCCAGCCTGGTCTACAGAGTGAGTTCCAGGACAGCCAGGGCTACACAGAGAAACCCCATCTTGAAAAAACAAAACAAACAAACAAAAAAAATTAAAAGTAACCAACTAGGGTAAAGATTTCGCTCAGTGGTAAACTGCCTGCCTAGTAAGGTAAGACTTAGATTTAATCCACAGCCCCCTAAAATTTAGCCTACCACTGTAGGGAGTTTGTGGGGTTGGGCCTCAGTGAGCAATGGGGATTGCTTGGGCTAGGAACATGGTCAGTTAACGTCAGTCACTTGTAGGTCATGGGAAGGCAAATGTTTGGTAGGGAATCAGGGATGGGGATTGTCAGCTCCTCTGCCTCCTGAGCGCGTCCAGGTCAGAGTTTCACTGACACCAGCAAACATGGGCACCAGGGACAGACCTGTGGGTTGTTGGTTGGAATAGCTGCTGGTTGGGGAGTAACGGGGCCAAGTCTCTCCCTGATGATTAGGCGAGGGTCAGATGGAATGTGTATTGTGTTGAAAGGTGGTCCCTACCCTGGACCCATGTTGGCTACAGAGCTGGCAGATGGTGCAATCAGATGGCCTGGGAACAGTAGGCCCAGGTGAGATACTTCAACAGCCTAGGGTCCCTCCCCTAAACTTCAGCCTGGAAGGCCCTGGAACCCAGGCCTGCGCTGTCTGCCAAAACCTTTCCGGGAACCCAGCAGAGAACAGAGCCCCTTCCTGCCAGCCTGGCACTCCCCAGGCACAAGGTGTCCCTAGGGGTACCTTGAAGACACCCCAGGAGACTAGAGTACTGAACAACCCCTCCTCCCTAGGAACCACCCTCCTCTGGCCTTTTGCCACGTCGTCAATGGCCCCACCGGACCACAAGAATCAGCAAGCGCGAAGGAGGAATTTTGTGGCTGGGTGGCCAGCTTCTGGGGCCTTTGCTGTGGCTTCAGGTGGGAGGGTGGAGACTACAGAAAAAGCAGACTCTCAGGCTTCAGAGGACCACGCCACCTGCTTCTCCCTCCCTCCCTCCCTCCCTCCCGGGAGGAAATCTTAAGGGCCCCAGTGGTTTTGAAAGGAGGGGACCGGAAGAGACACAACACTCTGGGTCAAACGAGGACGGGGCAGAACTCTCTCTTAATTCTTCTAGGATGCTCTTCCTTGGTACCCTTACCCACCAAACCCCAAAGCAAACTGCTTTCCCTGCAACTAACAGTCACTAACCACTCTTGAGACCTCCAGAGGCGTCCCAGGGTGGGTGGGGCTTGGAGGGACCCCTGGGCCTGTAGCCGGCATCTCCGTGGTTCTCCCCTTGCCTGGGTACAGCGAGGAGGGTACTCCAGTCCCAGGTGGGCTGAGCCTACGGTGCTCCGGCCCGGAGAGACGGCTTCTTGGAGGGGTGAGGAGGTCTCGTACCCGACCATGTGGAGGTCTTGCAGCGCCGCGCCCTCCCTCCCCATGCGGAGCCGGCTGCTGACCGCAGGCTGCAGGAGCGGTTGATCTGGGGAGCGGGCGAGCACACCCACTTACCCAGCTGCTGAGTCAGGCTGTTCTCCCTCACGCTCGCCCGCCCGCCCGCCTGCTCTCGCCCGGGACATTGTGTTCCAGCCCCAGCGCGCTGGCAGCGGGCCCAGGCGCTCACACCAGCCTCCTCGCCCTGTTTGTGCTCGCGGCTTGCGCTGTGGCGCAGCCTCCCGTGGCCGCGGGGACTCTCAGAAGGCACCCCTGTAGGGTGGACCCAGCAGCCATGAGCACTCGCCAGCTTCGGAGCACCCACGCCTCTCCAGATTCCCTGGCTGGGTGCATCCCCTATCCCCGGATTTATGGAATATGAGGACGGTTGGGGGCTGGGGCAGGTGTTGAGAGCCCCCACCCTCCTTCCATACAAATGCTTAGTCCTGGTGCTGCAGAAGGGCAGTTGGAAGCACGCCAGACCCAGACTTGGGAGACCTGGAATGTGGTCACGTGACAACAGAAGCCCGCTTTGAGGGGACCAATTCAAGCATCCTCCCCTTTCCTCACCCCCTCCCCTTGATCCGTCACAGACTTCGGGAGCACGGAGACTCCAGGGATTCCCGGAGCCCGCAAGCAAGCCCAGCTCTTTTGGAAAGCTTAGGAAGCCCCTGGCAGGATGCTAAAAGGAGGGAGCGCCTAGTGGGAGTGGTAGAGCCGGGGCAGGGCGGCGCAAGAGGACCCCAAAGGCTCTGCCTATTGTCCAGCCCCCAAACACTGGTGTGTTACTGAGAGCCATCATTTATTTCTCTCAGCCCGATCTGCAAAGACAACACCAAGTGCTGGCTCCTCTCCAAAGAGAGGACTGTGTGCCGAGCCTGAGCGTCTACACATGGAACACTCTGGGGTGGTCCCGCTAAGGAGGTCATGAAAAGTGAGACATACTTTCTTTTTTTAATATCTATTTTATTTTTAATGTGTGTGTGTGTGTGTGTGTGTGTGTGAGAGAGAGAGAGAGAGAGAGAGAGAGAGAGAGAGAGAGAGAGAGAAAGAGAACACGCACGCGGGACACACACACACACACACACACACACACAGAGTTTGGAGTCCAGAAGAGGGCATCAAATCCCCAGGAGCTGGAGATCCAGGTAGTGGTCAGCCACCTAGTGTGGGCACTGGGAACCAAACTCAGGTCATCTGCAAGAGCATCAATCACTCTTAACCCTTGAGCCAGCCCTCTCTCTAGACGCACAGACATCATTCCCAAAGCCTTATCTTTTCTCTTCTTCCCATACCTCCACGTTTCTGTGCACTGTCTGTCAGGGTGGTGCCTGCCTTCTGTCTCGTCATCCCTCCAGCCTCAGATAGGAAGCACCCACTAAACCCTGAACCCCCTCCTCTCCCCACACCCAACTTACTTTGCAGCTTCCCTGAAGCTCAGCAGCCTGGGGTCTGTCCCTTGTAGCTATCTGTTCACTCAGCCAGTTCTAACCTGATTAGAAGAACCTGGAAGCTGAAACAAAGCCAAGGTTTTTCTTAAGGCCTCCTCATTCATACCCCTAACCTCAGTCCAACTCATCTCTCCCAGGCCAAGTATGATACTGAGGTTGCTGGTCAACAAAATACCTTTGGGGGCGTGTTGTAAGCCAGTTGGAGAGACAGACAAAACGGGAGTGATTAAATGGCAACCCAAAGCACCAGGTGGCCAGCATGTAAAGTGTGTGTCAGCCACAGAAAGGCCTCCCAGAAAGTTCTATACCCTGGGTTTTGTGTGTGAGTATGGGGGGGGGTAGGGGGAGGAGAATCAGGGAGGGGTGGAGGTGACTCATTTTAGTTGACATCCGCCCCAGTCTTCATGCTAAATGTCTCCCATGTATTAACCCTGCTACTTCAGGGGCAGTTTTGAGGGAAGGGTTAGGAAAGGGACAGCACCCAAGCCTCGCCCACTCAAGGCCAAGCGCCTCAGTCCTTGGGCACTGCCTGTTCCCTGGCCTGCCACACCCACATCCTACACCCAAGAGTGCCCAGCACTGCCCAGCACTGGAGAGCTCTCTCCCACCCCCTGAAGGGCTGGTTGTGTGACCTTGGACGAGGCACTTCCTCTGTCACCTCCCTTGCAGCTCTCTCATGCTGTGGCTCTGTGAGTCCCTGTCTGAAGAATGCTTGCCACCTTTCCGCCCCCCCACACGTCACCTGGGCTGTGATGGCAGCCCACCCTCATGCTGTGTGTACACACTCGTCGATCCTCCTCCTAGCCCACCCTCCTCCACCTTCATCCCACACCCAAGCCCCTATCTGGAGCTGGGAGAGGAAATATGGTAGGGTTTCCTGTGGCCACCCAAGGGACAGGGGCTTTCTCTGGGGTGCCCGACCTGAGGGAGAAGTTGGGGGAGGAGGCTCCTCTGATGCCTCCCCACGGTGCTGTCTGCCCTGTTCCCACCTCGTAGGAAGCTTGGTACAGTGTGTTACCCTGGGGCCGGAATGTACCGTGTGTTTCCAATGGCCTCTGTCCAGTCCCACCCTGGCTGTTTCTTATTTATACTTCTCCAGCGGTGGCATCCTGCTGTCCAGCACTGGCTCTCATCTGCCCACCTCTCAACTGAGTCCCCGTGGCTCAGAGAGTCAGCCTTCAGTCCCTGGTCCCCACAGTCTATGGAGTGGTGGAGAGCCCAGGGAGATTACCTTGGAGGGGGAAGGCAAACTCCAGAAGGGTTCAGGAAGCCCCCAGCTCATATTCACTCTGTTTCTCTCTCTCTCTGTCTCTCTGTATCTCTGTCTCTCTGTGTCATTGTCATTCTCTCTTTGTCTCTGTCTTTCTCTCTGTGTATCTCTCTCTGTGTGTGTATCTCTGTCTCTGTGTCTCTCTGTGTTATCTCTCTGTCTCTCTGTCTTTCTCTGTGTCTGTCTGTGTCTCTGTCTCTCTCTGTGTGTCTGTCTGTCTGTGTCTGTGTCTGTCTCCACACCCTCCCCCCCCCCCTCAGCATCTCTGAGTCTGAGGTTGATCCCTTTCCTGAACTCATTCATTGTCTGTATTTGTTTCTTGCACTTCAGCTGTACCTGAGCCCAGATGGATCAGAGGGGTGGACACCTTAAAGCTTGACTGTTCAAGTATGACAGATGGCCCTGCCAGCCACAGGTCATAGGCAGAGGTAGGGACCTGGGGAGGGCAGGGATCCACCCCAGCCTTTCATTATCAGGACTCACAGTCCCCAGCAGAGCTGCAAACTGGAACAGCATGTTTCATTTATAGACACAATCTTGCTATATATCCCAGGCTGGCCTTGAGTTCACGACTCTCCCGTCCCAGCCTCCTAAGCAGTGGGATTGCAAACACCATTGATGACACTGGCCCACAGGACAGGCTAAAATCTATTTGCAAGGTCCCTGAGATACCATTAGTAGATTTGGAGTGTCAAACTCCCTTTCATGACCCCCAGCTTGGGATATTTGGTCTACCTGTAACAACCTACCTAGAGACAAACGGGCTGATATGACTGACATAGCCCAGGCTAGCCTTAAATTCTCTGTGCAGCTGACGATGACCACGAACACTTGACCCGCCTGCCTCTGTCTTCTGAGTGCTGGCATGATAGGGTTATGTCACCTTGCCCAGCTCACAGCACAGGCCTTTCTTACCACTGTCCACAGCAGGGCTCTGGCTGTCCCACAGGTCTATCCAAACCTAGCATGAGCCCGAGTCTCCTCTGAGGAGGACCAGCAGCCACCCTGCTGCTTGGGAAAGCTGCAGTGGTCACCCAAGGTCGAGGTGCCTTGCTTCCTGTCACGGGGCTCTTCTGAGCAGGGGGATGAAGAAACTTCCAGGATGTCCTATATCCGGCGATGTGTGGCCTCTCACAGAGCCCTGCCACCCCAGGAGAGGAGGGGAGGGTCACAGCTCCACAGTGCCTGCCCAGGCTTCTCTCTGCTACCAAAGCGGATGGAGCAGTGACACCAAGTAGCCGAGTGTGGCTGCTGTGTGCTGGTTTCTGGCTTCCTGTCCTCAGTGGCTCTCTTGGGGACACTGTGTTCTGGGTAGCTTTTTCTCCCTCTAAGTTCATGCTTCCTCTTTTTCCTATCCTTGCTTACCCAGACTTCTGTTTATACAGCTCTAGCTGTCTGGAGTCACTTTGTAAAATATTACATTTGTTTATTTACGTGTGTGTGTGTGTGAACATATGCACCACACTCGCATTGGCAGTCAGAGGGAATCAGTTCTGTCCACCATGTGGGTCCTGGGATTGAACATCAGGTCATTAGGCCAGCTTATTTCCCAAGCACTAACTTGACCCTTCCCAGGTCCCCCCCAGTACAGGTTACCCTTTCCCTGGACTTTTCTGCAAGTGTCAGGCTCCTGAGTTCAGAGGGCACTTATTCATTGCCTAACATATGCCCTGGGACCCAGACTCAAAAAGCTGTCTTTATTAAGCACCCTACTGTGTGCAACTGGCATTGTGCCTTGCCCAGAGCAGTGGTTCTCAATCTTCCTAGTGTGATGACCTTTGAATACAGTTCCTCAAGTTCTGCTGATCCCCCCACCATAAAGTTATTTTTGTTGCTATTTCATAACTAATTTTTCTACTGCTATGAATCATAATGTAAGTATCTGGTATGCAAGATATCTGATATGTGACCTCTATGAAAGTGTCCTTTGACTTCCAAGTGGGTCTCCACTCAGGTTGAGAGCAACTCCCCTAGAGGCATGGGTACTGGTTGTTCCTTCCCCTCAAGACCTCTGGATAACATGCAAATGCATAAAACCATATCCTAAGGCCTTGGGAACTTGGGGACCTGGGTGTGGCCAGAGCAGAAGGTTCTGGCAGGGCTCTTTGGAGAAAGTTAATCTTCTTCAGGTCTACAGAGAGCTGGCTAGGCACAGCACAGTGCAAACTGTTCCAGGTACAAGGGACACAGGGTGTGAAGCAGTCCTGTGCTCTCCGGCAGGCAGCAGGCACTGTTTGATCTGGCTGGACACAGAGTGCAGGTTGAGGAGGCCAGGGGGATGAGGCCAGAGGCAGGCAGGCCCAGACGGTGCAGTACCTCGTGTTCCAGCAAAGGGCTGACCTTTATCCTGGAGCAGCCGGAAGCTCAACAGCCTCGCGGTTCCCTGTACCCAGGGAGCTTCAGGGCTGGGTGAGGGCCAGGCCCAGAGTGTTCTGCAGGCCTCTATTAAGGAACATTTACTGCCCTTTGGCTCAGGGAGGCCTGTGGGAGAATCAGTCACTTAAATCTAATGTCCTTTGCAAGTCTGGCTGTTCATTCATTCGAAAGAGCTCAGAGGTCATCCATCTGATGCCCAGCAAACACTTAGTGCTGCCCCAGGCTGGCTCTGCTCTCAAGAAACTTACATCCTGGGTGGCTAGGGCCATAAACAAGCAGGCAAATGAAACAAATTAGCAGATAATGTGGGATCAGAAGTGCACGGGAGAAAGGAACAGGGAGGTTGCTGAGAGTGGGGGTGTACCCGCCCAGCAGGGAAACCAGCAGTCCCAGGGAACATCTGGAGGGCCAGCTCTCCCCACAAAAGCAGCAGCAGAGCTCTTCCAAGGTACCTCCCCCAAGGCGTGAAGGAGCTTGGCATTTCCAGGCTAGAGATGGCAGTGAAACACATCACTCTCCAGGACATGATGGAAAGATGAGGGGACCCATTTTGTAGAGATGGAAACCGAGGCTTAGAGTGGCTGAAGACCTCTGGCCAAGAATCACAACTGGAGGTTGGGTGTGGTGACACCACGCCTTAATCCTATCATTCAGGAGGCAGAAGCAAACAGATCTCTGTGAGCCTGTAAGGTTAGCCTGGTCTCCATAGTGAGTGTCCAGGCAGCCGGGGGTACATAGTGAAACCCCATCTCAGAATCCATCCATCAAAGCGGGTCGTGGTGGCGCATGCCTTTAATCCCAGCACTCGGGAGGCAGAGGCAGGCAGATTTCTGAGTTCCAGGCCAGCCTGGTCTACAGAGTAAGTTCCAGGACAGCCAGGGCTATACAGAGAAACCCTGTCTCAAAAAACCAAAACAAACAAACAATCCATCCATCAATCATAACTTGTGACTATAAAGTCAATTTTTTTTTTTTTTTTACCAAGTATCAGGAGCAACACTCAGCTGCCCTGAATCAGCTAAGCAGGTTTAGCCTCGGAAACTTTGTCTCTTTGTCCCCTGAATACAGTCTCTGACACCCCCCAGGCTCTGTCTTACCTGTCACAGTCCTAAGCCTGCTTCTGACAGTTAAGGGAATAAGGCTTGCCCGGGGGTGGGGCATTTCACACAGGGCTGGGACAATCAAAGCTTTGTCCCGTTTCAATGTGGAGGTCAAAGGCAGAGCAGTCCAGAGGACCTGAAAACCCAAGATACGAGACAGGATCCGATTAGAGCCTCCCCTCCCCACCCCTTTTCCTTCCTCATTCCTCATCTTTCCCTCCCTCTATTTCCTCCCCTCTCTCCTCTTTTCTCCTTCCTCCCATCCCCCTCCTCCTCTCCTGTCTTCTCCCCCACCTTCTCTTTTCTCCCCCTCTCTCCTCCCTCTACCCTCTCCTCCATTTCTTCTTCCCCTCTGTTCCTCTCTTCTCCTTCCGTATCCCCCCACTTCCCTCCCCGTCCCCACCCCTCCATCTCTTCAAGCCTCCTTCTCTCCCCGACGCTCTCCTCTTTCCCCCTCCCCTCCCTATTCCCGGCACCCCTCCGCCTCGGTTTGCTCAGTTGGGATCCCACACTGATACATCTTGTACTTCCCGTTTCCAGGGAAATTCCTTGCCCACTCGACCACACCCGCCCTTGAGGACCTACCCATCTCTTTGGGTAGAGCAGAAGCCAGACAGGAACCTGGATTGTGAGGCGAACACCCTCAGCCCCCTACTGGGTGCGCCAAGAGCCTCCGAGGGGCAGGGGGATAGCTCCCCAACAGCCAGAGCCTGGCTTGGAGAAGAGGTGGGGACCTCGTGGAATACGTGACTCTGGCCTCTCCAGCTGCAGTTAGTAGGACAGAGACCCCTCCCCACCGGTGTCCTGACTTCTCCTGCTTCCCGCCCTTGCTGTCACCACAGCACGCTGGCACACAGATACTGGGGCCCCTCCCAGGCACCCTGAGAGAACCAGTTACAACTGGGGGCGCCTGGCCCTGTCAGGGTCACAGAGTCTCAGCAGGCCCTCCACCCCTTCCCGCTCCCCCAGGTCTCAAGCAGAACCACCATTCTGTCCTTCGCTGCTGGGGGGTGGGGGGGCTCTACGCAGGGATTCGAGACAGGCACTTTTTTTCTTGACTTTCACTGGGCGCCACTCCCTAAACCCCCAGCCCTAGACTGGCCCGAGGAGGCCGGCTGGGAAAGCCCCTCCTAGGAAGAGGAAACCGGTGCATTCTGCTTTCCAGTTAATTCTCAGGACCCGGCGTGGCAGGCAGACGGGGAGCTGCACAGATGGGGAAGTTCCACCTCATTCCTGGTCTCTGTGCCTCACAAATTTGGGGAGCGAAGGAGATGTAGTGTGGAGTCAGAGTTCTCAGCGTTAGGAACTGGGGGCGCAAGGGACCACTGGGTTATTGTCACGGACTTCTGGGAGTTTCCACAGAGGCTAATTTTATGGTTTTCTTTTTTTTTTTGTTTTTTGATATAGAGTCTTCACTAGCCCTGGCTGGCCTGGAAGAGGCTGTGTAGACAAACTAGCCAGGCAGAAATAGTGATTTGCCTGCCCCTGACTCTTGAGTGATAAGATCAAAGGTGTGAGCCACCACACCCAGCCTTTTACAGAAATTTATTTATTTTTTTTGGTTTTTCGAGACAAGGTTTCTCTGTGTAGCCTGGCTGTCCTGGAACAACTCACTTTGTAGACCAGGCTGGCCTCAAACTCAGAAATCTGCCTGTCTCTGCCTCTTAAGTGCTGGGATTGAAGGCATGCGCCACCACTGTCCGGCCCCAGAAATTTTTTAAAATTACATTTTGCTGTGGCTGGTGAGGTAGCTCAGTGGGTAAAGGTACTTGCTGCCCAGCTTGATGGCCTGAGTTGGTTTCTGAGACCCAAATGGTGGCACGGGAGAACTGACTCTGATCTGTATATTGATGCACAGACACCCAAAGCGCACACTCACACACACATACAGAGGACTCACACATACACATACACACGCATGCACACACAGCACACATACATACACGCATGCACACTCACACACAGGATTCACACACATATACACATGCACACAGCACACATACATACACGCATGCACACTCACATACACAGACTACACATAGGACTCACACACATACATAGGACTCACATACACATACACATACACACACATCACACATAAATACACTCACACATATATACACACTCATATACAACACACATTATACACACACAGACCACATACACAACACTACACACAGGATTCACACATACACAGAGACTCTGCCCCATACCACACAGGCCCTCCCTCCACACAACACAGGACTCACACACACACACACACAGGACTCAGACATGCATATACACCCATGCACACACTTTCACACACAGTACATACACATACCACATACATCACACGCACACAAGTACTCGAAATCACATAACACTCATATATAAACATACACTCACAAACACATACACATGCACACTCACATATCACATACACCAAACACACACAGACACATACAGGACACACACACACTCACAAACACACACACGTGCACATTCACACACCATACACACATAGGTCTCACACACACACACTACACACAGGACTCACACACAAGACTCACAAACACACATACACACCCATGCATACACTCATACACATACCCAGCACATACCATATACACAGATCACACACACACATACCACACATACTCATATGCACATACAAATACAGGATACTCACACATGCCACATACACATATACTCACATAATATACACTCATAGACACAGCATACATATATACACTCACACACACTCATGCACACATTCACATACTACACACACCATACACACACAGACCATACACACCACATACACGCATGTACACACTCAAACACATGACACACATTCACACATACCACACATACATACATTCACACACCACACACTCACACGATAAACACAGATACATACACACACACACACACACACACACACACCGTCCACACACACAAATATAGTTCAGACTGAGGAGGTGCTTAGCAAGTTTGTGTGCTTACTCTGAAAGCAAGAGGACCTGAATTCAAATCTCCAGAGCTCAGATCTGTGTAAGCCCAATATCAGAGGTGGATCCCAGGCGATTACTGGCTAACTAGCCTGGCCTGACCCAAGCTCATCGTGTTCAGAGAGAGATCCTGTCTCAACAAAGAAAGTGTAAAATCGACAGACAGACAGACAGACAGACACATCTGATAGATACAATCTGGACACCCACTCGTGTACATAACACATTCACACAAAAAGAGGGCTGAAGGGATGGCTCAGGAGTTCAGAGTCTGTATTCCCTTTCCATAGGACTTGGGTGTGGTTCCCAGTACCACAGGCCTATAAGTCCAGCTCCAGAGAGCACAGGCATTCCTGTCCTTTGTGGGTGCCCACGGACATGACAGACAGATGCCTACAAACACACACATTCAACATGTGTTTGGCTGGGCATGGTGGTACATGCCTTTAATCTTAGCACTCTGGAGTCAGAGGCAGGCGGATTGATCTCTGTGATGTTGAGGCAAGCCCGGTCTACAAACTGAGTCCAGGACAGCCAGTGCTGCTACACAGAGAAATCCTATCTCAAAAAACTAAAAATTGAAAAAGAAAACCCAAAATTATTTCCATTGTTGTTATTGTTATTATTATTATTATTATTATTATTATTATTATTATTATTATTAATTTTTGTTTTTTGAGACAGGGTCTTTCTATGTAACAGCCTTGGCTGTCCTGGAACTAACTTTGTAGACCAGGCTGGCCTCAAACTCAGAAATCCGCCTGCCTCTGCCTCCCAAATGCTGGGATTAAAGGTGTGTGCCACCACTGCCCGGCCAAAATTAACTTTAGAGGCTCGCCTTGAAGATCTTGCTGTCTCCATCCACCCCAGTGCCAGGATTCCAGGCATGCACCCCCATGCCCAGCTTTCAAGGTGCTGGGGATAGAACCCAGATATTCATGCATGCTAGGTAGTTTAGCCCTATCTCCAGCCGTGGACAGGAACAGGCAGAAAGGCCTCCACTCAGGACTTACTTTAACTTGGATACCACAGGAGGCTGGAGTCAGCCTTGAGATTAGACTCAGAGAGACCTTGAGTGAAGGGGGGGGTGAGGAAGAGGGTCAGCGTGACTCTTTTCCTAGCTGTCGGTCCCTAGTGAGACAGCAGCCCCTCCCCCTCCTAGAACCCCTCACCAAGCTTGGGGGGGGCATGGGGGGTGGGGAGTGAGGTTAGGGGGTGGCAAGGCCAAAACTTTGTCATCCAGCCCGGGTCAGGCAGAAGTGGGGGCTTTGTGGTGAGCTGATCTCTTTTCGTCTTCCCTTTCAAGGTCATTAAGATTCTGGGCCTCCTCCATCTTTCTGTCCGCCTGGAGAAGAGAGAACTGAGCTTACTAGAGAGGCGCGAGAGGGTCCAGAGGGGCCCAGCCCTCTCTCTAAAACACCGATCTGAAGCTGTGGCCGCTGGGTGCCCTAACTCCCGCCAGCTGCGGGGGACCAGAGGATGACTGAGGTACATTCTACTGGCTGTGACATCAGAGTTGGCATTCCCAGGTGAGAAGAGGGCTTTATCTCATCTCCGGATGAGGCCCCAGAGAGGCGACTTAGGAAGAAACAGTGAGCTGCGGGCAAAGGGAGGCAGGGGAGGGAGACTCCCTTGAACACTCCAGGCACACCCAGCAGTGTTTCTTCTCTGGGCTTTGTCTCCTGCAAGGCCCTGGCAAGGAAGAGGGAGCATTGACCTGGAGTCGGGAGCCCTCACTTCCGGCTCTAGGGTTCTCACTTCCTCTCTCCGGGGCAGTGGTCTCCAGCGAACAACAAGAAGGAAGCAGTCTTTGAATGTCCTTAAATCTTGTCAGATTTCCTTTTCCCTGCCCCTAGAGTTATGTCTGCCCCCTGGAATAATGGGATGTCACACCTTCCCACCGAGCAGCAGGCAGCCGGGTCTGAGAGTCACCCTGGAGTCCTGGGGCACTTTGGGCAAAGCTGTGTGCTTTGGGAAGGGCCCCAGGAAGAAGACAGTCACAGGCACCCAGGGAGACAATGTCCCTCAACAGACACAGGAGCTGGGTGTGGTGCTACACACCTGTAATTCCAGGCCCTGGGAAGCAGGCTTTCCAGGTCGGCCTTGGCTACCTTGTGAGGTTGAGGCCAGCCTGAGCTACTTGAAACCCTGTCCCTCCCCAGTGCTGGGCAGATGGCTTAGTGAGTAGGATCCCCAGAACCTACTTTAAAAGCCAGGCATGATGGTGCTGTGTGTCTGTAATACCAATACTGGGGAGACAGCAGAGTCAGGGGGACCCTCAAAGGTCATTGCCTGGACAACCTTATCGAGTCAGCTTGCTTCAGGTTTAGTGAGAGACTGTCTCAAAAAATAAAGGTGGGTAACCATTGCCACTTACTGTCCATCTCTGGCACACACACACAAACACACACACACCCCAAAAAAGCATAAACATAACAAAATGCACCGCTTCTAGGTCAGGCCTAGTGGTGTACACTTTTAATCCTCAGGAGACAAGAGGCCCGATATATTTTGAGACTGTCTCAAACAGCAACAGCAACAACAACAACAGCAAAACCAAATATGTCTCCCACAACCTCACCCAAGCCCACACCCACTTGCCTGTCCGACAGCACATCAACCTGTTTACAAAAATCTTTCCCATGTACCAGTTAGAGGGTACCATCCTTATACTCACAGACACACAGACACAAGCGGAGACACCGACATAGTCACATGAGCACGCAGTATCATTCTCACCTGTGCCGGGAAGGGATCTCAGGAACCCACCAGCACAGAGCCCCGCTCGCCCCTGGCTGACTCTGGGTTCATAGCCATCCGGAATCATTTCTTCTGTTCTTCCTCCTCGCACCTGGTATGAAGTAGAGGAAGCATCCAGAGCTGGGGTTCACCTCGGGGCACCCTGCTTGAGTGGCAGGCAGGCAGGGGCTACAGACGGGGAGGGCAGGTGAGAAGCTGGGTAGACTGTCCCTTCAGTACACAGACATCTCTAAGGCACTGTGGTTTACGGGACCAATGTATTGATGCTGATTTCTCGTTGTTTTTTCTTATATTTTCGGTTGTGAGCCATCTCTCCGGCCCTTGTTTTTTCTTATTAGACTTCTGTTTTTGTTATGTTTTGCCCGAGTGTATATATGTGTACCACACGCAGGTCTGGGGCCGAGAAGGTGAGGAGAGGGTGTTTTGACTCCCCTTGAACTTGAGTCGTGAGGTGGTTGTGAACCGCTATGTATGTTCTGGGAACTGAACCTGGATTCTTCTGGAAGAACAGCCGATGCGCTGAACTGCCTGGCCATCTCTCCAGTCCCTTCCAGTCACATTGCTTAACTGTCCTACCCTGCTTTGTGCATATGTGATGGCTTCGTTGTTGTGAAACTGGCTTCATGTAGCTCCGGCCTGGCCGCAAATTAGCTATGTAGCCAGGATGCCCTTGACTTCTGACCCTCTAACCTCTGCCCAGATAAGTGCTGGAATTACAGATCTGTAGCTTCCATGTTGAAAGACAACTTTTCTCTGCTTCAACTGAGGCAGAGGCCTGAGCAGAGACGGGGTTAGCACGTCTTTGCCTGAAGTTATGACCTTCTAAAAAAATTAATTAATTTAGTTTTGTGTGGGTGTGGGCAGGCGGGTACTGAGGTGTGCTTGTGGAGATAAGAGGATTGTGGAACTGGGTGGGGCTGGGGTGTGGCTCGGCAGGGCATCTCTGTACTTCTGCTTCTTTGACTCCCTTACGTTGGAGGGACAACTTGTGTCCGATCTTTGATTCAACAAGCACTTATGCTTGGAGCCATTCTCAGGGACCGTCACCTGCCCTCTCCAACCCTGTGGTTTACCGGTTGTCACAGTTCAGGTGTCGTGGCCTGGCATTCGGATTATGTTCCTAAAACAGATGAAAAACCTTCGTTACACTTATGTGTTTGTGGGTGTGGGTGTGGGTGGGGGGAAGTGCATGTGTGTCACCACACGCTACTGTGTGCAAGTGTAGGTCAAAGGACAACCCGTGGGTGATGGTTCTGTCCTTCCACCTTTGAGGTCTTGGAGACTGAGTTCAGGCCATCATGCTAGCCAGCAACCTTCTTTCCCTGTTGAGCTATCTGCTGGCCCCGAGTCACTGAAACTCCTTATCCTCTACTTCCTGTGTGCTGGGATTACACCGGGCCTTGACTCCTGCTGGAGGGGCCTCTTAGAGAGGACTGGGTTCTGGTTATGAAGCACAGAGCCTCCTGCTTCACACGGGGCAGGCAGATGTTCTCTCTGACTCCTCCAGGCATTGTGGCCTTAACCCGTGGCCACCCAGGGAGAGGGGTCACGTCAGTGACACAAACCTACCAGATCTGAAGAGCCAAACAGGGAGGAAGTTTGGAGTTGATTCAGTCTTGTTCAGCTATGGACACTGTGCCCAGAGCATGTGCCCGGGGCTGGCGGGATGGAGACAGTGGAAGATACAAGACTCTAGTGGAGCCTCAGAGTCACACTCAGTGACAGACATGTTGCCATCCTTCTATAGAACCCCAGTTGAGGCAAGAAAGCTGAGTGTCCCAGGCCAGACTAACCACACAAAGACCCTGCCTTAAAACAAAACAAAACCAGAAAGGAAACAGTAGTGGGTGGTGCTGGGTGTGTTGTTCAGTGGGTAGAGCACTTGCTTCCTAAAAGGTGAGGAAGGTGAGAGTCAATGCCTTGTAAACTCTAGGCCCGTGGGGCCCAGCTGTAATCCTAGACCTGGGGAGTCAGAGGTAGGGATGCCCAGAGGAAACGCTGGCTAAAGCAGCTGCCTGGGCAGCTCTGGGATCTACAGGAGACTTTGCCTCATCACGCAAGGGAAAGAGAGATTGAGGAAGACACAGATCAACCACTTCTGACCCTCTACAGGCATCTGAACACACACATAGGCAGGCACACACATGCACGCAAACACACACATGTATACATACATACATGCACACACATACACATGTGTGCAAACACACACATGTGCACTTACACACATGCACACAAGCATGCAGGCACACACTCAAACACATACACACACACACACACACACACACACATGCACATGCCACATACAAATACACATTAAAAAAAAAAAAAAAGCCAGACAGAGAAAGAGCAGCTGGCCAGCATTTACCAAGCCGCCTGTTCCATCCCTGGTGTCACAAAAGCAGTGACAGCAGCCACAGAGCTCACTCTTGTCCATCGCCCCACCCCCACTG
>NC_034610.1:23478026-23502062 GCF_900095145.1 Mus pahari | reverse complement strand
ATCTATCTATCTATCATCTATCTATCTATCTATCATCTATCTATCTATCTATCTATCTATCTATCTATCTATCTATCTATCTATCTATCTATCTAGTGACAGAGTCTTGTGTAGCACAGGCTGGAATTGAACTTGACATATAGGCAAGGATAACCCAAAATTCGGATGACAGGCAAGTGCTGCCACACCCGGCTCTTCCTGGTTTTTGAATGGAATTCAAACAAGTCTCAAGCCCAAGTTTCTTCCAGTTGGTCAAGAGAGATGTCCTTGTTGCTAGGGCTTGCAGGTGGGGTGTTTGCCCATCATTGCGACACTTGGCAGGCAAAGCAGGAGCAACCCTGTAAAAGAGAGGTCGGCCAGCACCATGTGGCACCACAAGATCCTATCTCAAAAACAAACTGAAAGAAGGAAGAAAAAGCGACCTGCTAATGACCCACTCTCCCATGATAAGTGGTAGCTACTCCTGACTGGTCTCTGTGGTTACAGCCCCAGGGAGACGGACCCACGGAGGCGTGGCCTTTGGCACATCACATCTCAGGGCCTGGGCCAGGGACAGTCATGTCCTCCAGGGCTGTCTGTGAGGGCTGCTGGCGTGGGTGAGGGCTTGGCTGACTCTTGGAAGATGTGGATGATTAAGGAAAGAAAGAAGGGCAGGGAGGCCCCACACATATTTGGACCCACAAGTACTGGGTGGTAGGAAAGGCAGCTCGGGAAGGCAGAGGGAGAGAGGATGTGAGAAGCCAGGAAGCCAGGGAGGCTGAGGGACTGGGAGGCAGGGAGGCAGGGAGGCTTGGGGGGACTTGGGGACCGGGAGGCAGGGAGGCTGGGGGACTTGGGGACCGGGAGGCAGGGAGGCTGGGGGACTTGGGGACCGGGAGGCAGGGAGGCAGGGAGGCTGGGGGGCTTGAGGACTGGAAGGCAGGGAGGCTGGGGGACTGGGAGGCAGGGAGGCTGGGGGACTTGAGGACTGGGAGGCAGGGAGGCTGGGGACTGGGAGGCAGGGAGACAGGGAGGCTGGGGGGCTTGAGGACTGGAAGGCAGGGAGTCTGGGGGACTGGGAGGCAGGGAGGCTGGGGGACTTGGGGACTGGGAGGCTGGGGGACTTGGGGACTGGGAGGCAGGGAGGCTGGGGGACCGGGAGGCAGGGAGGCTGGGGGACTGGGAGGCAGGGAGGCTGGGGGACTTGGGGACTGGGAGGCAGGGAGGGTGGGGGTCTTGGGGACTGGGAGGCAGGGAGGCTGGGACTGGGAGCAGGTCCAGTACATGGGAAGCAGCAGGGACTGACATCACCTTCTCTACCACCTTGGGGTTGTTTTGTTTGTTGGAGTTTTGTTTTTTGAAAGATTCCTTTATTTTATTGTATGGGTATTTGTGTGTATGTATGGACTGTATGTATGTGCACCACATGCATACAGTGTCTTTGGAGCCCAAAGAAAGTGTCAGATTGGGGCTAGAGAGATGGCTTAGAGCTTAAGAGCACTGACTGCTCTTCCAGAGGTCCTGAGTTCAAATCCCAGCAACCACATGGTAGCTCACAACCATCTGTAATGGGATCTGATGCCCTCTTCTGGGTGTCTGAAGACAGCTACAATGTACTCATATAAATAAACTGAATAAATTTAAAAAAAGAAAAGAAAGTGTCGGATCCCTTGAAACTGTAGTTAGAGATGGTTGAGAGTCGCCATGTGAGTGCAGGGAACCAAACCCAGGTCATCTACAGGAGCAACCAGTGCTCTCAAAAGCTGAGCCATCTCTCCTGTCCTGACCCTATGGTTTTAGGCACATGGCTGGGTTTTTTCTTACACATTTGTTCTCAGCTACCCTGTATCTGAGTTTAAACCTAGAACAAGCTTGAGTGGCAACCTACCAGGCTGGAGAATGTACTGACCTGCACTATACTGGCATGGCAGCCTGTGAGTCTCACTTCCTGTGACAGGCTTAGAGCATCAGCAGTGGCTCTCCCACTCCCTGGTTAGGCAGCTCATTTAACTTCCTTGTGCCTCCATTTCCCTACCGGCCACAAGGAGTAGGCATCTACCTATTGAGACAGTTGTTGGAGATGATATTCTTTTTTTGTTTCTTTCAAGACAGGATCTCACTATGCAGGTTTGGTTGGTCTGGAATGCTATATGTAGACCAGGCTGGGCTGTAACTCACAGAGATCCATATGTCTCCATCTCCCATATGCTGGGATGAGGAGTGTAATTATCATGCCTAGCTTGGTTCTTCTTTTCTCTGGCTTAAGAAATACCTGTTAGTTGCTCTGTGACTTCGAGGACTTTGTCTAGCTAGAGAATAACGAAAATCTCTGTAAACTCTGCTGGGGTGGGATATAAACTGGAACTGTTGCAGGTGAAGTAACAGAGTCTATGGCTCAGAGCCACTCAAGAAGCTAAGGTGGACGAGTAGATGCTTGAGCCAGTAGTGTGGGGCCAGCCTGGGCAACCGTGTACAAGGGTGTAGCTTGGCAGTAAAGCATTAGCTAGCTCTGAACCTAATTCTCAGCATTACAAAGAAACAAAGCAAAATGGAGCCTGGGCGGCGCTTGGCCAGTGCCAGGTTCAACCAGCTGCCTCTTAGGGAACCACCACAAGAACATGGATGCTCTCCTTCAGAGAAGTTTCACCCCACCCCCACCCTGGCCCCACCCCCATCTTGCTCTTTGGTTTTACTTTTACATTGTTACTTACTTATACTTGCATGTGCATATGCGTTTATGTGTGTGGTCAGAGGATAACACACAGGGGTCGGTTCTTTCCTTCCACCATGTGGGTCCCAGGAATTGGTTTCAGGTCGTCAGGTTTAGTGACAAGTGCCATTATCTGCTGAGCCACTTCACTGTCCCTTCATCTTCCCTTTGTACTGGTTATTTGGTGTCTTTTCTCATTACTGTGACCACGTGCCTGACAAGAAACAACTTAAAGGAGACAGGTGTGCCCTGGCTCACAGTTCGAAGAGATACAGTCTATCACTATAGGGAGGTCATATCAGCAGGACAGTGAGGCTGCTGGTCACATTGTATCTACATCACCAAGCCAGGTGCAAGGAAGTTAAACAGGGCCTAAGAAACCTCAGGTCCTGCCCTCAGTGGCTCCCTTTCTCCATTGAGGGTCTGACACTTAATGGTTCCTTGACTTTCCAAATTAGCTCCATTATTTGGGAACTGGGGGGGGGGGGGCGAACAGACATTTCAAGTCCAATCACAGCCTCCTTCTTTCGACTTTCCAAGGTTTCTTTTTGTTTGTTTGTTTTTTGTTTTTCCTCCAACACAAAAGTCATGCCTCACAGCTGGAGAGGTGTTCAGTGGAGATGCTCCTCAGAGATGCTCCTCAGAGATGCTCGTCAGAGATGCTTCAGTGGACTGCCCTTGTAAAGGATCAGAGTTTGGTTCCAAACCCTGTGTACTGTGGTTCAGAACCACCTGAAATTCCATCTCCAGAAGATCCCTACCCCCTTCAGACACTATATTCACATGCTCATACGTATAGTTAAGAATAAAATAAATCTTAATTTAAAAAACAAAGGCCACACTCGGATCCTTGGAAGATGGAAAGAGGTTGGGGGCCAGGATGTCAGTTACAGAGCAGAAGTTAGACTTTTGTGGGGACTGGCCTAATGCCTTTTGGGGAAGAGGTGAAATAAAAGAAAAAAAAAAAACAAACAAAAAAATGAGCTGGTTAAAAAAAAAAAGAATTTATAAGCAAATACAGAGAGGGGGCTGGAGAGAAGGCTCACTGATGGAGTGAGCTCACTGGCTGCTCTTGCAGAGGACTTGAGTTCAGTTCCTAGCCCCAACATGGCTGCTCACAACTGTCTTAGAGCCAATTTCAAGGGACGTGACGCCTCCTTATGGCCTCTGTAGGTACTTCACACAAGATACACAGTCGTATCTATAGACAACACACCAATACAGTGTAAACTGACAACACAGAGCGAAGCGGGAAGGCAATGGAGACCAGACTTAGGATAAAGCGCACACTGCATGCTTCACGTCAAGTTCATATAACACCACGCACCATCTCTGCGTACAGGTGTCTATGTTTGTTTGTTCCTTGTTTTGAGACAGGGTCTCCCTACACAGCTCAAGCTATTCTGGTACTCTATAGACCACCTGGCCTTAAACTTAGAGAGATTTCCTGCCTCTGCCTCCACGTTTTGGGGTTAAGGACATGTGCCACCGTGCCCAGCTTATGTACAGTTGGTTGGGTTTGCTGTTTTCAGTGATGGGACTCAATCCCAGGGCCTCACTAGTCCTAATCAAAACCACGTTTAGCTACAGCCCCAGACCAGTTTGATGAGGTGCCTTTAGATTTATTTATTTTGTGTGTATGAATATTTTGCCTGTATGCATGTATGTATACCACGCATGTCTTGTGTCAACAGAAGTCAGAAGGCAGCCTTGGACGCCCTAGAACCGGAACTACTAAGGGTGAGTCACCCTGTAGGTGCTGGGTGAGTCACCCTGTAGGTGCTGGGCAGGTGTTCTTAATTGCTGACTCATCTCTCCATGCCCAATTTGATGCCTTTTGACAAATGTGTTTGTCTACTTAACACTGCTCTGCCACCCTACCTACAGATCAGGGCCTTCATTCTAACCTTTTCTTTGATTTTTCTCCAACCAGTTTGTGCTTGGTCTGAGCCACCCCAGTCTCTTTTCTGCCACTGTGAATTACCTCTGTATTTATTGCTGCTGTAGTGTGTGTGTTAGGCATGTATGTGTGTGTGTGTGTGTGTGTGTGTGTGCAGCCACATGAGTGTTAGACATGTGTGTGTGTGTGCAGCCACATGTGTGTTGGGCATGTGTGTGTGCATCCCCATGTGTGTTAGGCATGTGTGTGTGAGTATGTGTGTGCAGCCACTTGTGCCATGGCCCCATGAGGGGAGGTTGGGAGACAACTCTGTAGAGTCAAGGCTTTCCTTCTGTCTTTATTCCGATTTTATGGATGGCATCACTAGGTTTATACATCACGAGTACCTAGGGCCTTTAGCTCTGCTGAGCTATCTCATAGCCTCTGGAGTTTTCTTTCTTTCTTTCTTTCTTTCTTTCTTTCTTTCTTTCTTTCTTTCTTTCTTTCTTTTTTTTTTTTTGGTTTTTCAAGACAAGGTTTCTCTGTGTAACCCTGGTTGTCCTAGAACTCACTTTGTAGACCAGGCTGGCCTCAAACTCAGAAATCCGCCTGCCTCTGCCTCCCGAGTGCTGGGATTAAAGGCGTGCGCCACCACGCCCGGCTGGAGTTATATTTCTAAAATTTTTCATAAAAGGAGTACACACTGTGTGTTCTCTCAGTGTGTCTGTGTGTCTGTCTCTCTTTCTCTCTCTCTCTGCATTTGAGCGTGCAGCCACACAGAGTGACCTGAAATGGGTGTGTGGCAATCTCTCACTGGAGTGCACCTTGTTCTCCATCCTTGCAGGCTTTTCTGTCCCTTCTCCTCCTTCTCCTCACTCACCGAACATTTCCTAGAATTCGGGTTTGTTTGTTATTTGAGACAAGGTCTTGTTTCCGTAGCCCAGGTTGGCCTGGGATTAAGCGTCTTATCAAGTTACTCTTTCAGCCCTGTGGGAACATCAGCTCCACAAACAAAATCAACCGGTTTGATTTCTTTACGCCGACAAGTGCCTGGTATCTGCTGACAGAGAGGTCCTAGTAGGCACTCAGAGCATTGATCTTGAGGGTCCCAGCCATGGCACGTGAAGCATCGAAGCAGAAATATTTAAGGCATGACCTAGCTTTATTGGGTTTGGCTATCTCCAGTTGCTAAAAGCACATGGAACAAGACAGAAGAGAAAGCCAACCATAGGTCCACCAAATGATCAAAGTTAAAAAGGAAGAGATGGCTCAGCAGTTAGGAACACCAGCTGCTCTTCTAGAAGACCAGGGTTTGATTCCTAGCACCCACATGGTGTCTCACAGATTCCAGGATCTGACGGCCTCCAGGGGCATTGCATCTATTGGGTGTGCATATAGACCTGTAAGCACGCACTCATACACAAGAAATCAAAATAAACCTCAAACAAACAAATAACAATAACAACAAAAACCCACCAACTCATCCAACATGGGGGTGTATGCTTGCAATCTGTAATTTCCTCAGAAGACTGAGGAAAAATAAGAAAGATGTCTGAATTATGTAGTCCTGGCTGTCTTGGAACTCTCTCTGTAGACCAGGCTGGCCTCAAACCCACAGAGAACCACCTGCCTCTGCCTCCCCAGTGCTGGGCTTAAAGGCGTGCATCACCATACTCAACTTTAGTTTGCTTTCTATTGTTGTGATAAAACACTGGAACCAAGAGCAGATTGAATAGGAAATGGTGTATATAGTTTGCTTATCCCAACCACAGCCTCATGAAGCAACATCAGAGCAGAAATGCAAAGCAGGAACCAGGAGGCAGGAGATGAGGCAAAGACTGTGGAGGGGTGCTGCTGACTGGCTTCACACTCAGGGCTTGCTCAGCCTGCTTTCTTAAACCATACAAGACCATCTGCCTAGGGGATGGCACCACCCACAGTGGGCTGGGTCCTTCCATGTCAATCATTAATAAAAAAAAAGAAAAAGAAAAAGAAAAATTCCCCCCAGGTGGGCTGGGGTGAGTGGGTAGAAACAGGTTTGGGTTCAAGTGACAGAAAGTGTAAAGTAACATCACAATTAGACTTTCCCAACCCTGTCCAGTGATGTCCAGAGGTAAGCATTCACACAGGACTCTACAATGATCAGAGACCCAGAGTCCCACTGCCTTTGTCTTTGCTGTTTTCAACAAGCACTTTGACCTCATGATCCAGTGTGGTATCTGGGCTCCCGCCATTGCATCTGCATTTATTTAGCAGAAAGGTGAGAAGAAATGCTGTGAGCCTCTCTTTCCTTTTTAATTAGTTAATTAATTAACTAATTTATTACATCCCAAATGCTGCCCCCTCCAGGTCTCCACTCTCCAGGTCCCCACTACCCTTTTGCCTCTGAGAAGGTAGCCTCTCTCCCAACCCAACCCTCTCTTTTTAAAAATCTTCGAACATCTTTTCTCCTCTCATTAGCCCGGAGATGAGTTCTTACCTAGCTGCAAGGGAGCCTTGCAAATGTATCCCTTTTCCAGGTAACCACATACCTACGAAACCATTAGGGGAAGAGGAAAATGAATAATGGAGGGTGAATAGAAATTTTTTTCTTCTATATTACATGGAAATTTACTTCATTGAAAAGAAAAAAAAGGGCCTGGAGAGATGGCTCAGGGTGAAAAGATTTGCTTCCAGAGGATCCTAGTTACTCAGTACTCACATGGTGACTTACAAGTGTCTGTTACTCCAGTTCCAGGGCATTCACAGGCCTCCACAGACACCAGGCAGTAATACGGTACACAGGTGTGCATGTAGGGAAAACACCCATACACACAGAATAAAAATAAATATATATCTTTTAGAAAAAGAAGGTAGCAGAGGAGAAGCCATTACTGTCTCCTCCTCTGGCTGTGATGGTGTGTTCCTGTAACCCCAGCACTTAGGGTAGAGGCAAGAAGATCAGGTGTTCAGGGTCATCCTTGACTACAAATTGCATTCAAGGCCAGTCTGGGGTATGTGAGTCTCTCTGTCTCTCCCTATCTCAGTCTCTGTCTCACTCTTTCTCCCTCTCTCTCTCCTCTCTCTGTCTCTCTCTCTCCTCTCTCTGTCTCTATCTCCCCCCCACACACACTCACACACCCTAAAGAACTCTACAGAGAAAGGTGCCATCTTTTACTTAAGCAGGTGGTGGACCTTGTGATACCACAATAGGCCATATGTTACATATCCCTTCCTTGGCACCAGGGGACAATTTCTGCTGGGTGAATTCTCAGAAGGGGAAGCGCTAGGCCAAAGACCGTGTTACTCGTTGCCAAACATCTCTTTGAAGAAGTTCCATCAATCTCTACTCACCAATAATATCCTTCCCACGCCCTGACCATGTGCCGCCCACGCCCTGACCATGCGCCGCCCACGCCCTGACCATGCGCCGCCCACGCCCTGACCATGCGCCGCCCACGCCCTGACCATGCGCCGCCCNGCGCCGCCCACGCCCTGACCATGCGCCGCCCACGCCCTGACCATGCGCCGCCCACGCCCTGACCATGCGCCGCCCACGCCCTGACCATGCGCCGCGTTACAAAACATTGGCAGCCTTAGGTAGAAAAGGGATAGCATTCTGATAAATGCAGCGCGTATGGTTTATGTTTCTGTTTTTATGAGTCAGCTTAAATGTCTTTTCAAGTGTTCTAATGATTGACTGATGTTTCTAAGAATTTGGGGTGTGTGTGGGCTGGGTATCTATGCATTTGTGTGTGTTTTTAGTTGGGGATTCTTACCCCTTGGCACTGCAGTCCTAGTGTTCTGGAGACAGGGGCTCGCACTGGGCTGGGACTCACCAAGCAATGTAGTGCCAGTAAGCCCCAGAGATCTGACTGTCTCTGCCTGCTCAGCTCTGAGATTTCAATCTCATACTGTGCTCCGCTCTTTTAAACATGAATTCCAGGGATCAAAATCAAGCACTTCACCAACTGAACCATCTCTCTAGCCCTAGTCTGGAGTTTGTGTGGGGGTGGGGATTGGAGGGCATATAAGGAAGGGGAGGACCTAAGCTGAGTTCATAGAACCCACACTGGACAGCTCTTAACTGCCTGTGACACCAGTTCCAGGGGATCCAACACTTGTGGTGTAATTGGGTACCTGCATTTATGTATGCATGCCCACACTTGTATGACACACACATATGACAAATACACGTCACACACACACACACACACACACACACACACAATTTAATATAAAAATAAGATGGGTGGTGGTGCACACCTTTAATTCCAGCATTTGGGAGGCAGAGGTAAGCAGATCTGTGAGTTTGGGGCCAGCCTGGGCTACAGAGTGAGTGCCAGGACAGCTGGGGCTACACAGAGAAACCATGTCTTTAAAAAAAAAAATCGTTGGGCTGGAAAGATGGCGCAGAGGTTAAAGGTGTGTACCGCTCTTGCAGAGGACCTGAGTTCAGTTCCCAGAAGTGAGATAAGGATCTGGCTTTCTTCACCTCACTCCCCAAAAAGCAAATCAGCTTTCCCAATGTTACCTAACGAATACACACCTGTTCTTGATATTGTTCTGAAATGTGTATAGGCAAATTAGGGCTATGTCTATATTTCCTATTAAACTGTAGTTTTTTTGTTTGTCTGTTTGTTTTTGAGACAGTGTCTCATTGTGTAGCATTGGTTGGACTGGAACTCACTGTGTAGACCAGGCTAGCCTGGAACTCACTGTGTAGACCAGGCTGGCCTGGAACTCAAAGAGATCTATACACCCACCTCTGCTTCCTCAGTACAGGCATTAAAGGTATGTCCCGCCACACCCAACATATGGGATAAAATACATATATGTGTATTTTAAACAATTTATCTATTTTATTCTTAAGTGTATGGATGTTCTGCCTATATGTATGTCTGTGCATCATGTGCCTGAGGAGATCAGAAAAGGGTGTCGAATCCCCTGGATTTGTAGTTACAGACAGTTGTGAGCTGCCGTGTGGGTTCTGGGAATTGAACTTTGGTCCTCTTGAAGAGCAGCTAGTGCTCCTAACCACGGAGCCAGCTCTTTAGCTCCAAAATATAGGTTTGCTTTACATGTCTACTCTAGCCTGTGTTAGTGACTGTCCTGCAGTACTCTTTACCATCTGGCAGTACTCCGTTGTTCTTTTTCAGTTTTCTTCACTTCTATATATTTATATTTCACAGAATGAATGGTAACCTACTGTATTACTAGTATTACCATATCACTACTGGGATCAGAGTAGTCTCCAGAGACTGTCAAGGGTCATGAATGGCGGGAGATATGGTTGTATGACCTTTGCTATAGAGACACAAACAAATACTCCACTAAAGTGTGGCCTGCTAACCCCACAAGTGTTTTGGGGTTATTCCCAGGAATGTAGAGTTGTCTCTCTGCAGAGCTTGCTTAAGGCCTTTTCTGCCTTGGACACTAGGCCTATGAATCCTGAGACTTTCTGAGCATCCTGAATCTTGCTAAGGTTTGTGAGTTTCCTGAGTTACCATCATTACTAAAATAGTTTGGCACCAGCATGTAAAAACTGCCTGTATTTTAGAGCTGGAGAGGAATGTCTGAGGTTACAAGTCCTTATTGCTCTTACAGAGGACCCAAGTTCAGGTCCTAATGAGATAGCAGGAGGTTACTGGACCAACTTTGTGAAAATGCGAAGTTCGCAGAGATTATCTTAGATTAAATACAGTCTAAATTCTTCTCTGCCTTTCATGCAAACAAAGACTACTTTTTTTGTGTGTGTATGAATTTCCCAGTTAAGTGTGAATTTCAGAAAGACAACAAATTATTTTTTAGCATAAAAATACTCATGCGAGATTTGGGACATATCTACGCCAAGAAATTACATGCTGCTTATCTGAAATTCAAAGCTAACTGCATGTCTCTAAGCAAGCAACTTTTCCAGAGATGAGCCCAGCCCTCAGGTTGGCTTTGGTAACAGAGTGCTGGCTCATGAGAGAGACTTGTCCTATCAGAGGCAGGGTGGAGGGTCTTGAATCTTCTCCGTTTTCCCAGCCTAGAGAACCTGACAAGCCACTTGTTTGAGTATGAACTGGACCCGCTCTCCTCTGTAACCATAAGCTAAAATAAACCCTTCCTCCCTTAGATTGCTTCTCATTGGGTACTGGGTCAAAGCCAGCTAGTCACTGTCACAGTGCTGGCGGTGGAGCGGTGGAGCGGTGGAGGTGGCCACTTCCCCTGGTGGTTGCTTCTTCACACTGGATGTCTGCAGTGACTGATGACTTGAGAGGACTTGCTTTGATCCTGGTCAGGTTCAAATGTAGAAACTGTGGTACTCAGGTTCAACCTGGTATCGGAATACTGGACAACGAGCCACGGAGTCATAAAGAGATAGGTTAGACTGCACTAGGTGGTTACTGGATTCCCCTGATGAGACCCGTGTTCCAGTACTCTCACCCTGTTTATTCCCGTCCCTTGAACCCTGTCTGCTTTAACCAGCTGATGCCCTGTTAATTGGAGGCCCAATTCCTATAGAATTAAATGGTCTTTAGGGATGTTTACGTCTGTGAACCATCACTGTGGTCATCCTAGTAACACTTACTAACATTTTCTTTTTCTTTTTCTTTTTCTTTTTTCTTTTTTTTTTTTTTTTTTTTTTGGTTTTTAGAGACCGGGTTTCTCTGTATAGCCCTGGCTGTCCTGGAACTCACTTTGTAGACCAGGAAGGCTGGCCTCGAACTCAGAAATCTGCCTGCCTCTGCCTCCTGAGTGCTGGGATTAAAGGCGTGCGCCACCATTGCCCGGCTCTAACATTTTCTTATTTGTTCAGTGTGTGTGTGTGTGTGTGTGTGTGTGTGTGTGTGTGTATGTGTGGTGTGTGTGTGTATGTGTATCTGTGTGTGTGAGTGTGTGTGTTGAGTGTGTATGTGTATGTGTTTGTGTGAGTGTGTGTTGTGTATGTGTGTTGTGTGTGTATGTGTGTGTGTATGTGTGTGAGTGTGTGTGTATGTGTGTTGTGTGTGTATGTGTGTGTGAGTGTGTGTATGTGTGTTGTGTGTGTATGTGTGTGTGAGTGTGTGTATGTGTGTTGTGTGTTTGTATGTGTGTGTGTGTACACGCTCTTGGGGATGCAGCACAGAACTTGGTCCCCATAAGGCAGGACCTCTATCCCTGTAGACCCTCTAGGTCTCCGATGTCTTTTGACAATCCTTTGTAGTGTTCATGGAAAAAGTTTTCAACTTCCTCTGTTGCATGCATCTTGAAGTATGCTCTTTAGGGTTTGACTGAGGTGCGGAGTTCCACGCAATTACATAGAATGTCATTAATTTATTTATTTATGCACCATAAATGAGAGTTTAAAAAAATCTTAAATTTCATTCTGGGTTATTTGATACGGGGATACAGAACTACAACTGCTGGCCATTACTGACTTTGTAGCCTGAAGCTTTGTTGAGTTTATCCATTCCAATACTTGTTTGATTCGTGGTGCACGGAATATCATATATATGGAAAAAAAGAGTATTTTTCTCCACCCTTCTTCCCTTTCCCTGCTTCTTCCTTCCTTCCACTTTTTTTATGGAAATAGGGTCCCTAACTCAGGCTGGCTTTAAACTTACCAAATAGCCCAGGATAACCTTGAACTTCCAGTCCTCCTGACTCTATTACCGTAGTCCTGACATCACAGATGAGTGCTACCACACCTGATTTATTCAGTGCCGTGAAGCAAACTCAGGGCTCTGTGCATAGCAGACAGGCCTTCTGCTCAGTGACCCGCACGGTCACAGCCTGTGGGCAGACCTGCATGAATGAATGTTAAAGACAATAAGCACACTCATAGAAAGGACCCTGGGGCCTCAGATCCATGGGATTGGGAAAGCCTTCCCCTGGTTAAAGTCCCAATGCTGACTGTGGGTGTGCAGAAAGCATCAGCCACAGCCTTCTCCCCCAGCCCCACCCCACACAGAGAGCACATCTCCTTGCTTAGCTGTCAAGAGCAAACCAGCTGTGTATAATGAGCCTCATTCAGCTGTATATAATGAACAGGAGTTTCTGGGCTGCTGCTACATATCCGTCAGTGCACACGGACCGCCCCACTCCAGCTGCTATGTATGTATGTATGTATGTATGTATGTACGTATGTATGTTTGTATGTATGTCCTTTTCTTTTCAGATTTATTTATTTCCCCTTTCCCTTTCTCCCGCTCGCTCCTCGCTTGCTCCGCCTCCCCCTCGCTCAGGGCCCCAGCTCGCTCCAGCTTGTATAGGTCTTTTCATTCACCCCCGTCAGGCCAGTCCCAAAGCCTGCAGGTTGAGACACCGGCCCAGGTTTAGCCTTGCTTTTGCCTTTTAGTCTATATCCCTCTTCGTGTGTTTCTTGCTTAACTGCCCTGACTAGAACATTCCGTCCAATATGAAACAGACATGGCTAACCAGGCATGCTGATGGTGACACTTGGGAGGCTAGAGGACCAGGAACTTAAGGTCGGCTTCCTCTACACAGCAAGTCTGAGGCCAGCCTGAATTGCATGAACATCTGTCCCCCCAAAACAGAAGCAAAGTAAAAGTTAAAAGTGTCCAGATTGAACATCCTTATGCTGTGCTTGTTCACTCGGCTTGCACTCAGTTTTTCATTTTTGTGATGTTAGCTATGGGCTTCCATAGATGCCTTTGGCTTTTTTTTTTTTTTTAAGATTTATTTATTATTATACATAAGTACACTGTAGCTGTCTTCAGACGCACCAGAATAGGGTGTCAGCTCTCATTACAGGTGGTTGTGAGCCACTATGTGGTTGCTGGGAATTGAACTCGGGACCTTTGGAAGAGCAGTCAGTGCTCTTACCTACTGAGCCATCTCACCAGCCCCATTTGGCTGTTTTTTATAAATAAAGTTTTATTCAAACACAGCCATGCGATTATTCATTTACATGTAGCCTTGGCTACAATTGCAGTTGACGCAGTGTGATAAAGATATATGGGTTTTAAGCTTAAAATATTTCTATTTGGTCCTTTAAGATGACCACTGGAGTACTTTTTAAAATTTGGGGTTAGTTTGCTAAGAAGCGATATATCATGAAAAAAACTTATAGTTTTGGGATGAGGCTTCAAAAGCTGTGTAATAAAAGGAAACAAACAAACAAACAAACAACCCAACAAGAACAGCACAACCCTCTGACAGCGGCTGGAGAGGTGGCTCAGTGGGTAAGGAGTTGGTGAGCCTGACTAGCAGAGTTTGAATCCACATGGTAGAAGGAGAGAACTCCCTACAGTTGCCTCTGATTGCCAAGTGCACACACACTATAGCGCACACACACACACACACACACACACACACACACAAATACACATGTATTAAAAATTAAAAGGAGCATGATGGGACCAGAGAGATGTCTGAGCAGTTGACAGCATGAACTGCTCGTCCTGTGGATCTGAATTTGGTTCGCTGCACCAGTGTCCAGCATAGAACCACCTCTAACTCCAGCCCTAGAGGAGTCCATGGTCTCTTTTGGGTTCTATGGGTACCTGTATTCATGGGCTGCCAACCCCAGACACCTACATATAAATACAAAATAATTAGCAACCTTAAAAAAGTAGATCTCAGGGTTGGAGAAATAGTTCAGGGATTCTGAGGACCTGGGTTTGGTTCCCAGATCCACACAGAGGTCCATGACTGCATACAATCCCAGTTCTGGAGGATCACATGGCCTCTTCTGACTTTTTGTGGGCACCAGGTATGTATGTGGTACACAGGAATAGATGCAAATAAAAAAAATATAAGCATATATACATATTTTTTTCCAATTTTTATTAGGTATTTACTTCATTTACATTTTAAATGCTATCCCCAAAGTCCCCTATACTCTCCCCATACATATATATTTTTAGTGTATTTTATATATACATAAATATTTTAGTGTATTTTATATACACTAATATATACACTAAATGTACATATATACACACATATCTACAATAATATATATCTCATTCTATGGAATAATATATAATATATATAATGTATATAATATATACACACACACTAAAATAAATGAATCTAAAAAAATCTTTTTTAAAAAGAGGGTCATGGGTTTTGGTCTAGCCTGCCATAAACAGTGAGACCTTGACTGCCCTACCCCTGAACCCACCAAAAAAATTCCCACAAAACTAGAAAGAGAATTTGTGAGCTGAAACAGAGAAAGGCAGGAGAGAAGACAGAAAACACAGGAGAAAAGGGGTGGAGGGACATTAACCCTGTGTTTTGACTGGAGTCCCGGGAGGGGAGAGAGAGAGAGAGAGAGAGAGAGAGAGAGAGAGAGAGAGAGAGAGCGCTCACACGCGCTATGATTGAGACCTTTACAACATGGAGGACCAACCATTTAAAAGGGCAGCCACGCCACGGCAGAGACCGAGTTCACACGGTTCCGACTCCTTCCACAGTGCCTCCTCCATGGGCACCGCTGCCTTAGGAAAAGGTTCTTCTCTCAAGCTGGGGATCTGTGGTGGGAAGAAGGAGGGTTTGGCTGGGCTGGGTTTGAATATGACCTCTGCCCACTTCCTAGCCAGGCCTCCTGGAGAAGGTTCCCATCTGCTGCTCGCTGTCTCTGTCTTTCACTTATTTCTTTGTGTGTACGGAGTGTGTGTGTGTGAGTGTGTGTGTGTGTGTGTGTGTGTGTGTAGTGGGGGGTGATGGGTGTTCCATTTGGTGAGTTTATGGAGGTCAGAGGCCAATTTTTGAGAATTCTTTCTCTTCTTTCCTTATATGAAATCCAGCGATCAAATTCAGGTCGCCAGGTTTGGCCGCAGACCCCTTACCTGCTGAGCCACCTCACTGGCCCCCAATCTGCAGCTCTCTCAATGAAAAAGCAAGAGCCAAAAAAAACAAAAAACAAAAAACCAACCAACCAACCAAACAAACAAACAAAAAAGTCACATTACAGCTGTGAGCATCGAGTTACCCATGCTGTGGGAACAAACTCTTCAGACACCAAGTGCTTTAAGACGGAGATGTGGTTTGAATTCTATCACAGGCACACCTGGGCACAAAAAGACTCTAAGCAGTGGCTGTGTAATTTGCAACAGTTGGTGCAAAAAAGAACACACAGAGCCCCTTGTTGAAAGCTTCTTATGTCAAGATGACCACTGTGGCACTTTAAACAGAGCATGGGGCCTTTCTCAGTGTGCGTCACTGAGGAAGGTGACACACCCATGAAGCCAGCCTTGGTGATAGGACCTACAAAGAACATCTCCTTGTGTCAGGGCCCCTCTTCTCACAGCCAGGTGTCTTTGTGTTCTAAGGGCATCCACGAGTAGGGAAATGCTCGGGGAAGGTGGATTTGT
The DNA here is from genome assembly GCF_900095145.1 of Mus pahari. Classification (NCBI taxonomy): domain Eukaryota; kingdom Metazoa; phylum Chordata; class Mammalia; order Rodentia; family Muridae; genus Mus; species Mus pahari. The sequence continues at coordinate 23,486,206 of NC_034610.1, read as the reverse complement.
TGGCCAGAGTGTTTTTTTCTGGAGGAGTGGGTGGGGCTAGCTAGGTTGCAGTCAAAACCGAAGAACTGACTGTTCCCCACAGACTCGGGCCTAGAAGGGGGGAAAAAGCCTGCAGCTGTATCTACAGCCCCTGTTGTTATTCGTTGTGGTGTGTTACAGCACAGCCTGGCTGCCTCCTGGGATTTTCTCCCCTCCTGGGAGAGTCTCCTCCTTGTGTGACAAGTCGGCACAGCCCTGCCGATTGGCCCACACTGTCCCTAGCTGTTCGATCGGTTCCTTCTGCCATTCCAGGTCTGCGTGCCTCATTAGCTCAAGTGCTATCCCTTGCCACATGGCACGGAGTCCATGATTGTCCCTTATCCACAGCTCTTGGTCTGGCCAAAGCCTTTTTCCATCTTCAAAGAGTGGGTTCGGTGTGACCTCTTCGTGAAGCCTCCGGAAGCGGGATGCTGGTTCTCTCCCCTGGTAAGAGCCCTTCCTTCTTCTAGGTGGACACGTGCCACATTCCCCAGAACATTTCTGAGGTGTGGCTGTCCTTGTCAGTTAGCTTGGAGGCTTTGAGAGCTGGTACAGTGCCTTCTCACCTCCATGTACTCTCCCCCACACATACCTCTTGCTCTCAGTAAGCAAAGTAGATGCTTAACCAACTGGCATTAGTGAACAGAACAGTTGCCACCCACAGCGTGTTATTGAATTCATGCGGCCACTCCCTGGAGGCTGGTTAAGGGAGTTTTCCAATCACTGAGGAAAGACAAGCAACTGAGAAGGACCCCTGTCTAAGAGGGGTGGGTGGGTGGGGGGTATCTTTTATATCAGTTTTGTCTTTTCTGTTGGGGTCTTTGAAAATAGGGAAGGAATGACCATACCACCATGTGGATGATAGACATTGATATATATCATATATATCATATAGACATCGATATATATCACCATACATGGTGACATATCTTCAGAACTTCTTTTTTTTTTTCTTCATAACTTCTAAAGTGGGACAAAACAAAAGAAATCAAAACTAGGGGCTGGAGAGAAGGCTCAGCGGTTAAGAGCACTGACTGCTCTTCCAGAGGTCCTGAGTTCAAATCCCAGCAACCACCTATTGGCTCACAACCACCCGTAATGAGATCTGATGCCCTCTTCTGGTGGGTCTGAAAGACAGGTACAGTGTACTTATATATAATAATAAATAAATCTTAAAAACAAACAAACAAACAAAAAACAAAACTAAAATAAAAGCAGACATGGAATCAGGAAACATGGATTTTCATGTGGCTACAAAATATTCCATAGGTAGTTGGGACTTTCAGTTTCTCCTGAGAGAGAGAGAGAGAGAGAGAGAGAGAGAGAGAGAGAGAGAGAGAGAGAGAGTCTGGAGAGACCCCCTAGCTGTTATGAGCATTTGCTCTAGCTGATTGTTCTTCCAGAGGCTGGGAGAGCACAGGATGCTTACACTCCCCAGTGACAGGGGATCCGACGCCCTCTTCTGACCTCTGTTGAGTACTGCACTCACATGGTACACACACACATACACACACACACACACACACATACACACACACACACACACACACACACACACACACACACACACACACGGCAGGCGAAATACTTATCACAAACATTCTTCTAAGAATCTTTTTAAAAACCGAGCATTAGAGCTCAAGTCCCCAGGTGCAGCTCCTGAGCGTCAATGGGAGTCACCCAGAGGTGGCAAGTATTTGCGAGAGGGGGTGCCTAGCTCAACAGCCATCCCTTGGGTTCCTTTCTGACCTCATCAGCTGGGCTGCTTGCTGTGTTGGAGAGGCAGAAACCCCAAGGGAAAGCGTGGTCTTCACGCCCGCTGGGTGTCCAGAGAGAGGTGCTAGGTGCTATATCGGATTTTCCCAGTCTCTAAGGAGCATCTTTAAGTTCATGAGGTTATTTATTTTCCGGGGTCAGCATGGCCCGACCTCTGCAGCTCGTGAAGGGCAGGCTGGGCGGACAGACAGGCAAGGCAGACGCTGGCCTGGTCAGTATTTAGTCTGGAGGCAGTGGACGACGAGGCGAGGTGTCAGTCAGCTTCCTCCATCCCTCTTCTCCGGCCCCCACAAAGGGCAAGGGCCAGACACGTGGGCAGCGGTGAAGAGGCGGAGATGCAAACGAACGGGGCGGAGCCTCATTTGCATAGGCAGTGCACGGCCACCAATCGGGACGGACCGAGCGACAGCCCGCGCGCCTTTTGGGGGCGGATTGGCAGCCCCGTGGCCCTATGGGAGGTGGGTCCTGCGGCCGGCGGGGGCGGGACGACGGCGGGCGCTGCCCGGCGCACTAGCCGGCTTGCGGGCGCTGCCAGTCTCCGGCGGCGGTGTCCGGCGCGCGGCTGAGCGACCGAGCGTGCGGACGGAGCGGCGGCCTGCTGGGCGGGCTGAGCGGCGCGCGCGGCGGCGGGGAGACGCGGAGCGAGGGACGCAGCGGCGGCGGCCGCGGCGACAGGTACGGGCGCCATGGCCGCGGGGATGGGGCGCGCGCGCGCGGCGGACCCCGGAGCCAGCCCCGTGCTCGCGGTCCCGCTTCTGCCGCCCCTCGCGCGGCTTCCCCGGGATGGCGTGGACGGGACGCGCGGGAGGCCTGGACCCCGCGTGGGAGGCGGAGCGGCCGGCGCTCCTCTCCGGCGTCCCCCTCAGCGCGGCGGCGGCTCGCTCGCCCGCGCGCGGCTTTTGTTTCCCGCGCAGCCCACAGGTCCGGGGAGCCCCGTGTCGCTCCGCCACGCCGCCCTCCGGACGCGGAGGAAACTTGGCCTTCCGGAGCCCTGCGATCCCCGCGGATAACGGAGCGCTCGGCCGCGTCCGCGGGGCCGCGCGATGGGCGTGCCGGCCGGCACCGCCCTCACCTGCTGCTCCCGAGCCGGCTCGCACCCGGCAGGCAGGTGACCGGAGGTACCGAGGAGGAAGGGCTAATTAAAAGTTGTCTCGGAGGTGACTGAGCGGGTACAGGCGCTTGCAGCCAAGCGTGACGACCTAGGTTCGATCCCCGGAACCGACATGGTGGTAGGCGAACCGACTCCAACCGCGAGTTGTCCTCTGACCTCCATGTGTACACAACATAAACACCACTGGCACGGATACGCACCCTCATCTCTCACCCCGCTCTCAATAATACTAAGGAAATAAAAGTTATTTTAGGAATCTTCATTCCCTTCGGCCCAGCGGCATCACCGCTCCTGTTCCGGCCTTAGTCCATGACTCCAAACCCAGCATTCGGTGTGTGTGTGTGTGGGGGGGGATGAAATCGAAGGGAGCACGTTGCATTATGATCATCTTCCTCCTCCTCATCTTCGCCTGTGGATGAGCCAGGTGAAGCGCTTGTGCCTCATTTTTTTAAATAATTGGTGTCTGCAGCGGTGGCGAAAGCGTTGGAAGGTACAGATCGTAAGCAGAGCGTGCAGAACTTGGGACAGCCCTCAGCGGGGCTCGGGACAGGGTGTACAGCTCTTGGCCGCCATTCAGTAGATTTTGCATGCCGCAGTTGGGAGCTGGTGGTTTGGGGATTTTTTTTTTTTTTTCCTTCTTCTTTCAGGAGTGTGTATTCCTGCGGACCAGGGCATTGAATGGGCACTTTCTTTGCTTTCTCTAGGGGAAGGAGAGAGTGTTTATTTCTATTGTCATTCCATTTTCTTAGGGCTGTGGAGAAGGGAAAAGTTAAGGTGTGTTTGGGTTAAGTATTTTGTCTCTGCCTCCCCACTTCTTTCCGTTAGCTTTATATGTTGTTGTTTATATGTTGTTGGTGTCTGAAGCAATTCAAGAAATGACTTGGAAAAAAATTTTTCTGTTACTCTCCCAGCTGTTCATTTGCCTGACTTTTTTGGGAGGGTATTTTTTGTTCTGTTTTGTTTGATAGTTGAAACATCAAAGTTTTATTCCTTTGTTATCGGGAGTTTACTATTCAATTAAAGCATGTATAAATTTCTGTAACCTAACACTTTCGCTTTGGAGTTCTACAGAAATGGTGTATTTTAACTATTTTTAAATGCAATGGTTACTAATGACACTCACTGTTAGAAGCACTGAGTGTTTAGCTTTCTCCCCTTTTGTCTTCTGATGTGTCTTGTGTGATAACTGCCTTGGGTGTAATCTATACTTTAGAAATGTTGAACTTCAGAGCACAGTTCGTTTTTATTTAATTACACTAATTAATTGAACAATCATTTTATTCATCTAGCTAGTTTGAGCTAGCTATGAGTTGGGACCACTTGAGATTATTATTTTTTTATTTTGTTCTTTTTTTTTTTTTTTTTTTTTTTGAGACAGGGTTTCTCTGTATAGCTCTGTCTGTTCTGGAACTCACTCTGTAGTCCAGGCTGGCCTCGAACTCAGAAATCTACCTACCTCTGCCTCCCGAGTACTGGGATTAAAGGCGTGCGCCACCACGCCTGGCTTAAATTTTTTGTTTTTAAGATTTATTTATGCATTTGGGTATCTTGCCAGAATGTATGTCTGTACATGATGCCATTTATGTGCACTGTGCTGAAGGTCAGGAGCTGAAGTGTGGGTGCTGGGAACCAAAGCCTGACCCTTGACTGCCCAGCCATCTCCCTGGCCCTTCATAGTTCATTGCATGCAGTTACACAAAGGCATGTGGTGTGCGCTTGATCTAGAAAGTACCTTTTGATTGAAAGCCCATTTTAAAGCTGAGTTTTCAGGTATTTTAATTACTGGTGCTTGTTTACTCTGTCTGTGGTAACCCCATAATAGAGTTACTTACCAGCCTCATTTTTCTGTTAGAATTAAGCACAAATCGCTTTTTGTATACACGCAGAAAGATTGGGCTATTGCTGCTGCTAGCGCACTTACCCTCAAGTGCAGCTCCTTTTTTTTTTTTTCCCCCCGAGACAGGGTTTCTCTGTATGGCCCTGGCTGTCCTGGAACTCACTTTGTAGACCAGGCTGGCCTCAAACTCAGAAATCCACCTGCCTCTGCCTCCCGAGTGCAGCTCCTTTTGAGTCTGGACATTGCCAGGAAATTTCTTTACTCTGCTCTTCCCTCTCCCCTCTCTTCCTTTTCTCCTCCCCTCCCCCTCCCTCCCTTCTGTTTTTTTCTGTCCTAGGATTGAACCCAGGGCCTGTGAGCACTAAGTGAGTGCTGTGCCCTCAAGTGATACCTGACACTAAGAGTGTGCTCTCCAGGCCGAGATTCCCTCAGCTCCTCCTGTTTGGACACACTAAGTTCTGTAATCCATGCACACTGAGCAAATGTCTCATTTTGTAATTCTCAAGATTTTGAGCTTTCTAAGCTAACCAATCAATAATTAGACTTTTTTTGTTATTTTATATTTCTGAAATTCTCTGCAGTACATTTTAAAGTTGCTTTTTTTTTAAAAATCTTTGCTATCCTGGGGATTGAGTTCAGGGCCTATGCATTCTGGACAAGTGATCTATCATTTAGTTACACTGCCAGCCCTTTACCGTTTTTTGTGTTTTTAAATCTGTTTCCATTTCGTGTGCACTGGTGCTTTGCCTGTGTACATGTCTGTGAGACGATTGGACCTCTAGAACTAGAATTACAGACTGTTGGGAGCTGGCTGCCATGTGGGCACTGGGTACTGATCTTGGGTCCTCGGGAAGAATGGCTGGTACTCCCAGCCACCAAGCCATCTCTCCAGTCCCCTCTAGTGCATTTTAAATCCACTGAATTGCCATATATGCCTCCTCAAACATTTAAAGCATTGCATTGATTTGCCCCGAGGACTGGATGAATAATGATCTGTAGGTCCTGTAACTATTGATTTAGAACAAGAACTGCTTATGTGTGAGTTAATTTGCAAATAAGATGTTTACTTTGTCTAAAAGCCAGTTCTGTCAAGGAGACAGACTAAATAAAATTATTAGAGAGCACATGTATTAACAAGTTTCTAGCAGTTGTAGCTGCTAGATTATTAAGAATACTATAGTTAGCTGGGCGGTGGTGGTGCACGCCTTTAATCCCAGCACTTGGGAGGCAGAGGCAGGCGGATTTCTGAGTTTGAGGCCAGCCTGGTCTACAAAGTGAGTTCCAGGACAGCCAGGGCTATACAGAGAAACCCTGTCTTGAAAAACAAAAAACAAAACTAACACATTCTCTCTCTCTCTCTCTCTCTCTCTCTCTCTCTCTCTCTCTCTATATATATATATATATATATATATATATATATATATATAAAATAGTAATATTTAGAGCACTAAACTTCCACTATTCAATTAGTACTTCTTACAGTTTGTTAAAGAGAAGTGATTTGGGCTGTGGTGGTACATGCCTTTTTAATCCCAACCCCCGGGAGGCAAAAGTAGCCAGATCTACATATGGAGTTCCAGGCCATGTGTAGTAGGTCCATAGTAGGCCCTGTCCCAAAACAGTACCACCAACAAAACCCACCAGTGTATGCCTCCGTTAGTGTTTACTGCTAGTCTTCTAGGAAACACTTGATTAGTGAGAGCAAAGGACCACCAGAGGGAGTGTAGGGCTACACATTTGGCATGTCTGTTTTTTATCCTTGGTCTGGAAGGAAAATATTTTTAAAAAATAAGAAAAAGTTTTAGTTCTTTGGAGAAACTAGGCAAACCATAGTAAAAGTTGAAGATGATACATACTTGAAGTTGCTCTGTTTTTTTGTAACAAAGCACAAGGCTTCATCAAGATTCCTTTAGAAAAAGGTGCAACAATTACAGACATGAAAGTGGCATTTTCAGGGGCTGGAGAGACGGCTCAGGGGTTAAGAGCTCTGACTGCTCTTCTGAAGGTCCTGAGTTCAATTCCCAGCAACCACATGGTGGCTCACAACCATCTGTAATGGGATCCAATGCCCTCTTCTGGGTGTGTCTGAAAACAGCTACAATGTATTCATATAAAATAAATAAATCTTTTTAAAAACCTATGTATTTTCAGAGTGAAATCATGGGTTTTTAAGTGAACAGTCACACAGCTGTGACCCGGAATAGCCATGGTCTCAGAATGCGTCTTCATATTTGCAGTGTACCGCCATAGTTTTGAAGTTGCTCTGTGTTTGCAGAGAAGAATAAACCACGGAGGAGGATAAAAGACTGGAGAGGCTGCATTGTCCCTGCCTTGTGCCTTTCCTAGCTGCAGACCTTCCTGTGCTGGCCAGGGGCAAATTGCTAGAACCATTTGTAGGTTCTGATTCCATCTTGACTACTGATAAATGTATCCCCAGAAAACATTCATGTGAGTGTCAGAGCAGGGTTGTACATTTCAGATTGATCTTTTAGGAAGTCACGATTGTTCTTTTTCCTTCTTCAACTGTTCTCTGTCTTGGAGGGCACCCTTTCTCCCTCCCTCCCCTACTCGACCCCCTTTTCCCCATTGCCGCTGCCCTGGCCTTGATTCTATGTCCCAAAAGTAGCTTCCAAATAAACCTGCCTTTAATAAAATCTAAAGACCCCTCAGACTTGTTTTAAAAGAGAAACAGATTAGAGATTTCAAGCTTGAAGGTGGTAGTATCCTATTTTTCTTTGGTTAAGCATAGTAAAAATGAGATGGGTGAGTGGTTAAGTACACTGCTATAATGGGGATTGTAGTGGCAAATGAGTTCTCTAGAGAAGCCAGTAAGACACTCACTCCTCACCTTTAACAGAGTCAGTCATGTTGGAGGAACATCAAAGATTTGGAGGGTTGGCTTAAGTTTGAGTGATAAAGTGGAATCTTTTTATTTAAAAAAAAAAAAAAGATTTGTGTTTCTTAATGTTGATATCCTTGGAAATGAAGTCTTTTCTCTATTGTCAGTTGAAATTACACAGTAGAAATTGAGTCAAAATATCTCCTTATGGATTTAATGTTACTATTAAACATTAAAGCTACTTTTTGGATGGGAGAAAAACCAAAAAAACCTGGGTTTTTCTCTACCTTAGAGATGGAGGGGTTTCGTTTGTTTGGTTTTGTGTGTGTGTGTGTGTTTTTAAAGATTTATTTATTATTATACATAAATAAGTACACTGTAGCTGTCTTCAGACACAGCAGAAGAGGGCATCAGATCCCATTACAGATGGTTGTGAGCCACCATGTGGTTGCTGGGATTTGAACTCAGGATCTCTGGAAGAGCAGTCAGTGCTCTTAATCGCTGAGCCATCTCTTCAGCCCCAAGATGGAGTCATTATTAATATATATTTGAATAAGCATGGAACATTCTTTACCTATGTTACTTATTTATTTATTTTT
>NC_034610.1:23468546-23476701 GCF_900095145.1 Mus pahari | reverse complement strand
GGCTGTCCTGGAACTCACTCTGTAGACCAGGCTGGCCTCAAACTCAGAAATCCACCTGCCTCTGCCTCCCGAGTGCTGGGATTAAAGGCGTGCGCCACCGCGCCCGGCTGATGCTATCTTCTTAAATGTAGATGTACATGCAGACAGAGTACTCCTGCATTAAACAAACAAAAAATTAATTAAAAAAATAGTTACTGCTCTTGTAGAGGACCCAGGTTTGGCTTCAGCATCGATAATGGTGGCTTATAACCTTCTATAACTCCAGTTCCAGAGGATCTGATACCTTCTTATAACCTCTGTGGGCACCTGGTATGTTTTCAGACAGACAGACAAAATACTCATATACATAAAATAAATCTTCACAAAATAATTTCGGGTTCATATATAAACACATATGTTATATATAAATACCAGATTATCATCTGTGTTACATATAACTACATAAGTGTGTGTATATGAATATCCACACAGATAATTGCTGTGTATGTTTAGCTATTCTAGTTTATTTAAACGTGGAGCTCTCTCCCTTTTTTTTCAGTGAAGCAGGCTGTACTGAGACGAACAAAGTATATGTTCAGGAAGAGGCTGGTACAGGATGTTCACAGCAGCTCCTCTGCAATAGAAATAAACTGCTGATTCCCACGGCAGAACAGAGGGAACTCAGAAATAGTTTCAGGAGATGCTAGACACAATACTTATTTTATGAAAAACACAGGGACAGGCAAAACCAAGACATGGTAGAAATGAGGACTGCTTCTAGGTAGGACTGTGGTTCACAGGAGGGGTTCAGAGGACCTTTCTGTGACGACAGAAATATTCTACAGCTTGCTTGCATGATGAAAATGTTTTAGGTAATGTGATTTTTCTTATTTTTGGTGTGAATGTGTTCACATGTGCAGGTTTCCCTGCCCATGTGTGTGTGTGTGTGTGTGTGTGTGTGTGTGTGTGTGTAGACCAGAAGTCAGCATTCTTTCACTGTTGCTCATCAACCTTAATTTTTTTTTTTTTTTTTTTGTTTTTTCGAGACAGGGTTTCTCTGTATAGCCCTGGCTGTCCTGGAACTCACTTTGTAGACCAGGCTGACCTCGAACTCAGAAATCCACCTGCCTCCGCCTCCCGAGTGCTGGGATTAAAGGCGTGCGCCACCACGCCCGGTTAACCTTAATTTTTGAGCCAGGGTCTCCTCTCACTAAACCTGGAGACTGGCTGTGTGCACTCTCAGGCTGTTGGTACAGGCCTGCACCAACACACCCGGCACTTACATCAGCGCTGGGGATCGAACTGTGCTCCTCATGCTTCCACAGAAAGCACTTTACCCATGGAGCCACCTCCCGGCCTCTCTTTCATTTTTAACTTCCAGAAAAACTGCAAGATTAGTCTAAATTTCCTAATTGCTTCCGTGTGTTTAGCCTTACTAAGCTGTGCGTTGTATGGCATGTCGACTGGATTTTTAGAGAAGGAAAGAAAGCTTTAAAATGTGTTGGAAGTGAGAGATGGTCTTACCTGGGGCGGGCGGGGGGACTAACATTAGCTGACCCATTCATGACTGTAAAAGAAAGCAGACAACTGTCTGTCTGTGTCTGTGTCTGTGTGTCTGTCATTTGCTTTTCACTGAAGTTTCATGTGTTTGTTGGAAGGAACCTGTCCCAGAGAATATCAAAGTGTAAGGTGCAGTGAGGGGCTGCTGTATTTTATTCTCTGTGTGCCGCCGGGGCGGTACCTAGCCAGAGCTCTCCTGAGATTGAAGGTGGTGTTCATTCTTACGAAAGAGCAGTACACCTACAGTGTGCTAGGTTCTGCACAGACGTGTGCCCACTGCAGTGTTCTGGACACTAGACCAAGGAAGAGGAGGCCAGAAAGCCTCTCTGTCAGAGGGAGGTGAGTTTGGTGTCTACAAACCACATAAGCACTTAGGACATTGGTCAGAGTGAGTCTCTCGCTGTAGCCTTGCCTGACTGACTGAAACTAAGCCTGTTTAAGTTGTGGTTTAAAACATATCTCCCCATAGTGTTTTGTATGATTTTCAGTATGTGTTCATTGCAATTAAGATTAGCTGTAGTTTATAGGTATTAGTTTATTTTTTAGGAACATTTTTTTAAACACCTGTATCAAAGTTTTTGGTTGTTTCCTAGATTAGGAGATACTTAAAGTATCTAAAGGGCTAACCAGAAGCTTCAGTAGATTAACCACTGAGATCAATGACAAATATGTATTTTATCTTTATTAATCAAAACCATATAGTTAAATGGTTTATGTATTTTCAACAGACTCAAAGGTGCATTAGACAGAGGATGATAGCCTTCAGCTCAGACAAGGGATGACATCTTTTCCTTAGGAATATGTTCATGATACTCTGAAGCAGCAGACTATTTTCTCCTGTTTACGCACAGTAATTTTCTTTAGGTTTTAGAAATGAATTATGTGTTAGAATTTTATTTTTCCTGTGCTAAGGATTAAATTCTAGGTCTTTCTCACATTAGGCAAGTGTTATAATACCACTGTAGTGATTCACCTAGTCCAGTCTGCTAGAATTTGGTTTTGTCAGCCTTAACTACAGATAGAATTTTAAAAATAGCAGTGGGTTACACTAGCCCTGTCTTGTTTTGTCATATGTCATTCACATATGTACAGCTGGAGAGAGGGATGTAGTGTGCTTCACATGCCCATTCTCCAGGGTCATTGCTCAGTGACGTTTTAATTCATGATCCTTTTGTTTTATTTTAGGTTGGTTTAGCTGTTTTTGAGATGAAAGTCTCACACTTTAGCCCAGATTGGCTTTGAACTTGTGATCTTGACTCAGCCTTCTGGGTGCTTTTAAAACTTCATAAATTGGGAATGGAAAGATGGCTCAGGAGTCAGTTAAGAGCACTGATTGCTCTTCCAAAGTTCAGTTCCCAGCAGCCACATGGTGACTTAACTCTGTAACTCCAGTTCCAGGGGATCTGGTGCCTTCTTCTGGCCTCCATGAGCAATGCACACATGGTACGTAGACATAGGCTCAGGCATAAGCCCATAAAGTAAATAAGTAAGTCTTTAAATTTTGTTAAGTTTTATGGATTGAGATCTGGCTCAGCAATTAGAGCACATACTGCTCTCAGAGGACCAGAGATGGCTTCCCAGCACCCATGCGGAGCAGCCTGCAAACACCTGACCTCCAAGGGCACCTGCACACAACGAGCACATTCCCAGTCAGACGTAAATGCATACACTACTGAACTTTAACAATATTTAAAATGTGTTAAATTTGTACACATGTGGTAAAATGTGGTAGTATCGGTGTGCTAGATTTTTGTTATAAAAGAAGGGAGTGTGCTGTAGCTCACAGATCTGGCTTTGGATATGTGGGAACTGTGAGACTCTTTTGTCTTTAGCTTTTTTTTCTTGGTTTATCGATTGGAAAACAAAGATTGATTTTTTTTTTTATGCTTCTTATTACATTATTTTTACGTTACTCAGTCTAGCCAGCTGTCCACCTGGAGCCTGAGATTATCTTTAGTGTTAGTAGCTGGAGATTGTAGTTATCTAAATGGACCATTCATCTCTAAAACTCCAGACACTGGGGGCTGAGGAGATGGTTCAGTGGGTAAAGTGGTTGTCATGCAAGCATAAAGACTGGAGTTATGATCCCAGGGTCACATACAAGCTGGGTGGCATGGCAGCCTACCTGTAATTCAGTACTTGGGAGGCTGACATACAATCCTAAGACTAAGCTGTGCGTCTGGACTATCCGAATCAGTGAGCTCTTGGTTCACCTGAGAGACCCTGCCTCTAATGTGGAAAGAAATCAAGGAAGTCACCTACCTGTAGGTGTCACATGCCACACATGTGTGTACTCAGAAACAAAATCGAACATCTCAGTTGTACTGTCCTGACACACCTCCATGTCCAAGGCTGTGCTGGGCTTTGGACGTGGACATGTGGACTGGCATCTCCACCCTTTCCCCTTCCAGCCAGAGCAGTTCTCGTTGGCTGCCTTTAGCTATTAATTACTCCATTATTCTTACTGGTCATTTTGACTGTTTCTTAAAAGCTAGTGACTCACTAAATTCCTTTGTTTCTGACTTAATGCCTCCTTTTAATCTTTTCCTTTGATTTCCACTAGTCCTAGTTTGATTAACATGTTTGATATCTGTCACAAACTTATCCATATAAAAATTAAGACTTGCTTATGAAGTAAATACATAACGATATTTTCTTCCCTTCCAGAGAAGCCTTGTTGTGTACTTTTTTTAACCCTTGGAGCTGGGGTCTCCCTCTTTAGCCGAAAGTGTCTTCAGATTCTTGATCCTCTAACCGGAATCTCCAGAGTGCTTTGGAAAGCTGTCTTCAGTGAGCATAGTTAAGCTCTAATGGAGATTAAACTCTGGGCCTTGTGCGGCTAGTTATGTCCTCTACCTCTAAGCTAAACTTCCAGGCCCATAACTTACAAGGGTCAGAGAAAACATTTAAACCAAGATGGCTTTGCATCTGAACTGTGTTAAAATCGTATGAACTCTGCTGGTGACATTACTTAGGAGTTTGAGTTACAGTTCATAGGTCTGCACCCCCATGCCCTACCAGTCCCAACGTCTTCATCAACTGTGAGTTTAGTGGAAGCAGTCTCTCCACCTCTTGTTTGTTTGTTTGAACTGTTCAGCATTCAAAAGTGCTTCTCACATGTGAATTGTTGACACTGATTGGGACAGACGTCCTTCATGGTGTTTTGTGGTTGTCTGGGAATAAAGAGAATAATACATAGATTTAATATCACACACACTTTTTTTTTTTTTTTTTGAGATGTATTTATATAGCCTGTGCTGAACTTGACCTCACCGTGTAGTCAAACTTCTGAGCCTCCTGCTCCCACCTCCCAAGTGTTGGGATTACAGGTGTTTGTTACCATGCTCAGTTTTATGTGCTGCTGGGACAGAACTTAAGCCTCTGTGCATGCTAGCCAAGCAGCCCGCCGTCTGAGCGTGACCCTGCCGTGCCCTGGTATAGGTTCTTAGGTGTACTGCTAGAATCTGAATTAACACTTGCAGTGAGACAAGACGCTGGGTGAAATGTTCGTTTCCTGGGCTCAGTTTCTTTATCTGTAAGATTCAGGGACAAAATGAATGGACAGCTGCCGGTAGCTCCAGGGCTAAATGAGACAACAGCTGCTGAGTGTGTGGGTCAAGGCTCTGTCCTTAGGACTCACTTAGCAGTCTGCATTAGTAAGCACCGCTGCAGTCTGGTGTGTCACCTTCCTTTGTGGTCTAAGTAAAGTTACAGAACCACACACTGTCCTCTCAGAAAAGCGAACATATGTATACAAGATAAATGGCAGCCCAGATCCCAGTGTAGCTGGCAGATTTCTTCAGAGGTAACGAGGCAGGAATAATTGCCAAGAAGTGTCAGGACTTGACTGGAACGCTGCAGGCCCAGTTAACAGGTTGGCGGGCTGTTGAGTGTGTGCTCTGCTATTCCTTCCCTCTGAGGTTACTGAGAAAGAGGTGAGGTTATACAGGTGAGGTGTTCAGAGCATCGTCTCCAGCACTGTCAGAATGAGGGAAGAACGCACTTGAGGTGGGACACCAAGTGGGAAGACAGGAGAGGCCTTGGTGTTTGGGAGCATGGCATCCTTCCCATGTGTGCTGAGGAAGGCTGATTCAGTGCTTAGCATTGGTTATTAACTGGATAAGGTCTACGGTCCTTGGAGAACCGTGCCCCTAGGTGTGCCTGCAGGGACATCCCGGTCAGGTTAATTGGGAAGACTCACCCTAATGTGGTCAGCATCAGCATCATGCCTCTCCAGTTCCTGCCTGGGTACATACAGCGCAGCCAGCAGCCTTATGCTCCTGCTGTTACGCCTCGGCCTCCATGATGAACTGCACCCTTGACCTTCAAGCAGAATAAGCCCTTTCTCCCTGGCTTTGTCAGGCTTTTCTCACAGTAGTGACATAGTAACTAGCACACATGAGAAGAGCTCTTGCACTCTTGTCAAAAGATCTTGAGTAGTCAAGACCACACTGTGAGTCAGCATCTGACATTGCTCACTGTCTTCCTGATTTATAAATAACCAAAGCAGTGGTGGTGCAGGCCCCTGATCCCAGCATTCAGGAGGCAGAGGCATGGGGATCTCTGTGAGTTCAAGGCCAGCCTACAGGGCCAGTTCTAGGACAGCCAGTGCTACACAGAGAAACCCTGTCTCAAAAAACAGCAAGCAAACAAAAATCCAAAACTTCAGACAAAGGGTACAGAGGGAGTTGGCCCTGCTCAGTCATAGTAAAGCACTGTCCCCCAAAACCAAAATAGATAAGTAAACAAAACCACTGGAGAGATCAGTCAGTAACCACCCGTTTTTCTTGCAGAGGCTCCACCCAATTCCCAGCAGCCAAATAGCAGCTCACAGCCACCTGTAACTCCAGGTACAGGAGATCCAACGCTATCTTCTGGCTTCCACGGGCACCAGGCACACACCTAATGCACAGATAAATGTATGCAGGCACACATGCACATAAACAAATCTTTAAAGGTGTGAGTCACATCTTTAATCCCAGTGTTGAAGAGGTAGTAGTAGAGTCTGCATTTGAGGCTAGCAGGGACTGTATTGTGAGACCCAGTTTCAAAAACAAACAAACAAAAACCCCTGAAACTTTAAAACTATTTTCAACTGTGAAGTTGATGGCTGTCTGTTGTGAACTTTTCTGCATCTTTAATTTGTCCATTTGTTTTTGGCTTTCTCGTTTTCTTTGTATTTTCAGTTGCTTATATAACTCTTATTTTTTGTCTCAAAAGTTTGATGGATTTTATGACTGGTTTCCTCCCTATCCTCTAGGCAGCCTAGATTTTAAGTCCCAGCCCCACAGTGGAAGGGACCAGCCAGAGGGGAAGGAAAGGGAGGAAGGCATTCTCTCCAGTTGTGATGTTTTACAGACATGGAAGCTGAGATCTGGAGGAGATAGCCTCAGGTTCATGAGCCACGGCTGATTGCATGGGTTATGTATCTCAGGACTGGACAGGGCTGGTTTGTTTTCATTGCTGTGGTTCTCGGCCATCTGGGTGGAATTATATAGTAGCACCAATTCTACCACTTTTCAAAATTGAGGTAGAAAGTGGTTTCCTATCAGGAACTGCATGGTAGCAATCCACCCATTATGAGAAGGTCACAGTTGTGTTCTCCACTAAGCAGCACTGTTCTTTTATTTAAAATTAAACTTGGATTTAGTGTGTGGGTGAGTGTGCATACGCTATGTTGTGGCTCACCTGGGGAGGGCAGAGGACAACTTTTGGGAGTTGGTACAAAATCAGTTTTTTGAGGAAAAAAAATCCAGTTCTTTTTTAGTTTTTGAAGTTCTCATTTATGTGTGCTTTAAGCCTCAATATTCTCTGTCTTTCTCAGTAAACTGTCTTGTCGTAGTAGAACACATGCCCTTAGAGCTGCGCATATGTGGTGGTGCCAGCATGAGGAGCTAGCTGTACTGTCGTGTTACATCTGACCACCCCAAGTTCAGGCAGAGTGGCATGGACTGTACTTAAGCCTCGGTTTCTTCTGTAACAAGGTTCTGGGCTGCTTTGTGTCTAGCTGTGCCAGTTGCCCAAGAGATGTCCCCTTCCTTTAACAGAGCCTGATTCCAGCCGCCCGATTCACTGGCTGTTCTCCCTTGAAATGTATTGTTTTAACTTAGTGAGACACTCAGCTTGCATTTTGAAAGAAAATGTGCGTAGCGTAGCAAACAATACTTCTTAGTCACTATAAGCATAATTTTACCATGAAATCATTTTGCAACTGGCAGTTGCTTTGTGTTCCGTATTCTTTCTCACGGTTAGAGAAAGAAAATGGCCTGGGTTTCAGAGAGATGCCTCAGACCACGGCAGGTTCTCATTCTTTGCAGAAGAGACTTCTGGACCAGATTCAGTTTTACTAAAATACTGATTCTTTTCTTTATTATTTTAAGCACCCTGAGATTGAATCATGTAGCTTACAGTTGTCCACACTTGTTTCCAGGTCTTCAGCGGTGGGTATCACGTCACGTGTGGACTATATACTTTGGCTTCTTTTTCTTCACTTCGTCTCCCTTCCTTTCTTTCTCTTTCCTCTCCTTCCTTCCTTTCTTTCTTTCTTTCTTTCTTTCTTTCTTTCTTTCTTTCTTTCTTTCTTTCTTTCTCTCTCTCTCTCTCTCTCTCTCTCTCT
>NC_034610.1:23467510-23468526 GCF_900095145.1 Mus pahari | reverse complement strand
TCTCTCTCTCTCTCTCTCTCTCTCTCTCTCTCTTTTTAGCCTTCTAAATTTATATAGTAACAGTTTTTGTTAGCTTCTTTCTTACGTTGTTTTTAATAGTTTGGTTTATTTGCATATTAATACTGAGATTCTCATACCAGACACAAAGGGAAGCCCCGTGCAGCCCTGGCTGTCCTGGAACTCACTCTGTAGACCAGGCTGGCCTCGAACTCAGAAATCTGCCTGCCTCTGCCTCCCGGGTGCTGGGATAGAAGTGTGAGGTACCACGCCCGTCTGGAGGATGGGTTTCCTGTGGATGTCCATTTGATTTCCTCCTGTCACGTGTCCTCATTTTCTTTGTCTCCTAAGGAAAAAATGGAGCTTTAATGTTCTGCTGTTCTTTCTTTAACTTTTTCTTCATTTCTCCTTCTCTTTCCTTTCTCTTTATTCCTTTTTTCTTTGATTCTAAGAATTAGTCCCAGGGCTTTGCACATGGTAGGCAAGTGCTCTACTTCTGATCCCGTATTGGAGGCTCTGTGTATTCTTTTAGGTTCTGTTTCTGAGCAATCTCTCTAAATAGCCCTGGCTATCTGGTAACAGTAGACAAGGCTGGCCTCAAGTTAACAGAGATCTGCTTGTCTCATGTCCCAAGTGCTGGGACTAAAGGTGTGTGCCATCATGCCAGGCTTCCTATGTACTTTACAGACTAGTATATATGTTATGTTGTTTATTTCTTTGTACTAATTATAATATGGCTATATTCTAGAACTTTCTTATTTAGTTCATGATATATTTTTTTGCCAAATTAGTTTGATGTGTTTCATTTTGTTTTCATTTTTTTCAATTATAACTTCATTTAAAGATACCTTTGTATATGTGTGTACTCAGTTTCTGAACAAGTGTGAATAGATTTTCTTTTTTTCTTACATCTTAAAAGTTGTCATAGGCCGGGCCTGGTGGCGCAGGCCTTTAATCCCAGCACTCGGGAGGCAGAGGCAGGCGGATTTCTGAGTTCGAGGCCAGCCTGGTCTACCAAG
>NC_034610.1:23464655-23467170 GCF_900095145.1 Mus pahari | reverse complement strand
TAGACCAGGCTGGCCTCGAACTCAGAAATCTGCCTGCCTCTGCCTCCCGAGTGCTGGGATTAAAGGCCTGCGCCACCAGGCCCGGCTGCAGTTTTATAATTTTAATTCAGAGTCCCAAATCGAGTATCTTAAGTTTTGATTCTTAGGTTGTTTGATTTCCTTATTCTAAAAAATATGATTGACTTTTAGAAAAGCCAATCATAATTATATGGAATAATTAACTTTTAAAGAGGAAAATAAAGATTCATTTTAGAACTTATATTCTGGATTAAATGAGTTAATAAATACACAGTGATTTGAAGATAAGGACTTTTAGGTCATGAATTTTCTCTTAATTTTGTAACTTATTGAAAAGGATTTGGTAATTAAAAACTTAAAAGGCAAAGATAATTAAAACAAAGGAAAATGAATATAAATCACTTGAGAAGTAATGAACAGGATGAGAGAATGGGAAGGAAGAAAAATTTAACACCAATAATCTAAGGTGAGACAGTGTGTTTGAACATCCAGTGTAGCTCCAGGCTTCCTGGCAGGCAAGTGAGGAAGGGAAACCGGGTAGGTTTCAGGGTCAGTGTCTGAGAGAGGCTTATCAGAGTTCCACCGAGAGACTTAACGTCCTGAGCTGTGAAGCCGATCCATGCTCAAGGAGTGTACTTCCATCTCCTCCTTTATGAGTGACTAAGTTTCTGCTGTTGCTGCTTTTACTGCTGTAGTTATATTTGATCAGTTAAATTCATGTCCACTGTTGTCAAAAATGGAAATTCCCTGGCTGGTGTGTGTTTATGGATTGTCTCTGGAGTTGAAGGCATTGACGAACAGGAAACTGAAAGCTAAAAGTTCAGGAAATGTATTGTATTTAGAGTATGTGGAATATATATATATATATATATATATATATATAGTGCTTAGCTACTGAAGTCCATGACCATTTCAAGACTGAAATTTGTACTGATGTGTTTAGAGACGGCCATTGAGATTCTGACAACCATACCCCAGATGCTTAAACAATGTACTGGGTGCAGCTGTGCTTGAGGCAGCCACGTTGTGCAGTGGCGAGAAAGCATGCAGCAGATGACATATGCTCTGCTTACTCTTGCAGGAAGCGGCACAGCCGGCAGCTCAGTGAGTTTTTTGAGGATACTTTGTCTTTAAGAATTAGTTAGTATGGTTCTAAGGAGCACGATGTCCTGTTTCACTCAGCAAGTCCTGATGGTCACATTATATTTTCTTATGTTCAATTATATTTTTCTCCATTTTATTAATATACTTAATAGTTTTCTTAGTGTTAGATTATCAATATTATCTTAAAAGTTAGCTGTCTCCCAAATATTTTCTAATTACTGTAGAATTGTAGGAGATGCACAAAATCTGTAGAATTCTATTGCTTTGAGACAAAGTCTCTCTACAGAGCCCTGGCTATCCTGAAACTCACTACATAGACCAGGCTGGCCTTGAACTCACAGAGATCTGCCTGCCTCTGCCTCTGCCTCTGAGTGCTGGGATTAATGGTTTGCACCACCATTGCCTGCTTTAGAGGGAGAAGTTTCTAATACTGCAGTTTTTCTTGTTCATTGTTACATGTACATGCATTATTCTTTTGTTTTGAGGCAAAGTATAGCTAAGTAGCCCAGGCTGGCCTGAAACTCGTAGTCCTCCTACCTTTGCCTCTAGAGTGCCAGAATTATAGGGGCGTGCCTCCACACTTATCTCACTGTGATATATTTTAACAAAAGTGGTAAATTGTGGGATCAGTCGCACAGAATACTTAAGTGTTCCACTAAGTGAGCTTTGTCTTCCTGCGGTCCTCTGAGGAAGGTCAGCTGTGTTAGAGTCATTGTTCCCACAGCTCAGCTGAAGCTGTGCTCTTGTCAGGGCTGAGTTGCTTTGGATCTGTTAGGGTTATTTATGTTCGTCTCTAAACTACTCTAGTGACCAAGAGGATTGAAGGCCCTGACTAGAAAAAATGGGTCCAGGAGGTGAGAAGCAGTGCTTTCCCAAGGGCAGCTCTGGAGTGCCCTTTCTAGCAGAGGGGACTGGGCCCTGGGCTTACAGGGAGCTGATGATGTACTTTATGCGGTAGCTGATCTCCCATTGCAGGGAGGTTGTTCTCTTCAAGAACAACCGTTAAAACCAGGCAGAGAGACACGCACTTTTAAATCTCAGCACTTGGGAGGCAGACACAGTGTCATGTGGCCCATTTAGGCTATGTAGCAAGACTGTTAGAAAACCAAAGGGTGGAAAATTACTCATGAAAGAAACAGATTAAAACTTACAAATCTTTTATTTCTGTTTAGTCTGCTGATTCTGCTAGCTAATACGTATTTTAGTAAAAACTATCAGCATAATAGATAGAATGAAAACAGATTTATAACCAGTAGTTCTTTTTTTTTTTTTTTTTTTAAATTTATTTATTTATTATTTGTAAGTACACTGTAGCTGTCTTCAGACACTCCAGAAGAGGGAGTCAGGTCCTGTTATGGGTGGTTGTGAGCCACCATGTGGTTGCTGGGATTTG
>NC_034610.1:23459579-23463395 GCF_900095145.1 Mus pahari | reverse complement strand
TCCTGGAACTCACTTGGTAGACCAGGCTGGCCTCGAACTCAGAAATCCGCCTGCCTCTGCCTCCCGAGTGCTGGGATTAAAGGCCTGCGCCACCAGTCCCGGCTAATGTCATTCTTAAAACATCTTTCCTCATCAATAACTTTTTAACTGTTTCCTTATTTTTAACTGCTGCATAATGTTTCATTGTTGAGATTTACAGTAATAGTTTGTTAAATTTTTTTTCCCCTGTGACTGCTTAGATGACTCAGTAAAATGCTTGCTGTGCAACCATGGGAACCTGAGTTTGGATCCCTGGCGTCCTTGTGAAAATTCATGTGCATGGTGTGTGTCTATAATTCTAACCCTGGGAAAGTGGAAAAGGGTGGATCCCTGGAGCTTGCTAGCCAGTCAGCCTAGCAGAACTCAGAACTTATCTATGTTCAGTGAGAGATGCCTCAAAGAGTGACACCCAGCATTCACCTCTGGCCCACACATGCCTGTGTGCACAGCCAAATCCACTCACATATGCACAAAGACATTTCTTTCTTCTCCTAGAATTATGTGCCACCAGATGCTTGTTTCTGAGAATATCTGAAGTCAGTTTTCTGGACATGATGATGCTGGGCTAAAGGATATTAAACTTTTTGCAGATATTGGCAAATTTACCCTTAAGAACACCTTGCCATGCTTGCATTCTCACTACAAATATAAAGTACTATTTTTTGGTGAATATGCAAAGTTTCATTTTATGGACAGATTCAGGGGTCTCTGCTCTTCCCTAATCATCTGTGCCTCAGGCACTTCTCCATTCCTTAGTTGGACTGTATGGAGGCAGTTCCAGCACCTGGAGTTACTGAGAGACTCAGCTGTGGACCTGTATTCTCCCCAGGTGGGACAGCAGTGTGCAACCCAGGGTGTGTGCCCTGTGGTTTGTGGAAGAGATGAATGGTGGAGCCAAGTACAGTAATTTCTTGCTCTCTCAGAGGAACAGCAGAGAAAGCCCCTCATGAGGAGTTGGGAGAATATGCGAGAGCGCACTGTGAAGTTCCTAGTAAAGGGGCCAACAGGTGCAGAGCCCTGGGGAGGGCACAAGGGAGTAGGGGTTTGCTGAGCAGCTCAAGCAGAGGTCGGCCAGTGATCGGTGGAGGGCTTTGGACACGGTGCAGTTTGTGATGGGAAGCCATTGGAGGGTTGCCAGAGTTAGTTGTTTTAAGCCAGTCTGATTGTCACTTTCCTTACAAATGCTTCAGTTCCCATTTCCTTTGGAATAAAGTTCAAATGCTGTATTCTGGTACACAAGGTCCTTCAGTCAAGTTTCTGCCTATTTATTTAGCATCATCTGCGTCTTTCCCACATGTACCCTTCACTTTAGCCAAATTGGATCACAAGCAGGTCCTGGATGGGTCATTGGTGATTCATGTCTTTGCATCTTCCTGTATTCTGCTGGCCTGCAGGAAGCCCTCCCCTCTGCCTGTTGTGGTCACTGGCTTGGTTTTGGAGGGTCTGTACTGCTCTTGTCATCTAGACATTCCTCCCCAGTCCCTTTCTGTTCTAGCAGATGGTGATCTTGGAGTGTCCTGTGTCCTCCACCTGCCCTAACTGTATTCTCACCACACCCGTGCTAATGGAAAGCCCACCCTGCTGTTACCGGCTGTAACTGCCTGCTGTTTTCCCTCTGAAGTACTTCACTGTGGTGATCTTACACTGAGCCCTCTGCCCTACAGCCCCCCCTCACATGGCTTGCTTTTATTTTCCATATGAGATTCTGAAATCACTAACAAAGATTCTCATGCCTGTGCAGCAAGTCCTTAATGTATTGAGCAACCTCCCCATCAGCCCCTTTCCCTTGATTTTTGAGACAAGTTCTTGTTATGTAGCCCAGCTGGTCTTAAAATTGTGATCCTCCTGTCTCAGCCTAATAAGTGATGGGGTTTCTAGTGTGTACTGCCACCCTGATTTAGTTTTATGTCTTATATTGAGTTACTTCTTGTATGTGACATGAAGCCAGGTGTCCAGTTACAATCTTTATATGTGAAGGTAGAGTTGTCCCGGGCTGCTTAGTGGGAAGCGTTCTTTTCTACCTCCAGTTTCACAGTACCTTTCCTTAAAGCAGATTAATGAGAATGTATTCTATTCTTGGCTCTCAGTCCTCAAGGCCCATCAGTTCCTGGGTGTGTCCTTAAAGCAGACCACACTTGAGTGTTCTTTGTCCTAAGCAATGACCACACTGTCTTCAGTATGTTTTGTCCTAAGTGTTAATTAAAAGTGTGGTCCCTGAATCTTGCAGTTTTGGTCTTTTCAGGGTAACTTCAGGTATTTGATCCTTTAGGTAGCTCTATGAATTTTAGAATCAGCTTGCTAACTTTTGCAACAAAGTTAGCTTAGCTGGTGCTAGGGATCTCTGGCCAGTTGGAGGAACACTCAGTAACGTACAACGTAGCCATTTAAAACTGTGGTTGTAAGGACAACTGTCACACTTAGATATTCCATTGTATACTACACACTAAGGTTTGGTATGAAAATGGCAGGGAGACAGGACCTTGTTTTTTAATGTAATTCTTCTTTGGAGCAGTAGTTGATTGAACACACTGCAGCAGCTAGGGAATGAGGGGACTGCTCGGATCTTTTCTGTTCCTCTTTTTGGATTTTGGAGATGATCTCACTCTGTAGTCCAATCTAGCCTTGAATTCATAGCAATCCTCTTGTCTCTGCCTCCCCAGTGCTGGGATTGCAGACAGGAACTGCCATACCTAGTTTAAAACAAAAACTCTAAGCAAAGAAAGAGTGCAATCTGTAAACCAGCTGTTAAAATCTATAGTGAAAAAAATCCATAATAAACAAAGAACTCGTAAAATTCAATAGTTTGATTGTATAGGATCAACCATTAGCATCATTGACACCACCAAAAACAGTAAGAATATTACACAGTTGAAAAATACACCCCTCCCCAAGAAGGTAGGTGTGTGTGTGTGTGTGTGTGTGTGTGTATGTGTGTGTGTGTGTGTGTTCTCTGTGTAGACTGGGCTGGCCTGGAATTTACTATATAGACCAGGCTGGTCTCAAACTCACAGAAATCCAGAGGTTTCTGCCTCCCGAGTGCTGGGGTTAAAGGTGTATACCACCACCACTCGGTGCAAAAGAAACTCTTGAGCAGACATCTCAGGGAAGAAGATACACAGTGTGCTGACAGTACTCCCTCTGAGAGCTAAGGACAACTTAACAAACCCTAATAGCATACCTGAGGCCTCCTCTGAGTTGTTGATAGTGAGAGGCAGCCAACCAGCTCTGAAGCCTGTGAACCAACATCAGTGACCATCATGGCACAGTAACCTGAGGAGTGGCAGTAGTGTTGTGCATACTTGTCAATAAGTAGCAGCTCTCTAATTGGACCTAAGACCTGCTTAACAAGAGGGACACTATGTCTGGTACTGGAAACCTGGCTAGATACTCAGTGTTGGGAAAATTGTGCTTATTGGAGGAAAACCTACAGCTGTTGTGTTACTCCATGAACATCCTTAACACTAATCTAAACATCTGCTCTTATACTCACAGATAAGTACATCACCACCCATCAAGGGAACTTCTCTTAGAGTACTACAGAAAACCATAACCAACCAAAATGCAGAATCGTGGAGCCCAGTCCCAATGGAATTTAAAAACTCAACATTCTAAAATAATCCATAGATTTTGTATATATTAGGCAAATATTTGAGGTTTTCTGTAGAATAGGATCTAAACTTAAAGTTCTATTAAACTGTTAGCATTAACAGCAACCAAAGCTAGCCTACACAGTCCCAGCCAAAGCTAGCCTACACAGTCCCAACCAAAGCTAGCCTA
>NC_034610.1:23438654-23459384 GCF_900095145.1 Mus pahari | reverse complement strand
ACAGTCCCAACCAAAGCTAGCCTATACAGTCCCAGCCAAAGCTAGCCTACACAGTCCCAGGACGTGGCATGCTTTGCTCTCCTCTATGCTTTTCAGTTGATTCATGAGCAGCTCCTGGGTGGTGCACACACCTCTAATTCTAGCACTCAGGAGGTTGGGGCAGGAGGGTGGACAGCTCCAGTTCTACTTGGAGCTATATGTAGCATGACATAGCTGTCTCAAACAACATAAAATAAAGATTTTATTTTTTTAACTAAGTGTTTAAGAATTTTAAAATTATAATTAGTAATGGTCCTTTGGAATAGAAAAATCAATTTTTGTTCTTTCTTCAACCATTTCTTATATATGTTAAAGATCAAAGTAAAAGCAGTGTCTGAGCCAGGCAATGGTGGCACATGCCTTTAAATCCAGCACTTGGGAGGCAGAGGCAGGCAGATTTCTGAGTCGTAGGCCAGCCTGGTCTACAGAGTCAATTCCAGGACAACCAGGGCTACACAGAGAACTGTCTTGAAAATAAAACAAAAGTAAATAAATAAAAAGAGCTGGGTGTGATGTTGTACTCCTGTAATCTTAGCACCTGAGAGGCAAAGTGTCACTCAGAATGTGATGCCAGGCAGGATATTCAGTGAGACCTTCTCCCAAAAAGCCAAAAGACAGAAAAAAACCAAAATATGATGCTTCAGTTATCCAGATTCCCAATGTCACAGTTTTGATAAGCATTTTAAATAAAAATACCTGACATTTTGGAAGAAAGATTTTATTTTATTATCAGTTAAAGTAGTAGACTTTATAGTGCCCTGGGAAGAAACTGTCTTTCAAATCTGAGAGCACTGAGATTTGCCCAGCAGGGCCTATCGTGTAAGGCTTCACACTGTGGAAGTGCCACTGTCCTAGCCATATCTTTTTCTGGCTTAAAAATGGAGTCTGTGGCCTTGCACTTCTGGTCGACCAGAAGGTTAGTTAACAGAGATTGAATTTACTCTCTTGGCTACAGTCACAAAGCAAACAAATCCCTAGACACACTATGTGAGGTAACAGCTTGACACACCAGAAAGCTGACGGCAAAGGGGAGAGTGGTCTCCGGAGGAAATAGAAACCAGCAGGTAAAGCCTTAATTATCCCATCTGACTCGCAGAGTTCTTGTCTGCTGGAGTCCAGGGAGGGCAGGCAGGTGGCCTTTGAAAGGCAAGAGCTCCCCCCGGGAGAACTCCAGAATCTCATTAGCTCTTCAGATGAGCGCTACTGAGTTGTGTAGAAACCACTCCATCAGAGGAACAACCACCCGAAAGGATAAAGGGAAAAGAAGCCCTGTTTCTTTCTTTTCAGAGCCAGGTATAGTGGCAAATGCCTGTCATCTCAGCACTAAGGAAGCAGAGGTGAATTCAAGGCCAACCTGGGCTACTCAGCAGCAAGATTCTGTGTCAAAAAAAAAAAAAAAAAAAAAGTTTTTGAGTTACTGCCCGCCGAATAGGCAAGCCTTGTAAGTCACAGAACATCAGGGAGACTACTTAGAAGCAATTGCCTTAATGGTGGGCGAATGCAGCCCTCAACTGAAGACTTCTATCCTCCCAACAAAGTTCCAAAAAAAGCGTGGAAAGGATCACATGGTTTCTAGGTAACTTAGCTAGGAAAAGTTTCACATCTAGAGGAAGGCAAAAATACCTATCCCTCACCAGGGCCAAATTCACAGCCTCTGGTGAAATAGATCAGGCTTGCCCAGAAATGGGGAAAATTAGTCAATAGCGACAGACCCAGAAATGACTGATGATGAAATTAGTAGACACTGAAGTAGTTGTTATAACTATAATCCATTTGTTTAAGAAAATACAGAAAAGATTGAGAGCGTTGAGTATAGTTCATTGGAGTGAAACCTACAGAGGGTGAGTGTAATAGCTCACACTATGGGAGTAGGGGCAGCCCAAACAGTGCAGGAGGAAGATTAGAAAACTTGATGTCTTCTTAGCAGTGCAGATTATCCAGAATAAACTTAAGAGATTTTTTTTTTTTCGGATTGTTTGTTTTCTTTTTTTTTTTTTTAAAGACCTTGGGAAAAGGAATCATTTAGCTATGGGACAATCATGAAGAGATAATGTGTTTATAATTACAGTTTTGAAGAGACTGGATTACAGAGAACTCTGAAGGCAAAAAACAGAACAAAACAACAACAACAACAACAAACAATAAAAACCAAAAAGCCAGGAATTTCTAAATAAGAAAAAAGGGAGGAAATATAAAAAAAGATGTGATTAATAGGAGACACACATTAAGAAGGTAGATTCACATATAAGCAATATTAATGGTCACATTAAATATAAATGGCCTAAAAATATTCAGTTAAAAGGCAGCCTTACATGTTGAATAACAACTTGTTATGGGCTACCTAGAAGAAACTCACTGTGTTGTATGAATAAGAACATAAGACAAAAGGATACTCCAGGGCTGGTGAGATGGCTCAGTGGTTAAGAGCACCGACTGCTCTTCCAAAGGTCCTGAGTTCAAATCCCAGCAACCATATGGTGGCTCACAACCATCCGTAACAAGATCTGATGCCCTCTTCTGGAGTGTCTGAAGTCAGCTACAGTGTACTTACATATAATAAATAAATAAATCTTTAAAAAAAAAAAAAGATACTCCATGCTAATACTATCTAAGAAAGCTGAAGTAATTGTACTGATTTTACACAGATTAGATTTTAGAGCCAACAAAATTACCAATATGAGGAGCTAAAGAAATGGCTTAATACGGGCGTGGTGGCGCACGCCTTTAATCCCAGCACTCGGGAGGCAGAGGCAGGCGGATTTCTGAGTTCGAGGCCAGNCTGGTCTACAGAGTGAGTTCCAGGACAGCCAGGGCTAAACAGAGAAACCCTGTTTCGAAACCCCCCCCCCAAAAAAAAAAAAAGAAATGGCTTAATAGTTAAAAGTACTTACTGCTCTTCCAGGTGAGCTGAGTTCAGTTGCCAGCGCCCACACTGGGTGGATCACCACCCACCTTTAGCCCTAGCTGATGATCTCTTCTGGCTTCTGCCAACACTCACATGCACATATAATTGCACATAAATGTACAAAACAATAACAACAAAAAGATCATCAAGAATAAAGACCTCATATTAAAGGGGTCATTAGTCCTAAGTATTTGCTTGAAATATTTAAGTACCTGTAAGTAGAACTTCAAAGTACGTGAATCAGAATCTGATAAACTGAAGAATGGGGTCTTCAGTTACCGCCTCTTTCTTATTAGCTGATAGCACAGAAGATGGCCTTCCCTGTTTCCCCAGGTTGGGTACAGCATCAGAGGTGATTTAGAAGGCTTACAGTGTCAGCCAACTTCCTCCTGAATTGACAGTTATATGATATCCTATCCATTATAAGCCCAATATACTTTATTTTCAGTTCACATACTGAAAATAAAGATACTGACCAAAAGAGACCATATTTTTAGTTTAAGATAGACTAGGATTTGTGTCAAGGATTTGTGTGACATAATACTCAAGTATTTATTCTGACCAAAAGGGATTAAAAAGGAATGCTGAGTCTGGGCACAGCGGCCACCCCTTTAATACTAGCACATGGGAGGCAGAGGCAAGCAGATCTGGGTGAGTTTCCAGGCCAGCTTGGTCTACATGGTGAGTTCCAGCACAGCCAGAGCTACATAATGAGACCCTGTCTCAAGAGAAAAATAAAATCAGTGCTGGGCAGTGGGGAGATGGCTCATCAGTTAAGATGAGCCTTCCAGAGGACCTGGGTTCAATTTCCAGCAACCACATGGTAGCTCATAACCATCTGTAATTCCAGTGCCAGGAGATCTTCCAGTCTCTGAGAACACTAGGTACACATGTGGTACACAGATATACATGCAGGCAAAACACCCATATGTATAAAATAAAATGGAGAAAAACAAAACAAAAACATTGGGTATAGTGGTGCACACCTTTAAACCAGCACTTTGGGAGGCAGGAGACAAGTAGAAAGAGTTTGAGGCCAGCCTGGACTACATAGCCAGTTCTAAGCCAGCCAAAAGGCTACATAGTGAGACTCTGTGTAAAAATAAAATAAAAATAGCCGGGCGTGGTGGTGCACGCCTTTAATCCCAGCACTTGGGAGGCAGAGGCAGGGGGATTACTGAGTTGGCTACACAGAGAAACCCTGTCTCAAAAAACCAAAATAAAATAAAGTAAAAAATAGTGAAAGATACTTGGAAAAATCATAAACACACTTCCAAGAAAATCAAAGGTTAGAAAAAAAATACTTGAATTTAGAAAACAATACTAATAACTTAAGTCATCCAATGTGTGGTTTATAGTTTCTAGAAATACCCAAAGGAAAAATCCAAAAGCGTGAGTGATAAAACAGTATCTGTACCAGACTCCTTAAGAAACCAGAGAGGGGCTGGAGCGATGGCTCAGCGGGTAAGAGCACTGACTGCTCTTCTAGAGGTCCTGAGTTCGATTCCCAGCAACCACATGGTGGCTCACAGCCATCTGTAGTGGAATCTGATGCCCTCTTCTGGTGTGTGTGAAGACAGCTGCAGTATACAAATGTACATACAATAAATAAATACTTCTTTTCTTAAAAGAAAGAAACTAGAGTGAAAAACAAAAACTAAAGGAGACAGAAGAAACAGGTCAGAGACAAAAGCATAATCAGTAAAAACAGCCAACCCCACAAAATAGTAGCCAATGAAATAAAAGCTGTGGTGCGGAAATTGCCAGTGGGACATGACTGCGAAGTGCCACCTGAGTGAGCCAGGAGAGGACACACATTTCTGCTTGGAATGAAAGTAACAAAAACTTAGAGCATACATTTTAAGAGATAGATGATATTATGAGTTACTCTCCACAAATAAGTAGACAGTCAAGAGGCCAAAGCTTACTTCAGAAGCAGTGAACATCCCGAGAAGTGTTTCATCTGTGGAAAATGGGTAATAATTGACACAGAGAGAATACTTCTTAACTCGTGGTGTGATGCCAACATTATCATAATTTCAAACTTGAATAGATTGCAAATTTTAAAAAAGTAGAAATAATAACCCTTAAGAGCATAGTGCACCAGGCTCTGGTGACACACATCTCTAATCCCATCACTGGAGAGGCAGAGGCAGGCAGATCTCTAAGTTTGAGGCCAGCCTGGTCTACAGAATGAGTTTCAGGACAGTCAGGAATGCACAGAGAAACCCTGTCTCAAAAAGCAAAGAAGAAGAAAGGAGGAAGAGGAAGAGGAAGGAAGGAAGGACGGAAGGAAGGACGAACATAGTGCACATGGTGGCTTCAACTGTCCATAATTGCAGTCTTGGAGTCTGACCTGCAACCACCAGGCATACACACATACACAGACATACAGTTAAGCAAACTAACATACAGAAAATGATAAATAAACCCTTAAAATCTTTTATGTTTTTTCACAAACAAAAGTTGTGGAGCAAATTGGTTTTCCTAATATAAAAGATAATCTGTGTTTATACTATGTATATTGCTATGTGGAGATTTAGGTGAGTGTATATACCCCCTTTTAAAAAATTTATTGCTTATGTATTTGATGTCATCATTCCACAGTAGCTTCCTCCTGTGGGTTACGGGGGAATCCAGGAACATAATTTTTAATATCCCATAAATTGCAAGATTCCTTAAAGTGTTGTTGTTAATAAGTAAGACAAATCTCAAATTTTTGTTTTTAGTTTTTGGTTTTGTTTTGNTTTTTTTTTTTTTTTAACGAGATTTCTCTGGGTAGCCCTGGCTGTCCTGGACTTGGCCTAGGCTGGCCTCAAACTCAGAGATCTGCCTGCCTCTGCCTCCAGAGTGCTGGGATTAAAGGCGTGCACCACCACTGCCCAGCCAATAAAAGTTTAGTTGTAGTGAGAGTCCTAGATAGGAGATAGATGTTTAACAGATTATTAAGGACATCTGAGGTGGTTTACCCTTGTGAGCAGGAGCAACAATCATATTAGAAAAAGTATCAGCCATACATGGTTGTACTTTAATCACCTCACTTGTGAGATATGAGCAATGCCTGGTTGCCAGACAGCACTAGATTCTTTAACCCTTGAGGAGTAACCCCACCAGCAGAGGGCAGAAAAGAGGAAAGAGCCTCGGAGGCAAGGCAGTTTGGTGCAAGAGGCTCAGTAGCACACATTGGTTCAGATTTTGAGAGTCTGACCCCCGAGAGGTTTATTTTAGGCTTATTTAAGCATAGCACAATCTGGTGAACATTATTCTTATGATGATTAATTCAGTCCCACGTGGATAACAAAGCATAATTAGATCTCTGGGGGAACAAACTAAGTACCGATCAGGTGCAACTACATTGAAGCTCTTTATAAAGTACATGTGCCACCTTCCATACAGTGAGGTTCTCTAGACTGACTGAGAATACAAGTTTATGAGAGCGTCCACAAGTGCTAACAGTCCCCACCGATAGACAGAGGTCATCAGGCTAGAAAGCACATGCACTCCAGTCTTCATTGTTTCCCTTGCAGGAACAACCCTTAACAACAACTTAACAGTCTGGGTTCCTCTTTTGTGAGCACAAAGACTCTTATGGGCTCTCAAAAAGTCAGCTCAGGTGATCATAGAACTATCTGTAAAGCACAATTTTATGAAAATTTTGGAAGAAAATCTTTGTAGCTTTGGATGCAGCAAACTTTTGTGAAGTAAAGTAAATAAAAGAAGACAGTGGGACTAGTTGTGACACTCCTGCATAAGAGACAAGACAGGAGTCAATGGAGCTTGTAGGCAGGCAGCCTGAGCCACACAACAGGCAGGTCAGAGACTGCCTGGAGTCCTGAGCTGGGAAAGAAGGAACACATCCTTACATAGTGCGTGTTAGAGTCTGTGGAAGTTACTGTGCATTTGCACACTGTCTGCTAAGGAACTTGATGCCTGCACAGTCTTCAGCATTTATACTGTGCTGCTCACAGTTTCAAAGCTTTACTGTCATTTTGCAGAGAACTTTTCAGTGATTCTCGAGGACAAAGAAAGGGTGCTGTGCGCATTGTTTTCTTGTCGTTTTAATGCGTTATGGGATTGAAAGGCCAGGTAGCCGGGTGTAGTAGCACACACCTTTGCGTTCCAGTACTCGAGAGACAGAGGCAGGTGCATCTCTGTGAGCTCAAGACCAGCCTGGTCTACAAAGTGAGTTCAGGTTACACAGAGAAATGCTGTTTTGAAAAACCAAAAAAAAAAAAAAGGAGGAAGAGGAGGAGGGCAAATGAAGTAAGTACCCCAGTGCGGTCTCGGACATGCTGAAGGCATTTTCAGAGAAATGTTAGCTTTACTTATCTGTCAGATTAGAACATGGTTTTCCTACTGGATGAAGGAGAGAAAGAAAGGACAGAAGAAGAGGAGAACCCAAGTATGGGATGAAGGAGCCTGCAGATTGGTCTGGGGGACTCGTGGCTTTGTTCAGGTGACAGGGTGTCTGCAGGCTGGGTTCCTCCTCCAGAACCCAGCTGGGCCCTGCTTGTCTCTTAAAAGGAGGAGAGACTGTGACGACAAAGGAATGGTGAAAGAGGCAGCATTTGCCTTAGTTGCTAAAAGTCTTGTTGTCCAAGACCAGGCCTTCAATTCTGATCTCAGCACTCACAGGAAAAGCCGCCTGTGGTGCTGTGAGTCTGGGGAGGCAGAGATGAGGGCTCCTGGCCTTGGTGTCCAGTCTGGCCACATCTTCCAGGTGTAGATTTAGTGAGACAATGTCCTAAGAAATAAGATGGAGAGTAACTCAGGAAGGCTCCTGCCATCCGTCTACTTCCGGTCTCCACAGGCATGCACACAAGAATACACAATAACAGGTAAAATTGATGCAGGAAAGAACAGAGACATGCAGCGTTTGAGGATGGAGGAAGGGAACCTCCCAACGCCGCAGAGACCCTGTAGGGAGAAGGCCAGGGAGCAGCCTCCTCCCTGTCCACAGGTGGAGTACACCCCGCTTGCCCTGCTGCTTCTCCATGCCTCACCTTCAGAACTGCGGGGTTATAAATGTCCGTGGTTGCAGCCTGTGAGTCTGTAGTCACGTGTTACAGCAGCTACAGAAAACTAGGGCCCTGTCTAAGGCAGTTCAGAATTACCTCTTTGTCCAGAGGGCTAGAGTGGAAAAGTGAGCTCTGTAATACTAACAGAACTTTTTATTTCTTGGACATTTTCTCTTTCCAGCTTTCAAATCTGATTTCCCAAAACCCTCACAATTTATAGCTGGAGAAATGTACTGTTGATGCCTGCAGATGAGGGTCTGTGCCTTCTGACTGCTCAGCCTCCTGCCTTCAGAATGGGCGTTCAAGGTGAGCAAGGCCTTTGTTCTTTTCACATGAGGAAGGCTCACCGCTCACAGACCTATAGTGCTTTTCTTTTTAGAAACTGATTTATTCCAGGTGCTCACAAACCTTCAAGTCTCCAGAAATTAAAAAGGTATACAAACTCTAAAACAGATGTTGCACATTCAATTTTGCTGTAATTTATCTTTAAAGTCCGGGGAATTTCTTTTTAGAGATGACTCAGGAAGCATTCATCGGTGCGCTTTTTATGCTCTAAGGAACTCGTCCTTTTTGTCTTCACCTTGTTACAGAATGCTGTTCCTGCACGGAGGTGCCTTAAGAAACACAAGGCAGCTCTGTTTTTAACATCTGCTTGGTATACGCTGAAATGTTATAATGAGACAGTTGTACGTTACAAGGGAATACAGGATTTTATTTATGTGTATGTATGTTTTGTTGCATGTATGCCTGAGCACAATCATTACAGATGATGGTGTGTGGGTCCTCTGTTGGAGCAGACAGTGCTCCAGCCTAGGGAAATGATAGTACAGAAAGCCTTGGTTCCAGGCTCCTTCCCCATCTCCCGACGCACCGTCCTTCCTTCAACTGCTGGTTAATGTGTACCAGTGAGATGTGGTCCTGGTCCTCTGTCGTTGACTCTTTGCTGATAGACTAGTTAGAAGATAGAAGGTTTGCTGTGTGCTGGGACTACACAATGTGCTTCCAGTGCACCTCAGACCTCCATGCTTCATTATGCCCAGGTGTTTCAGTTACCGCTCCTGAGGAGAAACAAATCTTTTTTTTTTTTTTTTTTTTTTTTGTTTTTCCAGACAGAGTTTCTCTCTGTAGCCCTGGCTGTCCTGGAACTCACTTTGTAGACCAGGCTGGCCTCGAACTCAGAAATCCGCCTGCCTTTGCCTCCTGAGTGCTGGGATTAAAGGCGTGTGCCACCACGCCCAGCGGAGAAACAAATCTTGTTTTTAATTTTAAAGTTAGGAGTGTGTACAGCAGTTTTTTCATATTTAATCTAGAGAAGTCACCTCTGTGTCACTGCCCCTTAGTCCTGATTCTGTATACTGCCTGCTTTCTCACTGTCTTTGTTCTGACTACTTTGGAAAATCGCATGCCGAGTACTGCTTATATGTCCTTCACTTAAACCAAGGAGTGGAGGTTTAAAAAAAAAAAAAAAAGCAACACGTTCCACACTGTGGGGGTATTTACTGGCTTCTGTTGGTCTGTTCTTAGAAACCACTGTAGACTTGGAACTGAATTATTAGGTGTTAATGAGTCACCTCAGGTTAATTATCTACCACTCTGGTACCAAGTAGAAATTTGATTTTTTTTTTTCTCTTAAGATTAAGAACATGGAGCCAGGTGTGGTAGCACACTTGGGAGGCAGAGGCAGGCTACTCTCAGAACTTGAGGTTAACTTAGCAAGTTCTACGACATCCAGGACTACATAGTAAAACTCTGTCTCAAAAGCAAAACCAGGGCTGGAAAGATGGCTCGGTGGTTAAGGGGTCCTGAGTTCAATTCCCAGCAACCACATGGTGGTGCACAACCATCTGTAATGGGGTCTGATGTTCTCTTCTGGTGTGTCTGAAGACAGCTACAGTGTACTCATATACATGAAATAAATAAATAAATAAATCTAATTTAAAACAAAAAACAAACCCAAACAACAATACGGCCCCAAGTTATAGATTCCTTCCTTTGTCTCTGCCCTTAACAAGTACACGTTTTATGAAGACACATTTTCTAGAACAATGCCTAAAGCAGCACACTTATTTACTGGATTCACTTTCAGGGACTCAAACAGGGTCTCAACATCTCAAAAATAAATAAATAAATAAGTAATTAAAAAATAAAGTAAAATAGGTAAGTGGGGTTTTGTAATTTTATGTGAGTGGATATTTTTTCCTGCATGTAAACCAGGGCATTCCCTGGGGCCCCAGACGGCCAGGAAAGGTGGAAGGATCCCCTGACCTGGAGTTCGAGATGGTTGTGAGCTGCCATGGATGCTTGGATTGGATCCGGGTCCTCTGGAAGATTGGAGCCAGTGCTGCTAGCCATCCAGTCATCTCTCTAGCCCTGAAGGAAGTTTCAGTTAGGAAGGAGCACACTGAGTGCTCATCAGTCTCATCAGCATTTGCACCTATGCCCACCAGATGCACCTTTAAGCTGGGGGCTTGTGACTTGTGGGGAGCTCTGTGGACTTTGTTAGTGACTGGACTGCCTGCCTCACCCGTCAGGCGAGTGTCAAGGGTGCGTGACGGGGTGGAGGTGGAGGGTGGGAGAACAGTGACATCAGTGCAGTGGGTGCTTGGCTTCTTCTGCAGCAGTGTTGCATTCGTGCTGCAGAAAGTCGTAGCGGCCGGCAGTGCGTCCTGGTCATGACGGTCTGAGAACAAGCTCAGTGTAGTGTGGGCAGTGCTGCCAGCACGCACAGACCCTACGTTCAGTCCCTAGCACCGGAACGCAGAGGTTCATCTGAGAACTAGTCTGACTTGCTTAGTAGTTGGGACAATATTTTTATCTTAGTTACCACTAAACTCCCTAATCTGTCACTGTTAGCAAGGCTCTTTTTTCCGTGTATTTTGAGAGCACCTCCTGCTCCACGCATCCTGGCCGGAGCTCCCTTTGTCCTTGGAAGGCACTGCTGAGACTGAGTTAGGCGAGCAAGAAGGTTCTGCAGGTGCGCCCTGGGCCATGGTGGAGGGAGAGCAGACTCCTGGCAACTGTCCTGACCACATCTGTGCTGTAGCAGGACCTCCTCCTTCCCCATTAATAAACCAGCTGTGATTTGGATTGGGCTTGGGGTGCCTCTGTGTAGCTGCCAGTCTTGTTCTCCAGTGGCTCTCGCCTGTCTCACCAGTGTAGTGGGGCTCTGCCTGCTGAGGAGTTTTGCAGACATTTTAGGACACATATAAGCAAATACATACACATTTCTTCCAAAAACAGAATCATGTCACAAATTGTTCTACATGTGCCATTATCTTTTCTAAGAGGATGTGTTGGGTGCCTGGTGCCTGACACACACCCCTTTAAAG
Source organism: Mus pahari (assembly GCF_900095145.1). Taxonomy (NCBI): domain Eukaryota; kingdom Metazoa; phylum Chordata; class Mammalia; order Rodentia; family Muridae; genus Mus; species Mus pahari. The sequence goes on along the minus strand of NC_034610.1, from coordinate 23,448,093 downwards.
CAGGCAGATCTCTGGTGAATTTGAGGCCAGCCTATTCTACATAGTGAGTTCCAGGACATCCAGGGCTATGTACACAGAGAAACCCTGTGTGTTAGTGTATGGGGTGGGGGCGGTTTGCCAGCTGTCTAGTTTCTGTTTGTTTTGCTTGTCAGTATTACAAGGTTGTCTATCTGCAGTGGGTAATGCTTCACTTGTTCCATGCAGATGGGGTTTGTAGCTGTCTTAATCCTAAGGGGGAGATGGTAATGAAAACAGACATTTGACATTTAGGTGTCAGCCCGTGCAGTTGTAATCAGGTATAAACTGTGTCAACTGCAGTCATAATGACACATTCTGATGCATGCCTTCTCATCTGTAACTCTTCAGTGTCTAGGGGGCCAAGTCATCACACACGCCATAGGGACACACTGGATAATGGCATTCTTCGTAATGCACTTTAATGAAAGCAACAGTGGTTTTTTTTGAGTAAACATTTACAGATTTCTTCCCTAGTTAGGTAGCTTAAGTGTTTTTAATGTTAGAGATTAAGTAATCTTCAACTGGACATAGATTTAGCTCATCTTTTTCACAACTGTGACATTTGTATAGTATGCGTTTCCAGATGTTTGCACTTTCATGATCATTCATTTGAGGAAATGGTTTTATTTGGGACTGGAGAGATTGCTCAGTAATTGAGAGCACTGACTGCTCTTTCAAAGGCTCTCGGTTCAGTCCCCAGTGCTCACAACTATCTGTCACTCCAGTCCTCGAGGCTCTTATACCCCTCTCTGGCCTTTGTAGGAACCAGGTGTGCCTCTGGTGTGCATGTATACATCAGGCAAAGCACCCATGCGTATAAAATAAAATCATTTTTTAAATAAGAGCATATTTTTAAAAGAAACATTTTTATTTAGCCACACTGTTAATTTAGCTCTACCTTATGCAGCCTGTGGATATTTGATTAACAGGGAGACCTGTGCACCTCCCTTTCTGAATCATGACTTTTCATTCCCTCTGGTGGTTTCCCTTATGAAGTTAAGCATGACTGGTTCTTTGTACACTTAAACCTTTCCTTCCCTCTGCCATAGCATTTCATGTTCCCCTCTAAACCCAGCTGCAAACGTCAGACTTTCCACCTGTCACCTTGGCATCTCTATCAACCCCTCTCCTGGTTCACTTTGAAACTCAGGACACACTGCCATTCTCTCTCTCTCCCGATCTTTAGTGATCGGAGAAAGACACTAGTGAACACGCAGACTCAGCACTTCAGGTCCGTCGTTTCAAAACAACCTTTAGCCAAATACTTATTCTTTAGAAGTGTTCTCTCTTACTCTCAGTAGTATCTGCAGAAAAGTTTGAAGTTATAGTCATAAAATTACAAAGTGCTCAGGAAAGCGAGCAATCAAATAATAAAAGATGGTGAAAAACACTACTAATGTTTAAAAGGTCTCTGTAACATTAAAAATATTGGCCATAGCTGCTGACCAAATAATGACCTAGAAATTCCATCAACAAAAATCTTTCCCAACGTAGATCGGAAGGACAGTGATGGAAAGGAGAGAAGTGATGGCTCCAGCCAAGTCTGCTGCTTGGGAGACCATGCTCTGACTCCTGGTGCCCGGATGCTGACTCATCCTGGCCCTCTGGTTGGAGTCAAGCACCTACAGCATTTTAAAAGCTCCGTGGGTCAAAATGAACTAACCAGTACCCCCTGAGCTCGTGTCTCTAGCTGCATATGTAGCAGAAGATGGCCTACTTGGCCGTCATTGAGAAGAGATGCCCCTTGGTCTTGCAAACTTTATATGACCCAGCACAGGGGAAGGCCAGGGCCAAGTAGTGGGAGTGGGTGGGTAGGGGAGCAGGGGTGGGGGAGGGTATAGGGAACTTTCCGGGATAGCATTTGAAATGTAAATAAAGAAAATAATAATAAAAAAGCTCCATGGGTGATCCTAATGCTGGCAATGTTAGAAAAATAAGTAAGAAACCTGAAGGGTAAGACAGGTCTGACATCTCTCCAACCAGACTTCAGGGCAGAGGGCCAGATTGCTGCAGTGTCTGTGCAGGGAGACCTGTAAGGATGGGGGACCCGTCGGGCTGAGGGAAGACGGTAACACCTGGGTACCTCTCTGCTTACTGTAAATCTGAGAAGCAAAGATACTTTTGTACTTTCCATAGGGAAAATACAGGAGCCACACTAGGAGCGAGAGGAACCTGACTGGTCTGTGGGACCCGACATAGGCCCTGTTCTTGGTCCCTGAGTTCTCTAGTGAACCCCAAGTGTAGCGCTGTACTCTACTCCACGGTCAGGGCACTGCCACGGAGAGGCATCCGCTGACACCAGGGAAGTGGTTTACTTCTCTGTGGGATCCATTGATCTCATCTGCTTTCAGTTTCTCCAACTTTTCACAATCAGTGCTGCATGCCTTCCTTTTGTTGTTGTTTTCTGGACTATTAGGGGTTTTACAGACTTACTGGACATGAGCTTGTCATGCCCCTTCACTGCAGAAAACAGCTTTTGTAGTATGACCTTGAAAAGTGAAAGCTTCAACCTGCTTGAAGCCCAGTAGGGTAAAATATTAAGAGGTAAAATACTTTATTCAGATTCTTCTTTATTGCATAATGTTATCATTGGGTAGTGTAATATTTTCTAGGTTTTTGTTTTGTTTTGTTTTGCTAGTAATACAACCCTGTGCCTACTGCTTACTTAATCATTCAGACCAAATTGGTGACGCACACCTTTAATCCTACTGCTCAGGAATCAGTGGCAGGAGAATCTCTGTGAGTTCTAGGACAGCCTAGGCTATCTAGAGAGACCCTGTCTCAAAACAGAACAGAAAACTAGGCAACAATATTTACCTGGCTAAACCGCCCCAGCAGAGCAAACCTGCACAGTGAGAAGGTGTTAGGGGTTCTAGACAAGGAGCAAAGCTACTTTCTCCCTTCCCAGGGTAACAGTCCTGTGTTGCTCAACTCTGCTGTGGTGGACATGGAGCTGTGAGGGAAAGGGAGGCTGCTTCCCTTCCAGCCAGCTCAGCAGGTCAACCCTCATGACAGTGGAGTGACTGACAGACAATGGAGTGACAGATGGAGCCACATCACCTTACATCCAAGGCAAGTGAATGAAGAATGAGTCTTCCAAAGCATTGTGTCTATTGAAAACTAAACTGAGTAGTTTCAGGCTGTGAGGTGGCAGAGCCTCTTTGTTAAACTGTCTTCCTTACTGGACCTCTCAGCCCTTGGATGAGAGGCTGATGGAATCACTCCCAGAAGTCCAACTAAGGATCGAGGAAGGACACTGCAACTGAGGAAGGGAGGAAGACCTCAGAGGGACTCGGGACTCGGGACTCGGGAAGGTGGCTCCACCGGGCTGGCTGGCTGCTCCGATGCATCTGTCTGCTCAAGCTGCTCACTTTTTATAAAAGTATGCATGCATACGTGTATGATAAAATATACTGCTTTAGACATTTAAATGTTCCTAAGTGGCATTAAGTACACTCCTTCCCAATATTGTGAAACCATCACCGGTCATTCTTTTCATCACCCCAGACAGAAACTCTGTACCTTACAACACCCCCTAGTAACCTTTATCCTACTGATTCTGAGTTTGACTCTGTATGTGTTGTATGCATGTGTATGTATTGGCATGTGTCTGCACTTGTGTACAGGCCTGGGGTCAGCATCCAGGGTTGTAAAATGTCTTTATATTTTATTTATGATTGGTGTGTATGCATGTATATGCCACAGCGTTTGTGTAGCGGCCAGAGGAACTTTTAGGATATGGTTCTTTCCTTCCATGTGGAATCCAGGGATCAAACTCCAGATTTCAGGCATGCGTAGCAAGCGCTTTTACTCTCTAAGCCATCTCTCCAATCCTGCACCAACTCTAGACTGTCTGGCCAGCAAGCCCCTGAGATCCTTCTGCATCAGCCCCTGCTACCCTCACCCCACATGCACCACTGTACTGGGTTGCAAACTCGGGTTCTCACATGTTCAGCTTGTGCTCTGACACTGAGCAATTACCGTAGGATTCCCAACACTTACACTCTTTTTTTCCCATGTAGGAACTGGAACCTCTTACAGTGTTTCTTTCCACTTACCTGGCCACTGTTGATGTGAAACATCTTGTCATTTTCTGCGTGTGTGTGTGTGTGTGTGTGTGTGTGTGTGTGTGTGTGTAGAGATAGATAGATTGTGTGTGTGTGTGTGTGTCTGTCTGTCTGTCTGTGTGTCTGTCTGTCTCTTTGTTCAATCCCACCACCTCAGTGTAGAAGAAAGACATTTCTTTGGGAAAAGTAGCTGAATAATCATAGTGTGTAATTTCACGGAGCTGTGAGGTTGTTTCCTCTACCTGTGTAGTTAGCTTTTTTTTTTTTTTTTTTTTTCTTTTTTAAAGTGTATTTCTTGTCTGCCAATAAATAACTGTTACTGTCTCTAGCTCTAGGCTGGAATGTCTTGAGAGAGTTCTGAGGTTGAAATTTAAATGAGGATTTTCCAGTCCATTCTTATAACAAAATGTCAAAATTGAGGTCCACTTAGCATGCCCTGTGTTCTGAGGCTGAGGTATGGTTCTTTGCTGTATCTTTTCTCTTGAGTGGAGCTGAAAGCTATAGGCAACAAGGCCAGGAGTTGGCGGGTCTTAGAAACACTTGCTGTGGTTCCTCGGTGCTTCTAACAAAGAAGCCAGGGACGTCCTATGGGACACCGTGGAGTAAGAACATCACCAGTCACATGCACAGACTCTGCACAGCTCGGGTAGCTTCTCACGTGAGAGACCTGAAGTTGTCAGTACCTGCTTATGAGACACTGTCTTCTCGTGTCATCGCCGACTGGCACTTTGGAGGGTGAGTGCCTCTCTGCCACGTCCATAACAGGAGCACTGGGTGCTCCCTTTCTGGAGCACTGAGGTGCAGTCTCCCTCCTTTAGCTGGTGCAGTACAGCACGCTTTATCATGGATTAGTAATACCCTTAGGTAAAAGGGACTTGAAACCAGAGGAAAAAAGACTCTGTTCGAAAATACTGAAATTTCCTTAGTTTGTCTTAAAGCGTTTTAAGAATTGTCTTTTTTATATAATACCATAAAGCAAAAAGGCTACTTAGTTTATTTACAAAAATGTATACTTATAGTGACCTACATGAAATTAAGGGGAAATGTTTAGAAAATTAAAGGATTTGGGAGGGGAGTTGCTTTAGTTTTGTTTGTTTGTTTGTATTTTCTTTGTTTGGCTGCTTGGTTTTTGTTTTTTTCAAAACAGTTTCTCTGTGTCTAGCCATGGCTGTCTTAGAACTTGCTCTGTAGACCAGGTTGCACTAGAACTCACAAAAATCTGCCTGCCTCTGCCAACTGAGTGCTGGGATTAAAGGTGTGCAGGATCACGGTGTGCGGGATCACTGAGCAACTTAGCTTATTTCTTTATTCCTTGAGGTTTAAATGGCTTTGAACCTGGAAAAAAAAAAAGGTTGTTTTCTGGTTGTCCAGATTCCTGGTACTTCTCTTCCCGTGGACTCAGCGGGACTGTTCCACGTCATTCTCAGATTTGCACGCTCGCATCCTTAAGTTGATCAAGTTCTTCGGTCAAATTGACACTTAACAGAAGCAACAAATTGGGTTGAGGGGAGTTAAGACTTACTTAAATAGCAAGCCAAGTTTTTCATTTCTTCATCTTTATTTATTTATTTATTGTTTGTTTTTGGGTTTTTGCATATCATTGGCATGTTTATTTGCATATAGAAAAAGGGTATTTTTAATTTATCTTTTGAGAATTTAATATATGAATACTGTTTTTACATAATTTCTCCTTTAATTCCTCTCATCCACTTCTCAATTTTGTACCTTCTTATTTGTTGATTATTGTTACATGTGTGTGCATTCATATACTTGGGCGTATGTGTATGTGTGTGTGTGTGTGTGAACCTATGAATACAGCCTGTTGAAGTCTTATAGTTTTGCTTGTATGCATTTAGAGAGGGTCTCATGTAGCTAAGGTTAATGCTCACCCCGGTCCTCCTGCCTCCACCTCCTGAGTGCTCGTATTGCAGGCAGCATATGCTGCTGTCACCAGCGTGTGCCTGGCTGAAGAAAACCGTTTTTTCTCTTTTTTAAAAATTAATTTTGTATTGTCTACATGGATGTCTTCAAATCCTCTGCATACAGAGGGCAGAAGAAGGTGTCAGATCTTCTGGAACTGTGTTACAGACAGTCGTGAGCCTCCACGTGGGTGCTGGGAATCAAACATCAGTCCTCTGGGTGCTCTTAATCACGGAGCCGTCTCTCCAGCTTCCCCATTAAGTATTTTTGGAAGAAATAGCACATAGCTAAAGTCCGCCTCCCCTTACATCGCCATGAGGCAGTTTGTCTAATTGTTGCTGTCACAGGGTTGGTTATGGCACACAGTGCGCACAGTGCCTATTAGAAGGATAGTTCTTAGATCAGCCCCTTCCACACCCTTTGAGTTTTTGAGACAGGGTTTTTCCTGTGACTAGGCTGACCTCAAACTCAGAAATCCGCCAGCCTCTGCCTCCCAAGTGCTGGAATTAAAGGCATGCGCCACCACGCCCGGCTTTAGATCCAGTTTCTTTTTTTTTTTTTTTTTTTTAAGATTTATTTTTTTATTATATGTAAGTACACTGTAGCTGTCTTCAGACACTCCAGAAGGGGGAGTCAGATCTCGTAACAGATGGTTGTGAGCCACCATGTGGTTGCTGGGATTTGAACTCAGGACCTTTGGAATAGCAGTTGGGTGCTTTTACCTGCTGAGCCATCTCACCAGCCCTAGATCCAGTTTCTTAAATGTTCCCACTCATGTCTCCTTTTTGCCCAAGAAATTCCTAAGCAATCTCAGACATGTGAGCATATAAAATAGACATACAAGGAGAACATTTATTGAACTGCCATTCCCTGCTGTTTAGGCGCTTCCTATAAGCTTATGCACCAGATATGTGTCACCAAGTCCTAGAAGCTGGGAGTCAGCCCCCCTCATCTAGTTTCCCTGATTATCTACTCCAGCATTGTGCTGAGCTAGGTACTTAACTTTGGTTGTTTGTTTGAGAACAGCTTGTTCTAGGCTTTCCCCTACCCTGAGCCAAACATGTGGACCTTTTATTCTGGTATAAACTGTGCTAGAAAATCCACACAGGGGCTTGGCCCTGGGATTGTGCTGCTCTCTTTGAAAATCTTTCAGAACAACAAACTGCTCACCCTGAAGAAAACTTAGCTTGTTTGGAAATGAGTTAAAACACTCATATTTTAGTTGCCCAATTCTTAGTTCTATCGGTAAAATGGGTTTTTTACAATTCTGGAAGTTGTTTTGTTTGTGTTTGGTTTTGACTGTAAGCAGAGGGCCCAGAAGGTGACTTGACTGAGCCTGGAGTCTGTTCTTACCCTAGTGTGGAATAGCTTTAGAAGTGGCCCATAGTTAGCCGGTTTTGGTAATGTCCTTAACCTCAGTACTCAGAACACTAAGGAGAGAGAAATGTCCAGTTTGAAGCCAGCCTGGGCTACATAAGAACCTGATTCAGAAAATAATTGGCATTGTTATTAATTCTTCATCTCCCTGCTCAGTCAAGGAGCAGTGTAAGATAATCAGGGCAGTAGACAAGTGTGTTCTGTTCAGCCTATTGATCACTGATAGACAGATTGGCCTTGCACGAGAAAAGGTCAGGTAACAGCCCCCAGGAGGCAGACAGGCGGATCTCTGTTAGTTCGAGGCCAGTCCAGTCTGTACATTTGAGTTCAGGACAGTGGATCTCTGTGAAGCAGAGTTTGTATTCTGAGTACACTGAGTACTCTGAGTAAAGGTTTAGAGTATAGTACCTGAAGTAGGAGCAAAAGGCAAAGCTGCAGAGTTCCCTGCTGAAGACTGTAATATGCAAAGCACACAGCCCGTGTTCTACAAGACCCTTCATCTACCAGGAGTGCTTCATAAATGTCCACATCCAGTTGAGAAGAGCTAAGGAAGGGTAAACTGGCAAAACCACTTGCATGGGCATCGCGGGTCTGGCTTGAGAGAAAAAAGAGAGAGTAATCAAATGGGTGTGGCTGGTTATGGAAAAGGAGCTGGTGTGAAGAAGAGTGGCAGAACACCAGAGGCCTCTGTTCTCTCTCAACAATATGGCTGTAGGAGAAGACTGTTTTACGGTTCTGAGAGAGCAGCTTCTCCTTGTGTCGTCCTGTTAAGGAATATAATTACCGGCAGGCCTGATCTATACTGCTTTTATCTAGGACCATGGCTAGCCGGGAAATTAAAGAAGTGGGTGATGTTTTAGTTCCTTGTCTGATGGCATCAATGCATGCCCACAGCAAATGCTTTTGTTATTGTTTCTGTGTTTTAACTCTATTCATCTTATGTAAGCTTAGTTCTCAGGGACTTTTCAGGTATGTTAAGAAGTGATACTTTCATTGAAGGAAATGTATTTCTCTTGGCAGGTCTTCTACTTACAAAGTACAATGACTACTGATGAGGGCACCAGTAACAATGGAGAGAACCCAGCAGCCACCGTGACTGAGCAGGGCGAAGATATCACTACGAAGAAAGACAGAGGAGTATTAAAGGTAAAGCCACAGAGGTGTGAAGCAGGGAGGTCTCTGTGTGGAAGCTTGTAGGTGCTTTATGCAGCCTGTCTTGTGGGCGGGATAGGGTTAAGTTGCAAACACTGTAGTTCAGTTCCCATCTAGCTTCAGAGCATGGCATAATCTCAGATTATAGGTGGTGCAGCTGGGCTAGGTAAATTAACTCACATCTTAGGCCCTGCAGAACAAGTCCCAGTTATGCTTTCCCTCAAAAAAGCATAACTGTTTCAGAGGGTGCATGTAGATTGCAGTTTGAATGTGCCATCTTAGTGTGCTAAAGCTATGCAGTGACTGCAAAAGAGTCTGCAGAGAAAAAGGAGAGGGCTTGGTTTTTATATACAAGTACTATTTCTATATGTCACGATACAAGGACACAGAATATATATTTGAATCATCTTCCCTATTAAAGTGCGTGTGTGTGTGTGACATGCGTTTGTGTACACATATGCATGTATAATTTGCCCCTCTCAGCATGTCTCCCTCAATCACTTTTCTACCTATCTCTCTGTGAGACAGAGTCTTTCACCAAACCTAGAAGGAGACCTGTTTGAGTAAGACTGGGTAGCCAGCAAGCGTCTGGGGTCCATTTGTCTCTATCCCCCAGCACTAGGGTTGGAGATACACTCTGTCGTGATTATGGTTTTACGTGGGTCTAAGGAATCTAAGCTGGGATCCTCCTTGAACCAGCTCCATAGCCATTTCTTTTTTTTTTTTTCACTGTTCAAGGTTTATTTGGTGTTCTCATTGGCATGACACTTGAGTGGTTGGTTCCATCATCCATATGCAGATCTTACATCTCACATATTGCAAAGCACACTACAGACACACATAATACATAAAATATCCTGTACAACATTTATGCACAAGATATGCATAATGGACATACACGCTGG
>NC_034610.1:23435932-23438404 GCF_900095145.1 Mus pahari | reverse complement strand
GAGGAAGACATCCTCATTGATTCCATAGAGACCCTTAATCATGGTGGAAATGGGATGCACCCGCCTCAGGTTCTTCATTATGCTCTCGGCCAAGTCTGCCACAGAGAGGCCAATGGCCCAGGATGTGTAACCTTTCAGCTTGATCACCTCATAGGCACTGTCCACTACCTGCTTGTGAACCTCCTTCCACTGCTCCTTGTCTGCATCAGTGCCCAATTCTGGGTTCAGAGACTTCAGGGAGACGCCGGCAATGTTCACACCACTCCACACAGGCACACTGGAGTCACCATGCTCTCCCAGGACCCAGCCATGACAGCTCAGCGGGTGAACCCCCAGCCTNTCTCCCATCAGGTAACGGAACAGAGCAGAATCCAGATGGCAACCACTTCCAATAACTCGGCTTTTGGGAAAGCCACTGATTTTCCAAGCCACGTAGGTCAAGATATCCACTGGATTTGAGACAATAAGCAGCTTGCAGTGTGGACTGTACTTCACAATGTTCGGAATAATGAACTTGAAGATGTTCACATTTCGCTGGACCAGATTGAGTCGGCTCTCTCCTTCTTGCTGACGTGCCCCGGCTGTGATGATGACCAGCTTGGAGTTTGCAGTTACACAATAGTCTTTGCTGGAGACAATTTTTGGTGTTTTAAGGAAGAGGCTGCCATGCTGGAGATCCATCATCTCGCCCTTTAGTTTGTCTTCCATGACGTCAACAAGGGCAAGCTCATCCGCCAAGTCCTTCATTAAGATACTGATGGCACAAGCCATGCCAACAGCACCAACCCCAACAACTGTAATCTTGTTCTGGGGGACCTGTTCTTCCTTAAGAAGATTCACAATCAGCTGGTCCTTGAGAGTTGCCATCTTGGACTTTGAATCTTTTGAGACCGCTAGTGCACGATGGGGGGCGACGGGCGAGCAAAAGCAGCGTGGCCTGGGCTTGGCGACAGTGCCATAGCCATTTCTTAATTTGCATCTTAGCAGCAGTGTTATGAGACAGTACCTTTTGATGATGGTGGGACTGGATATGGTTCCTAGAGTCTCACTAAGTTGCCAGGCTGGCCTTGAATGACAGTGTGACCCAGACAGGTCTTGAACCTGCCATCCATCCTCCTCCCTTAGTCTCCTGAATAGTTGGGATTACAGGATTGTGTCCCCAGAATGGGCCATGCTCTCTTCTGGGTTCTGTTCTGAATCTCCATGTATTGCTCTTACCTTGCTCTGTGCTGTCAGTCCACTGAGATTGCTTTTCCTGCAGCTTCTTAGCCTGGGGGCTGTAATTTCTCACCCAGAGCTCCAGGAAGCTTCTCAAGACAGTGGAGAGTCTTCAGGCTATCCACAGCGTCTCCTACCTCATCTTTTTCAGTGTGCTGTGTTCAGAGAACTGGCCTCCCAGGTCCTCAGACCCTTTGTATTCTGTACAGAATACTGAGTGATTCATGAATACTGAGTGATTCAGACCCTGTGTATTCTGTAACAGAGTACTGAGTGATTCATGAGGGAGAAGTTTATTGTGGCTCACAGTGCTGTAGTCTGAGAAGTCCAGGAACATGGCATTCCTATATCACCTAGAAGTAAGGACTCACTGCAGAGTAGAAAGTAGAAGACTGGCAGGAAGATCTGAGAGGCACAAGGAGGTGTGGACAGCTTTGTACAACTTGTGCGGTGAGCCTGGTCCCTCCACAGGGAGCTCACAGAGGCAAGACCTTGATTCCACCTAACTACCTACTTCCCTCCTAAAGGCCTTGTATCCCAGCACTATCCTGGTAGCAGCCAATCCAGTGTAAGCTTTCGAGAGGACAGGTCATGTTCATCCCTCACTCAGATCGCAGTATCCCTCCGCTGGGAGTGGACATCGCGGCCGAGCCTGCTCAGCGCTCTCGGATAGACAGTACGCTATAGTCTCCTTTGTCCTCAGGAGTAAGTAAGTCTAAGAACAACAACAGTTAGGCTTATTATAACTGTGTGGTTGGGGGCTGGTGAGATGGCTTAGTGGGTAAAGAGCACCCGACTGCTCTTCCGAAGGTCCGGAGTTCAAATCCCAGCAACCACATGGTGGCTTATAACCATCCATAACAAAATCTGACTTCCTCTTCTGGAGTGTCTGAAGACAGCTACAGTGTACTTACATATAATAAATAAATAAACAAATCTTTTAAAAAAAATACATCTTTAAAAATAAATAAATAAATGTGTGTTGGAAGCTCTAGGTTATGATACCTGTTACTGTCTAGAACCTTCAAGTCACCTCAGGGCCTTTGGTGAAGAGTCAGTGTGTTTCACAGCAGTGACCCGGAAATTTGTTAGCCTCCCTGGGTTAAGGTTTCTTCTGTTTGTAAAATGTATAATAGTAATAATAATAATGATGATGATGATGATGATGATAAAGTATAAGTTGGTTTTACATTTTTCATTTAAATTAAAACTAGATTTTTTTTTTTTTTTTTTTTGGTTTTTCGAGACAGGGTT
>NC_034610.1:23434535-23435921 GCF_900095145.1 Mus pahari | reverse complement strand
TTTTTTTTTTGGTTTTTCGAGACAGGGTTTCTCTGTATAGCCCTGGCTGTCCTGGAACTCACTTTGTAGACCAGGCTGTCCTCGAACTCAGAAATTTTGCCTCTGCCTCCCAAGTCCTGGGATTAAAGGTGTGCGCCACCACGCCCGGCAAAACTAGATTTTTATCTTTAAGGCAAGTTAAGATTTAAGCACAAGTCTCATCTTGCTGGGAAGATAGACACACACTAAGAAGAGGTCACTATCACGGGTTAGCTGCTGTCTTCTGCACCACTGAAATGGTCCCATTGGCACAGATGATTGACAGACCGAAATGCACCACCACACGCCTGGATTACATTTTCTTTTCCAAGAATTGACCAACTGTATTAGTAGCTTGCTCTGCCAAGAATAAAGGTAGTCTGGGTTTTACAGTGGGTAAATATTTTTCATTTTGAAGTTCTTCTTTTTTTCCCCTCCTTTTCCTTTTTCTTTACTAGAAACAAGCTACTTGGTATCCTCTTAGTCTATATTTTACAGATTATTCAAATAATGGACGTTTAAGCTGTTACATCAGAGCATACAGCAGAGCATTTGGACCCTATCTTTAGCAAAGGAGGGAAGTGAATACGCCACCTTTGACCCTTTGCTGTTTAAGAAGTCCAGCGGTCCTTTGGCTAGTTCAGTTTTTGTACCTTTGCCTGCTAGTGAGTCTGTGTTTTGAAAGATTTTAGCATCCTGACTTTCAACCAACCAAGTGAGGTTTACTGGCTAATTCTGTTTTGTCTTGTTGGAGATAGGGTTTCACAGGATAATCTAGCTGGCCTGGAACTTACTGTGTAGACCAGGCTGTCTCCGCGGTGGTCCTTTTGCCTTGCTCTGGCTTTCTATTTTGAGAGACTAGATATTGTGGTGAGTTGTAATAATAGTCATAACACAAAGGGTTAGTGAAAGGCAGTTTTCTGAGAGCAGGACAAAGAAAGCCGTGAGGAATGGCGCTAAATCTGCCTATCTGTCTGCATGCTGGAGAGTAGCCCTTGTGGCCTTTGTATCCTTTTACAAGCACAAAGCTCTACACTTTTTTTCTTATGTTTGTCTTTCAGATTGTCAAGAGAGTGGGGACTAGTGATGAGGCCCCAATGTTTGGTGACAAAGTTTATGTCCACTACAAAGGGATGCTGTCAGATGGGAAGAAGTTTGATTCTAGTCATGACAGAAAGAAGCCGTTTGCCTTCAACCTTGGCCAAGGTAAGAGGACTATGTTCAAGCCGGGCGGTGGTGGCGCACGCCTTTAATCCCAGCACTCAGGAGGCAGAAGCAGGCGGATTTCTGAGTTCGAGGCCAGCCTGGTCTACAAAGTGAGTTCCAGGACAGCCAGGGCTGTACAGAGAAACCCTGTCTCGGAAAAAA
>NC_034610.1:23386898-23434190 GCF_900095145.1 Mus pahari | reverse complement strand
AAAAAAAAAAAAAAAAAAAAAAAAAGAGGACAATGTTCTCAGGGTTTGTTTAGGTTTGTTTCTGTTTTTATATTCCACAACAAACATGGCAAACATGGCCCATGGATCCCCAGGTGTCTTTGTGGTCCTTTTGGGACTATGGTGTCACTTCTTTCTGTAGCAGTGTAAAGGTGATGCCACTTTCACTTGCTGACGCTCACACTGGCAACCTAAAACCTGCAGAGGCACAAACTGCAGGGACCCTCGTGGGCGTCAGTGACAGTCGTCTCTGGAGCCCATTGTGTTGTCACTGCCTCTCCTGTTGGCTGTCATCTCAGTGCTTCTAAAGTCGGCACATTGTTATACACAGTGCGGCTGCAGGGAGGCTCTGGGGTCCTGAGCACGGCCCTTCCAGGGTCCCTCACCCTCAGGAAGCCTGCTGCACTTTCAGTTGGGAACTGAGCTAGCTCAGTGTTGCCGTGAGCACCATTCTTCTTGCAAAGGCAGACGATGACTGTTCAGACTTGCGAGGTCTTTCCTGAAGGAGGAGGAGATAAACCTGTCGCTTCAAGGAAAACACCCGACAGCCTTTGTTGCCATTGCAGCTTCAGGGGGAAAACCAGTTTTAAAATATTTATGGCTATCCCACGCTTAACAGCTTCCTGAGCTGTAGACTTCTCTGTGAGAGCTGTGGGTTCTAATGTGTGTGACTTGACTTCTGGACAGTGAGGTTCGCCTCTGTTAGAATATCTGCCTAACTCAGTTAGCCAGTATTTTCCCAGAGACCAGTGCAATACATACACTGTCAAGTGTGGACAAGCAGTCCATTCAGGCTAGACCAGTGCTGTCGAGCAATACAGTGTGAAAAACCCTTTGATGCAGATGACCTGCTGAACCTCTCGTCCACTTTTGATAGTCACCTAGGAATTCTGTGATGCTGCCCTCCTGCCGTTTCCCAGGTCCTTGTGAGTTTGTTCTTTCCTACATCTTCAGTCAGAAGCAAACATATAACTTCCTCTTGGCTTATATTAAGTCAAACAGATTTCACTTTTGTAAAATTAAAAATGACAGCTGAGGACTGACGGGTGGTGTTCTGTAGTTAGAGTGCTTCCCTGGCATCCACAGAGTGAGTTTGATCCTCAGGTGCAGTTTCTGTCTGTAATGCCAGCACTTGGCAGATTGGAGGCAGTGGGGTCAGAAGCACAGAGGTGTTCAGTTGACCATAGAACAGAGAAACATAAGCCAGCATAATGGCACACACCTATCGTCCCAGCAGTTGGGAGGTGTCCTAGTTAGGGTTTCTATTACTGTGATGAAACACCATGACCCAAGGCAAGTTGGGGAGGAAAAGGTTTATTTGGCTTACACTTCCACAGCACAGTTCATCATTGAAGGAAGTCAGGACAGGAACTCAAGTGGAACCAGCACCTGGAGGCAAGAGATGACACAGAGGCCATGGGAGGGGGCTGCTTACTGGCTTGCTCATCGTGGCTTGCTCAACCTGCTTTCTTATAGAACCCAGGACCACCAGCCCAGAGATGGCCCCACCCACAATGGTCCTTCCCAATTAACCACTAATTAAGACAATGCCTACAGCTAGATTTACACATGCATTTTCCCTGTTGAGCGCTCTCCTCAAGTTGATAAGTTGATATAAACTAGCCAGCACAGGAGTCAGAGGAGAGGGCCAAGTTCAAAGCTGTGCTGTACTTCACAGCAAGACACCATCTCAGGGAAAGAGAAAGAAATTAGCCAGGTCATTTAGATTTTATATTAATATTATAACAGTTGCTGCTTCATCAAAATAAAAAAATAGGAAGTAGTATAAATATTGTCTCTTGAGCTCTCTAGTCCCTTATAGTATTATGTCTCCTAAAGGAGTATGTAGAAATATTCCAAATAGAAGTTCCAGGCTAATTTTGGGATTCTAGTATGACTTCATTGTTTTGTTTTGTTTTCTTTTGTTTTAAGATATAGTCTTCTCTGTGTAGTCCTGCCTATCTTGGAACTCACGATGTAGAGTAAGCTGGCCTCGAATCAAAGAGATCTACCTGCCTCTGTCTCCTGAGTGCTGGGTCTAAAGATATGCAACACCACACCTGGCCTGATTTTAGTATTTTAAATAGGACTATTATGAGCCTGACTATAAAAACTTTATTGAAAAAACACACATACAATAGAGCACTGCCCCTCCCCCCTCCTGTGTGCCCACCACCCTCCCCCTGCTGTGTACCCACTGCCTTCCTGTACTGACTTGTAAACTCTGAGTTCATCCCCTATACTGTGAATGACTGCTCTTACTACCAACCACTGTGCAATGTTGGGTGAAGCTAACACACCACTGTGTACGTCAGCCCAGTATAGTGCACACCTGGGTGTTACTGTTATTACAGCAAAAGATTACTGGTGGCTTTAAACTCTTTACTGCAGTCACAGTAAAAAAACCATTGTAACTTCTTATGTCGTAACCCTCCTTACTGAGCAGTCATATAAACCTTTTGAAACAGTGCTTAGCCAGTCTTTTTTTTTTGGTCTGAGGAAGTTGGGAAAGAGAATCGGAATCAGTCTAAGACCTGGCTAACACAGTGGGCTGTGTCCCGGGGTAGAAGCAGAATAGTTTCCTCCTGTGCGTATGTCACTTCTGTTTGTGGTGCCGTTGTCCAAATTGATTTTTTTCTCTGAAGCACCCTTTCTTGATTGTGAAATACTAAATGAAACAGAGAAGTCCTTTCTTCAAGTAGCTGCCTATCTTCATCATTCTTGGAGTTAGAAAACTTCAGTGTCCAGTTTTCCTTTTCTAAGGATGTCTCCTGTCTCCCTTGCTGAAAATTACTGAGTATACAGCTTTTAAATATATGCTTACATGTAAAATCTGTTTCAGTCTGAGTCTGACAGCTTGAAAGTATTTTGTTTGTACCTGAGGAGGCAGAGGTACAGAGGGTCACAGTGTCCGCTCACTTGGGCACAGTGAGTCAGCCAGGACTCACACCCCAGGTTGTGTTCCTGAAGTTTCGTCATTCCCAAGGTGTGCAACAGTCTAGTCCAGGTCTAAAAACAGCCACAGCCCGAGCGCGCCTGCTCACACCAGCTACTTTTCTTTTTGCAGTGATGAATTGTCGTTTGTAGGATTTATAAACTCAGAATGCATGTTCTTGCTTGATGATATTGTGAAGTTAATGTGTACTTTAAAAGAAGTGTTATACTTTATAAATCTCATAATACTAAGCCTAAAAGACATTTTACATCACAGTTAATACACTTATTAAAAAGTACTGAAGCTTGGTGATGGTGGCTCACACCTTTAATCCTCCACTTGGGAGGCAGAGGCAGAGGCAGGTGGATTTCTGAGTTCGAGGCCAGCCTGGTCTAGAAAGTGAGTTCCAGGACAGCCAGGGCTACACAGAGAAACCCTGTCTCCAAAGAAACACAAAAGAAATATTAGAGCTGGAGAAACAGCTCAGCAGTTAAGAGCACGGGCTGCTTCCCTCAGGACCCCAGTTTCAATCCCCAGCAACCACCAAGCAGGCAAAACACTGATGCACATAAAATAAGAATAAATAAATCAAAAAAAGAGAAAAAGGAATTTAAATACAAGAGTCAGCTATGATCCAGCAGTCCACTTCTGGATGATGATCAAAAAGAACTGTGTCAAGGGTCTCATGTTTATACACATACTCCCAGCAAGTGTTAGCCACCGTGATCCAAAGGTGAAGCAACTCAAGTGTCCTTCAGCACCTGACTGAAACAAAATGTGATATGGCCACATGGTGGGTTATTACGCAAGTCTCCCCTCACACTCCTCTTTGGTTTTTGAAATATGTTTCTCTGTGTAGCCCTGGCTGTCCTGGAACTCACTCTGTAAACCAGGCGAGCCTCAAACTCACAGATCCTCCTGCTTCTGCCTCCCAAGTATTGGGATTAAAGGAGTGTGGCACCACACGGACCATATTACTCTGTCTTAAAGGAGAGGGAAAGTCTGGCACATGCTACATCAGTGATGAACCCCAAAGACATCCTACTGAATGAAATAATCCAACCCAAAAATGAAAGCTGTATGTCTCTACTTGTATTTCGTGTCTGTAGAAAAAAAAAAAAATCTTTGCTGGTGGCTGAGAGGAGGAGGAAATAAGGTGTGTAATCAGATTTAAAGTTTCAGATGGGTAAAACCAGAGTGTTCAGGAGATAGGTCGCACAGCACATAGTCATATCAAGTGTACACTGAAAAATGCTTAAGATGATAAACTTTGTTTAGCCACAGCAAAACATGTTTGAAGTCAGAGGAGTTACACAGTAAACAATCACTAGTCAGTTATTAATAAAGTAGTTTTCATTATCAAGGGAAGTGTTAGAATATTAAATATGTTTATAAATAATATGATTTTTAAAGTATTGTGTGGGTTTTTTTAACCAGAAAATGTATATATCACTACAGAAGAAAGGAAAAAATATAGTACATTGCTCTTAACCTGGGCTAGTGTACATTTCACTTACATATTTACCTGTGTGTGTTGTGCAGATGTATGTTATGTTTGTAGGCATGCATGTGGAGATCCGCCTTAGGAGCTGTCCATGCTGCTTTTGAAGAAGTACCTCCCTTTGGGCCTAGGACTTCCCCACTCAGCGCCACTGGCTGTCCCGAGCCTTGGGATCCGCCTCTCTCTGCTTCCCAGTGCTGGCCTTAGCAGCACTGCCACTGGGCCTGGCTTCTACATGGAGCTGGGACTCTAACTCAGGGCTTTACACTTGACCCACTGACCTGGTTCCCAACATTGCCTTTAAACTCAGATTGCCTGTGTCTTTGTAGGTACAAGAAGTATGAATATATATTCTTTGATACTTTGTTATAAAAGGAATAGAACTAAAATTGAAACATTGTGTTTGAGGTAGTAAAATTGAGGCCCAGATCAAATGTAGGACTCAATTTTTTAAACATTTATTTTGGAATATTCTGTCTGAAAGATAAAGATCCTGAAGATGAAGGCTCTTTGCAACATTGATGCTTGTAGCCCACTGGTCCTCCTTCTGGGGACCAGACCTACAGGAGTGCGGCCACGGTGTTTTACCAGCTCCTGACTAGCTTTTGCTCTAGTTTTGTTTGCAGATAGCCTGAGTGATACAACTAGTTCCCATGAGCTGAGCAGTGTTCCACACACTGTGCCCATGAGTACCCTGGGCATTGGCTCTCTCCAGCCGCAGACTGCCAGAAGGACACTACAGTTGAACAATCTAGGTTCCACCCCTTCTAGAAAGGATGCACATAGTGGGCAGTACAGGGTTGGAGAATGCATGTCAGAAAGGATGTTGGGGTGTGTGTCAGAAAGGATGGTGGGTACGTGTCAGGATGTTGGGGTATGTGTCAGAAAGGATGGAGGATACGTGTCAGGATGGTGGGGTATGTGGCAGAAAGAATTGTTGGTAGTGTTGTGGGCTCTCGTGTGGTCTGGGAGAGTTCTGAAGAAGCAGAAGTTTGCTCTGGAGTAGAAAGGATAAATTGGGTAATCCTGTGCTGGAGAATGAAGACTTGTGCCTAGGGCAGAGTGAGACGAGATTAACCTATGGTGAGGTGCAACAGTTGCCCCGAGCAGCCAGGAGAGGGGGCTCTTTGATATTTTGTAGGTTGCACAGTAACCATATCTTTTATCCAAGCTTAGATGAAAATTTGAAGTGTTCTTGTTTTGTCTGAGTTTCTGATGGTTATGCGGTGACCTTGTCTGCTGTTGGTGTTTTATAAGCTTGACTGTGTGTAGTGAGAGACTGGTGCGGCCTTGCTCCGAGCCCAGGCTCACCCCAGACAACAGAGCCTGCAGCGAGTGTCAGCACCTGGCCATGGCCAAGGACTACACTTTATTTCTCTTAGGAAGAGCCTTTAACCTAACTACCCATGTATACTTTTTCCAAGTATTTTGTTTCAGTAGACTTAGAAAACATCAAGATTAATGCTAAAGCCGGGCGTGGTGGCGCACGCCTTTAATCCCAGCACAACGGAGGCAGTGGCATGCAGATTTCTGAGTTCAAGGACAGCCTGGTCTACAAAGTGAGTTCCAGGACAGCCAGGGCTACACAGAGAAACCCTGTCTTGAAAAACAAACAAACAAACAAAGACAGATGAATGGTCAAAAGGAAGAGGGGCTGCCCGTGAGAGGCTTGTAGGGCGCTCATGCAGACCTGCTACAAGCAGTGCTGAAAGGGCTTGAGATGCCATTGACTTGGAGGTGGATGAACAGTTAAGTAAGTGGCTTTCAGAGCATGCCACCAGGAGAGCCTGCATATTGTTCGGATCTTGTTCCACGTTAAAGGAGTTTTTCTGTAACCAGGATTGACCATACTCACAGACAGAGCCTTGGCCACTAACATACTATGAATTAATAAGCTGGCCATATTTTACATTTTAAGATGAGGTATGTATATGTTGATGTATATGTTGTTTTGCATGGTTCCTCGCTTTTCAGTTTAAATTAATGTACCAGCCAGACCTGATCCTATTAGCTCCAGGCTTTCACTATTCAAAGAACGTTAGACACACGCTTGTTCGCTGAACTTCGATGGTAGCACAGGGAAGCAGCGACCTGGACAGAGCTGGAATGCTGTGGCTAATAAAGGGCATGTGTCAGACAAAGTCAAGAAGGGGCTTTTATAACATGAACTATGTTGAGAAGCTACAGAGCCAAAGAATGAATCATCTCAGTTCTAAGAATAGTCATGTAAAAATTTAAAATATAACAAACAAAAATTATGTGTATAATTTAAAGGAAGCTAACCAGGGAATTAAGTCCCCTTGGTTGCAGGGGCGGAAGTTCTCAGGCGGTGCCTGCGGCTCGGGGGTTCGTGGTGTTGCTTTTCAGAAGTTTGGCCGGGGAAATGGTGAGGTGTCCCCACCTATGATTCCAGTACCAGCGAGGGACAGGTGAGAGCAAAGGACAAGGTGGTCAGGGTAGCCTTGGTGACAGAGGGGTTGGAGGTCAGCCTTGGGGCACATAAGATTATCTCAATAAGGACAACAGTAACAATGCCAGGCCCTTCTGTGGCAACACTTGTGCACTGCAGGTTCCTGTAAGGGACAAGAGAAGGGGGCACTTTTATATTACAGTTTCATTTCCTACCAGTTCTTACGGCTGTCACAGGCACACACACAATAAGTAAAGTAGTCCATTTTAAAAGGTCAGATAGATGGGGCTGGTAAGGTGGCTCGGTGACCTCAGCATGACCCCTGGAGCCATGTGAAGATGGAAGGAGAAACCAACTTTACCATGTTGTCTTCTGACCTCCACATGTGCACCAGGGCACAGGCACACGTCATACACAGGCCGTACATTCATCACACATGCACACCAGAAGGAGTGAGACAAAGGAACACTGGCTCATTTCCTAAGAAGCTGAGGTAGAAGATTGCAAGTTGAGACGAGCTGGACTGTGTAATAAGACCTTGTCTCCAAAGGCCAGACGAGAGGGAGGGATCTGTGGTGGTGACGGTGAGGGCAGCAGCTTTTCTTTATTCTGAGTGTGTATACTCTGTGCCATGCATTTGGGATGGGGGCTGTTAGTATGTTGTCTAGGTCAGGAACTTTGAACCCCTACACTGCATGTCCTCCCTTTAGTAATCAAGAAAGAAAGTGAAGCTATTAAATAAAAAGGAGTTTAGAATTGAACGATTATACACTGCCATTTATTGGGGTGTCGGTTTGTATTGTTTTGTTTAGGTTTTTCAAGACAGTCTCACTATGTAGTCCTGGCTGTCTTGGCACCCTCTATGTGGACCAGGCTGGCCTTGATCTACCCACCTCTGCCTCCCAAGTGCTGGGATTAAAGGTGTGCACCACCACGCCCAGCTTTCCAGTCTTAACAATAAGCATGTACTATGTAAAATTAGAACTAAATGAGCTGGTGTTAAGTTATGTAACAGACTAAGCTACTGTCCCAAATAGCACATGTGTTTTCTCTCCTGCTTTCATATAGACAGAGTCCCTTGGTCCTAAGGTAGCAGGTCCAGTCCACTTCCTCTGAGCTCCGCTACTTATCTGGTCCTACTTGGACACGGATTTGTTTGGGTGGAGGTCAGAGAACAACCTTACAGCAGTCAGTTTCCCCTCCTAGCTTTTGAGTCCCAGGAGTGAAAATCCGCTCAGCAAGCTCATCAGCAGGCAGCTTCGCCTGCTCAGCTGTGGCCCGCGTGTCTGAGGGGTTGATTGACATGGTACCTCAAGTGTGTTTTGGTGGTGGTGCTAAAATCCCTATCGTTTCCCAAAGGGTTCGAGACTGCTTGCAATGAGACGTCGCTTTTGTTTTGTTCTGTTTTAATTCTTTTAATTTTATGATCATTGGTATTTGGCCTGCATGTATGTCTGTGTGGGGGCCTCTGATCCCCTGGGACTGAAGTTACAGACAGCTGTGAACTGCCATGTGGTTGCTAGGAATTGAACCTGGGTCCTCGGGAAGAGTGGCCATGCTCTCCACCGCTGAGCCATGTCTCCAGCCCCTAAATGAGACACAGTTCATGCTGCACATGATAGTACTTGCATGGTGCACACGCCTGTCTCTTCCAGGAGTCCTGGACACAGACACCAGCTGGCAGAATTCGGAGTTCTCGGCCACCTTGTGCTGCATTATGAGGCTGTCTTAACTTTCAGAACAAAGGCTTGTGATACTGACACTGAGCAGGATGCGTGAAGCCGTGAAGCCGAGTTTCTTGAGTTGGCAAGAAAGGGACTTCCCAATGTTACAGTTCTTAGGGTTTGGCAGGCCTGGGGTAGGTTTGAAGGTTTTCTTTGACAGATTTGGTTTTTATTTTTGTTTTTGTTTTCTTGCTTTCTCTTAGGTCAGGTTATCAAAGCCTGGGACATTGGGGTGTCTACAATGAAGAAAGGCGAGATCTGCCATTTATTATGTAAACCAGAATATGCTTATGGCTCGGCTGGCCACCTCCAAAAAATTCCCTCGAACGCAACTCTCTTTTTTGAGGCAAGTATGTGTATTGCTGTGCATGTGCGGCCGTGAAATGGAGCTGAGCTGGCCGCTGGGAGCCTGCTCCAGCTTATTTATTTTGGAGCTTGGCTTCTTGAATTGTTTCCCACACATCCAGGGGATGTGCCAGTGCTTTCTTAGAAATGTGTCTGGCACAAAGTGGGCATAGCCAAACAAACAAAAGTCGCAGATGTGGAAGTAAAAGTTCTGGTCAGTAGAGGAAGTAAGACATATGCACACTGACAGGCCGGAAATAGTGGTGGGAGTGTTAAGCTGTGAAGGTTTCCAACTGTCTCCTCATATCCGTCAGGAGCCGGTGAGTCGTGGTACATTGTTTACTGCGTTGAATTAATTACACATAATTGGCCAAACTGGATCTTTATCTAACATGGTGAAAGCACTCCTCAAGTCAGTTGAAGGCCAATTTCTTAAATCTTAAGGTGGCAAGGTCACAAATCTGGGGTGGGAAGCGGGTGTCCTCAGAGTCAGCCCGGACTGCTCTGCGCCAGCACCTTGTCCTCCTGGCCTTTTGCCCACAAGTCAGTTGTCCTACTATTTCCTGTCTGTCTGTGCACGGCAGCCCCACAGGATGCAGTCCTAGACGGTGTCATTACACGGAGTTCCTTCCAAGTACTGCAGAGTACGTGATTCTCATGCCCCACGTTACGCTTATCGAAGCTGTATGGATAAACATGTAGCTAAAGTTTTATAAAATAACTGTTTGGTAAACTGGCTTTCATCTTCTCCACTCTAGATTGAGCTCCTTGATTTCAAAGGTGAGGACTTATTTGAAGATTCAGGCGTTATCCGTAGAATCAAACGGAAAGGCGAGGGATACTCAAACCCAAACGAAGGAGCAACAGTAAAAAGTGAGTAGTGAGTGCCGCCCGGAGCCAGGCCTCCCTGAGGAAGGAGCCAGGCTTTCTAAGAGAAAAAGCCACTCACCTGTATGCAAGAAGAAGAAAACCTATCTAAAACAACGAGAGTGGTTTTCTTGATTTTAGAATGTATATAATATTTAACCAATATTTTATTACACAAGTATAACAAAATTAGTTTGGGTTTAGTTATTTTCTTATTGCAAACAGTTACAAATATAGCAGTTGCAGTGTTATAGGTAACGTGTCATTCAGAATTTATTCTAAACAAAGAGGATCTCAGATAGGAGCAGAAAATTGGGGTCTAAGGCTGCCTCTGGGCCTCCCCTGCACCCTTACTTCTTCCTAGACTGAGGCTGTGCTGGTTTCAAAGGCTCTGCCAGCCCCAAAACCCACATTGGGAGTCGTGCTTATGAACGTTGAAAGGGCTAGAGACATCTGTGACACGGCCACTTAAAAGCTTACTCAGAACATGTTTTCATCTTTTATTATGATAAATTCAAATCTGTACACCAGGGTTTTCCTGTGCTACGGGAACTCCTCCAGAGTCAGTGATTCATAACAACTTGCTATGATCTAATTTCTGAGACAGGGCATTTGTGGAGACCAGGAAGTTAATAGGACCACCCCGTCCCACTCTCGGTACCATGCTAACTTCTTTTCTAGTCTGCATTCAAATTCAGAACCTGGAGCTCCATTTAGCCCTCATGGCTTTATTCTGTTCCAATGAATTAGTCTCCCATCTTTGTTTCCCGCAACTTTGACAC
Organism: Mus pahari; assembly: GCF_900095145.1. Classification (NCBI taxonomy): domain Eukaryota; kingdom Metazoa; phylum Chordata; class Mammalia; order Rodentia; family Muridae; genus Mus; species Mus pahari. Next base: position 23,423,608 of record NC_034610.1, on the reverse strand, counting down.
TTTCAAAGACAACTTTCCATTTGCTAGAGAGTCCCATAGTTTAGGTTTGTCTCTAGCCCGCAGGGACTAGATTGGGCTTTTAGAAAATGCCCTGTGCGTGGTGCTATGCCCTCTTTAGTTCATCATTATCACCACCACCACCATCATCACCACCATCATCACCATCCCCGTCAAGAGGCACGTGGTGACTTGGCACTGGTGACTGCAGGGCTAGGGTAGAGCCTCCCGTGTTTCTCTTTTGTCACGTTATTCTTTGTTGTGAGTGCTGAGTGCTTCAGAAACGGAATGCTGGGAAGCCCCCGGCCTCTCCACGGCGTCCACACTGCACACACTGGTGAGGCTTCTGGACAGCAGTTACCACTGTGCTGAGTGATTGATGGTAACTGTTTTCATTTTACATCCATCAGTTGGAATTCCACTGCACGGAAGATCTGTCTCTCTTCCCTATGTTGATTCAGCCTTTTACTTTGTCACCAAGCACCTGGGGAATTGTCCCCCCTCCAATAAGATGCTTTCCCTTGCTGCTCAGAATGCCCCAGTGTTGACTGGCGGGAACGCTTCCTTCCTGGGGCTCACCACATTGCTGCCGGTGCTTGTTTTTTGTGAAGAGCATCCTTAACTGTTTTTGCTTTGTCTTCCTCACTTTATGGTGCTGTGAGATGTTCTGGGATCATGCATCAGAAACAAGCTCTGTTTCCTCCCACTGGAAAATAGCATCTAGAAACAGTGTTGCATGCTTGTGGGGGGGGGGGACTTCATGTTCCTGGAGCATCTTAGTAGACAGCTCGGTAGGACGCTTCCAAAGTATGGACAAGCCTCTGCATCTGCATGGACCTCTGTGTCAGAGACATTTGTATTTAAAGGTTTATTTATTATATGTAAGTACACTGTAGCTGTCCTCAGACACTCCAGAAGAGGGCGTCAGCTCTCATTACAGATGCTTGTGAGCCACCATGTGGTTGCTGGGAATTGAACTCAGAACCTTCAGAAGAGCAGTCAGTGCTCTTACCCTCTGAGCCCATCTCACCAGCCCCACATTTGTATTTAGATCGTGAGTACAAGGCATAGCAGGTAAGGGCACTGCTTGCTTTCCCAGAAGGCATAGGTTCAGTTCTCAGCGTGTACATGGCAGCCCACAATTGTCTATAACTCCAGTCCCAGGGAATCTCAAGCCCTGTTCTGGCCTCTGAGGGCAACAGGCACACATGTGGTCCACAAACATATACGCAAGCAAACCACCCATGCACGTAACAACTTCTTAAAAGCCGTGAGTACACACAGTGCCGTTCAGCACCACAAGTTTGTTCTCCTTCCCTCATCCGGAACTTCTCTTTCCCATACAGCCACAGTGTGTTTATGTGTGCAGTCCTAGACTGCATCAGCCACACATTCTGGTAAACACCTGAGAGTGTCTGGGTACAGTGGATGCTAAGACATGGGGTACATAGGGACTTTGGAGGTCTTAGTCTCAACTATTGAATCTTTCAGTTACTGCCTAATTTACATCTTCAGACAACTTTAACACCCTTGTATCTAGTTTTCTTGTGTGTAAATGGGGCTGACTTTTCCTGTTTGAGTTGTGATAGTTGTGGCACAGGCAGGGTTCCCTCTTACATAGTGGGCTTTCCCTCTAACCCTCTCTGCTGTGTTTACATAACTTGTTTTGCTTCCTTTACCTGGATCTAAGGAAGGAGTTCTTGGCTCTTCATTTCCTACACCTAATCCTTGGTTAATTTGTCTCTAGTGACAGTCTTCATTTTGATTTCATATTATCTTAATAGTGGTAGGCTTTGTTCTGAGTGAGTGGGCTACATGGAAGGCCTGTTACATCATAATCTTCTGGGCTGCTTTTACGTTTGTGAAAATTATTTTTTCTCAAAACAGTGTGTTATTTACTCTTATCAAAATTCTCACTCTTACAAATCAGTCATGGGTTCTCCTGAGCTTTTTCTTGCCAGATAAAATGGCTGCCTTGTCCTTTGTATTTCAGTGTTGTCCTTTTTCCACCGAATAGAGAATCAGCGTGTGCTATGGGTTAGGGTTAGGGTGATTATGGGTGAGTGCGATGACTGACACTTTAGTCATCACACTTGAGCGTAGGTGCATTGGGTGCATTGCAGCTTGAAAGCTTTGCTGTCGTGGACAGTCCTATTGCACTGAAGTAGGGCTCTGAGTAGCCCCCATCCCTCTGGTACAAACTTGTATTTTGGGTTTCAGCTTGTTAGTGTTGGTGATGGGAACTGACTATGGGAGCACAGGCTCATGGGCTCCTTTGCCCCAGGCTTTCTGCTCCATGTGAATGTAGCTGCAGGGCACGGTGCAGCTCCAACTGTAATCTCCAGGTTCCTGTTCTAGGGATTTCCTTTCCCTCTCACCTCCTAACCCGATACAGTGGTATAGGTAGAGAAGGGAGGGATTTACTCTGTAAAAAGAGAAGGTCGTGGTGGTACACACCTTGGAACCTAGCACTCTAGAGGCAGTGGTAGGAGGACCTCTGTGAGTTCAAGGCCAGCCTGGTCTACTAGCGAGTTCCAGGGTAGCTAGAGCTACATAGTGAGACCCTGTCTCAAAAAATACAAAGAGACAAACAGAGAGAGATGGATTAGAAACATGAGCTTATGAAATATATAAAGTAGATGGGCTTGGACTGACGGAAACTGGATTCTGTAAATCCAACCCAAAGCAGGTGTTGAGAAGACCTCTGTAGAGGTACATACCGTTCTTCTCAACCAGCTTTGGCAGAACTCCAAGATCACAGTCAGCTGGTGCAAGGGAGCCACAACAGGCTCTGGGGCAATCATCAGGCCTGCTATAAAGCAATATGGGGCAGCCAGCCGCACCAGGAAGCCTCTACTGCAGGAACTCTCAGCCTTGGCTAGTGAGAACGATTTCAGTGCCCAAGCCTCCAACCCATTAAATACGTCTCAGAGGAGAGACTGGCAGAGGCAAAAATTTTTAACTCCCCAGTGACTCTAGTGTGCAGCCAAGGTCTGGAAATGGACTGCCTGAGGGTCTATCTCACTGAGATCTCTGCTCAAAAGCTGAAGCCTAGTTCTAGAGTGCAGCAGGGAGCCTCAGAGGCTGCAGGAGTCAGGGGTGGACTGCAGAGCAGAGGGGTATGCAATGTCTTGGAAATTCTTAATTTTGTGCTGGGCATGGCAGCACCCCACAACAGTTATGTTGTGAAGGGTTCTTTCTCCAAAAGGAATCTTTTCCATACATCAACAGTAAGGCAGGGCATTCCCAACCTTGTATGTATAGCTGCCTAATAATACATAAGGAATCTTCACCTATATCCTTCACAATCACCCTATTAGGAACAGACTGTCATGTGGCCTGCTTAGATATCAGTGACAGGTAGCTGCAGTCATTTGAACATCTTTAGGTGTATGTGTGCAGATGGCGAGCGAGCATTGGTCAGCAAGTATGAGAAGGTGTAAGGGAGATGAACAGAAAACACAGAAGTAGTTTAAGAGACTATTCAGAACTAACAAAACCAAAACCCATCTACACTTCTGAAAATGGGGAGGATAAGGAAGTCTGGAAATTGATGTTCATTAACATTGAACCTCCAGAGCAAGAGCAGAGGAGTGTGTGGACAGGTCCTCTAATACAGACTGGTGATCTGAGCAGTAGGCAAGGGAGCAAGGCAAGAAGTGGGGATGGGGAAGAATAAGGAAGGAGGAGAATAAGGCTTCATCTCATCAGTCACAGACAGAAAGTATGCAGAGTAGAAAAGTGGGTTAAGACTTAGAAAGGGCAGGTGACAGTGACAAGCAGGAAGAAGTTATATTCTGATGAAATTGCTAAATTCTTATAAAATAAGTAGAATTTGCTAGAAAAATATCCAGGCCAGCAAAAGAACACTTGAGGGCTGGAGCCCAATGCCTGACACCCATGTTGGGTGACACACAACCACAACTCCAGTTGCAGGACATCTGATGCCCTCTTAGGCCCCTAAGGCATCTATACACGTGTGCACATACACTGACTACACACACGGTCTTTGTTTAAAGCTGACTTGGAGTGGTGTGGTAGAACAGGGGAAGGAGACCCTTGGAGTTCATTGTCCATCCAGTCTAGTCAAATGAATAAATTTTAGGTCCTGTGACAGACCCTGTTTTAAAAAAATAAGGTAGATCCTAACATAGTGGCACCCGTCTTTAATGCCAGCACTTGGGAGGCAGAGGCAGGTGGAGCTCTGTGAGTTTGAGGCCAGCCTGGTCTACAGAGTTCCAGGGACAGCCAGGGCTACCCAGTGAGACCCTGTCTCATAAACAAAGTTGGAGAACCACTGAGGAAAATACCCAGCATCAACCACCTGCCTTCACATGGCATGCATGCATGAATGAATGGATGGATGAATGGATGGATAGATGAATGAATGCGTGGATGAATGAATGCGTGGATGAATGAATGACAGCTGCCAAAGGCACCAGGATTCAAGAATGTCAACATGGTAAGGCTATTTGTTTCTTGTACATGAAGTAAGAAAAACATCTGAAATTGAAAATAGAGTAAAGGTTTCATGTATGTTCATGCTAATGTCTGAGTGAGCTGTGGTCTGTTGCTCACATGCCTTTCAAATATTGAGTGATGGCTAGCAAATGACCACAGGAAGAAACCACGGGGTTTTCTTTGCTTTTTTTTTTTTTTTTTTTTTTTTTTTTTTTTTTTTTTTTTTTTTTTTTTTTTTTTTTTTTTTTTTTNTTTTTTGGTTTTTTGAGACAGGGTTTCTCTGTATAGCCCTGGCTGTCCTGGAACTCACTTTGTAGACCAGGCTGGCCTCGAACTCAGAAATCTGCCTGACTCTGCCTCCCGAGTGCTGGGATTAAAGGCGTACGCCACCACGCCCGGCGTTTTCTTTGCTTTTTAACTTAGGTTTGGTTTGTTTTGTTTTAAGACAGGGTTCCTCTGTATAGCCCTGGCCATCCTGGAAGTCACTCTGTAGACCAGTTGTCCTCAAACTCACAGAGATCCCTCCGCCTCCGCCTCCGCCTCCGCCTCCGCCTCCGCCTCCACCTCCACCTCCTGAACACTGGGATTAAAGGTGTGTGCCACCATTGCCCAGCAAAAATCACAGGTTTTTAAAACTATTTCATTGTGTCTCAGAAAATAGCAGCATATTCTTTGCATGTGTTTTAGAGGTAGATAGCTCCTTTTTCTAGAAAGTATCTCCAGGTCTTCAAGTGGAGTGAAATCATGATAGAAAATAGTCTTTTTTTTTTTTTTTTAAGAAAGAAAGCAAAACAAAATAAATAAACAACAACAACAACAAAAACCCAAGCTACTAATGAATTGTTCATTTTAGGATTTTGTACAGGATAAAAGTTGTGGGTTAGTGCTGAAATGACAGCCTCCTGGAGCCTGTTAAAATCAGAGTATAAAAGCCAGTGTGGTAGTGCACAGATTTAGGCCCAGCACTTGGAAGCAGAAGCTGCTGGATCGCAAGTTTGAAGCTAACCTGGTTTATAGAGGGCATTCCAGGACAGCAAGGACTATACAGAGAAACCCTGTCTCGAAAAACCAAAAGTAAGTAAATAAATAAGTAAATAAGGATGTTGACTGATAGATTCAGAAAGGAAAAATCCTATAAATTGGTGTAAATTGCCACTGTTTCCTTAAAAGCTCTGTTTTCTGATTAGTCATTAAGTAAATGCTTATTTAGGGGTCCTGAGCTGTGTGCTAAGTGTTGTGGCATACAAATGCAGTGCGGAGCTCTGGGCTGGCCTGCTGGGACTCTTCCTTGTACTTGACAACGGTGTGGGACAAAAGTGCATTCTTACAGGGACCCTAAAGTGTTCCATGGAGGGCACCTCCCTACTAAGTGAGGAGTAGCCCTGTATGTTGTTCCCTGAGCTCATCTCCACACCCACACGGAATGCACTGCTCGCCTGTGAACAGATGAATGAATACCACCCTGTTCAAGTGCTTTAATGTAGTGCCTGGCTTCTTTTTTCTCTTTTACAATTTTTTTTTTTTTTAAAAATTTGGTTGTATGCTTATGCATGTTTTACCTGTGTGTATGTCTGTGTACCATATGTTTGACTGGGACCTGAGGAGGACAGAAGAGGGCATCCTATCCTCTGGAACTGGAGTGATGGGTAGTTGTGAGCCACTTGTAGCTGCTAGGAATTGAACCCAGGCCCTCTCTACAAGAGCAACAAGTGCTAACAGCCAACAGCCAAGCCATCTGTCCAGCCCCTTTGTTTTCTTCAGAAACAAGGTCTCTTGTCACTAAGGCTGGCCTTGAAATACTGGTCCTCTTGCCTCTCTGCTTCTTGAGTTGAGTGATAATCCCCCAAAGTGCCCGTGCCACTATGCCCACTCTAAGTTCTTAGGTACTTACTTCGTGTGGATCTGAGACTCATACTCAGCACTCAGCACTCCCTGTTGTTGTCGACGTTCTTGAGAGCAGGCCTCACCAGGTGGCTCACAGCCTCCAACTCTATGAAGCCCTCGCTGCTCTCAAACCACCTGGGATCCTCTTGCCTCTGCCTGCCAGATGCCACTACACTTGGCTTTGGAATGCTTCGCTTATGCTAGCAGTTTCAGGCTAGCCAGGGTCATCTCATCAAAGATGGAGAGACCAAGTACCCCACAGGCAGAGTTGTTAGGTGGCAGAATGACACTGGCTAGTGTCAGGTGTGCTCAAACCCTCTGCTGTTGTAAAAGGAAGAGCAGTAAGATCATAAAAGCCATTCCAGTAGTCAGGGGCCAAGCCTGCCCTGGGCTAGGGTCTGGCTCGCAGGTCCCAAGCAGGAAGGGAGGCTGTATGAGGGAATCTGAGTACCGTGCCTGATAGGAACGATGTCCTTGTGGTCAGTGGTTAATGTACCTCGCTGCTTTAGAAAAGCCTCTGCTAACCTTCTCGGGGCTTAATAACATCCACTCTCCTGGACCAGTGTGATTGACTGGTCATAGCCTGGTTTCTTCTGGTAGTAATGCTATTACAACACTGCCGTTCAGATCCCATGACCCAGTCATTGTGTGGGGACGAGTGCAAAGCTATCAGACACCAGCTACTATAATTAGAAAAGGGAAAGCAGACACTCACCCAGCTCACGTCTTAGGCTGGGGCAGTTACAGCACTTTTTGAAAAAGTTGCAGCCTCTTCCTCAGTTTTGCTTCCTGAAATACAAGCTGTACAGTTTTGGGGTTCTCACATTCCAGTTTTTGTTACTGCTGTGCACTCCCCACCCCACCCCCATTTTAATCGGAGAACAAATTGCTGTCAGCACACCGAGTTCATGTGCCAGCCGCTCAGAACAGGGTGTTCTGTGCTCTTCAAAACAGAATTGCTCTAGGGCAGTAAGAGAACAATAAGTCAGAGCTTCAGTTTAAGTGATGTTCTGCAGGGACCAGACTCACTTGATGTGGTTACACTCTGGATTGCGCAGCTGAACTTGGGTAATTTGGTTTGGTTTGACTTTGGGGGTTTGTTGGAGTACCCCCCTTGCAGGTTACATAGACTTTTAAGTCAAGAGAAAATATTGCCACTTTTAAACTTGTTTGTTTCTCTTTACCAAAAAAAAAAAAAAAAAATCCCTAAATAAAAGCCTCCTGTGTGCACTCCTGCTCATTTAGAGAGAGAGCACTGTAGAATATTTACTTCCTGTAACTCGTGCTGGATGAGGTTAGCAACAGACCTCCTGAGCCCTAGAGGCTGAGCTCCCGATGAGTCACGGTGGCTTGTATTAAATATTTATGAAATGAGTATTTCTGCTATGGAATACAGAGTCAAAAGCACCCACAGGTCTTCCAGAGACAGAGCAGAGGAAGTGGGATGCCTAGGAACTGGGTGCCTCCGCATACATGAGCTCAGAGCAAGTCCTTACTGTGCAGAGGCCTGCCAGGGCCCTGGTGCTCCGAGCTCTTGTCAGCAACCTTGCAGGACTTGTCACACCAGTGTTCAGAAGCCAAACAATCCAGCCTGTGGTAGCCTTTCTCCATGTGCACGGAGACAATCACGGGCTGTGTTTACCAGCTCTGACCCTTCATTTCTCCTGACTTAACATTCCTTCATGTCCTGAAATGATGTATGCATGTATGTATGTGTGAGGAGAAGTGGTGTCTGCATGTATGTGTGAGGAGAAGCATATCGGGGATGTCACCTAAGATTTCTAATTTGTATTATTATGTATGTAAGTGTGCACGTAGAGTGAGAGGAAATGATTCTCCTCTTCTACCACTGAGGCCCAGGTAATAAGATTGGGACATCAGGTGGAGGCAGGCAACCTTGGGCTAACTGCTGATCTTCCAGACACAACTGGACAACTTAAAAAAAATCCATGTAACTCCAGGTTCTAGGGATCTGATACCCTCTTCTGACCTCTGTGGACACCTGTACATACATAGCATATAGTCAAACACACACATACATAAATTAATAAAACCTTTTTTTTCTTTTTAGATTTTATGTGTATACCTTTTTTTGTCTGAATGTATCCATGCAGTGCCCATGGAAGCCCAAAGAGGGCATTAGACCCCAGGAGCTGGAGGCACAGCCAGTCATTACAGTTATGGCTTCCATACAGATGCTAGGAATGGAAGCCCAGGTCTGTGGCAAGAGCAGCAGGCTCTCCCCCCACTGAGTTGTCTCCAGCCCCAGCATTTGCCTTCCTGCTCTGCCTTCGTCACATCCTGACTTTCTGGTTACTTTTTGCTTTCTTCTGACATTCATCTTTCCTGCACACAGCGATGCTTAGCACACGGAAAGAGAATATCTGAAATTATTTACAAACTGTGGGATTCTCACTTAAGTCTTTGGGTTTTGTTTGTTTGTTTGTTTGTTTAAGATTTATTTATGGGGCTGGTGAGATGGCTCAGTGGGTAAGAGCACCCGACTGCTCTTCCGAAGGTCTGGAGTTCAAATCCCAACAACCACATGGTGGCTCACAACCATCCGTAACAAGATCTGACTCCTTCTTCTGGAGTGTCTGAAGACAGCTACAGTGTTAAGCACTGACTGCTCTTAACTGCTGAGCCATCTCTCCAGCCCCCTGTTGTGGATAGGGGCTAATTATATTTGATAATTCCATTCTCCTGTGAGTGGTTGCTAACAAGGAATGAGTCAGCACTCAGGTGATTTCCTGTAAACCTGCTTCCCACCTTAATTTGTAAAATAAAGGAGAGCTGATGATTGGGCAGGTAAAAGGGAAGGTGGAGAGGAAGGTGAGAAGAGAAGGAGGAGAAAATGGAAGAGGGAGAGGATGCAGAGGAGGAGAAAGAAGAAAAGCAGAGCAGAAGCACAAGGTCTGGAGAAAACGCAAGTTCTAAGGGGTCTCTTAGATGGAAAAGATGGTAGTATAGCTGTAGATCTGTCCAATCTAGGCACACAGCATGTATTCATATTAATTGAGTGTGTTTGGCATATTTGGGTTAGAGAAATTTGCCGCAACAGCCCCCCCTCACTTAAGATTTTTAATTACACTTTTATATATTAGGTAGATAAGCTTGCACATAGAGGTGAGACATTCCACTCTGCAAATCAGTCGAGGAAACTGATTGGGGATCCTTTGCAGAAGTCTCTGGATTTCCTGTTTTGAAAACATATTCAGATTTGACCAACCAAAAGCCACAACAAATGTAGTTATAATTTCCTCCGAGCTAAAGGCACTCCACAGTAGGGAGGAAGGTGATGGTGTGACAGTAGACCTCAATTCTCTTCCCTCAAAAGTCTGTTAAGTTGGGAGTGCCCAGACTGATAAACCTCAGCACTAGAGAGGTTCTTCCGTGGCTTGGTAGGGGTCCCTGTATTCTCGGACAGCACCATTCATTAGTCTAAAGTCAGTTATTTGGACAAATTTAAAAACAGTAGTTACATGAATTTATAGTTTTGTTTGATTGGTTCTTCCATGTATATTCATTTATTGTGGTTGTTGGGACTGAGCCTCAGGCTCTGTACTTGTTAGGCAGGTCCCCTAGCACCACGATACACCTCGTTCCCTGGCTCCCCTTTTACCTTTTATCCTTAGGTAGGTTATGGCCGTCTGAAGACCTGGGCCTACAGGCCTGAGTCAGGCTCAGCTTAGACACCACCTCTTCTCCACAGAGAATGCCATACGCCTCAGGGTGTGCCCAAGCTTCTGATGCTCACACTTAAAAATAGAAGAGGCTGTTGACCGGTTAATTCTGTGTTTAAAGTAGAAGAGACTGTTGACTGCATCTGCTGCTACCCAGCTGGATGCCTCTGTGCTGTACGGCAGCCCTGCCTTGGTTTTGTTTTTTGTTTTCCCATGTTGTGTATGCACTAAAGGGGACGGGGGTCCTGTAAGTTGGCTGTTTTATCTAGAACATTCCAAAAGTGAATGTAATATATAGAAGTATAAATGAGTATGGCTATAAAACGAGGCAGTAGGCGACAGCTGAGAGCTAGTCTGCTGCTGCCTTTGTCTTGTAGGAACTGACATAGGATTTGGCCTGACAGCAGTAAGAGCAGCCAAGATGGTGTCTGTCCTAGCTTTAGTGTGACTCTGAGGTCCTGATGTATAGCTTACAGCTGCTTATCTTCCAAATTTTCTCTCATTTCTCAGGTCTAGACTAATAGTGATCTGATCAGATGGTTAATTAATGCAGAATTAGCTTTGAAGCTAGGTTCCAGGATGAAACAGAGTCATAGACTTTGAGGGCTTTTAACAGACTGTTGAGAACAGGTAGTAAAAGTGGGGTAAGTTGTAATTGGATTGCTTAGATGATGATAGTAGCCATAGGACATGGAACTAATGTTTAAGAGAGGGTGGTTTCTCGACTAAGGCAAATTACTGACCCAAAATAAGTTGAGCAGCCTTGTCAAGAAATATTTTAGGAAATTACTAGATTTGAGGTAGAAACACTTTTCTTGTCAAAGAGAGAGCATGGTGCCTATTGAACTGTCTCACAAGCTGTCCGTTTTTCTTACTGAGTAAAAGACCTAGTTGGAAAGTCACGTAGCATTAGTATTAAAAGTAGTTGAGCTGGGGGTCACTCGGTGCTTGAGTGATGGCCTTATTGCCCAAGTCCCTGGAGTCTTCATGACCACACAAGAGAATTGGAGCAAGATGTAGTACAATGCCTATAGTACTAATGCGCTTGGAATACAGGGGCAGGATGAGTTTCAGGCCAGCCTGAGCTGCTATGTAGAAAGAGCACATGAGCCGGACGTGGTGGCACACACCTTTAATCCCAGCACTCGGGAGGCAGAGGCAGGCGGATTTCTGAGTTCGAGGCCAGCCTGGTCTACAGAGTGAGTTCCAGGANGGCAGGCGGATTTCTGAGTTCGAGGCCAGCCTGGTCTACAGAGTGAGTTCCAGGACAGCCAGAGCTATACAGAGAAACCCTGTCTCGAAAAAACAAAAAACAAAAAAAAACAAAAAAAAAAAAGAAAGAAAGAAAGAGCACATGACCTTCATCTAACATGTATCCAGTATTGGAGAGCTAGCATGGAATCCTAAGTTTATTTCTTGTTTATGTACTTTTGCCCAAGCATCTCAAACCAAAATACTGTTACAGATGGTTAAGCCAGTGTATGTATTCAATACTAGATATGTGGCATTCTCCTAATGGTGTGTTTAAATGAGCCAGTGTATCTTGACCCTGTGTCACAGATAAGAAAATAAGTATACATTTAACTTAAAATGGAAAAAATACTTTTGTTCTTAAACTTTCAGGCTAGGTGGGCAAAGCTTCCAGAAGACACTGTATGTCTTATGAACTTCAAGGGAAGTAGTGTTACTGCACTGTGGGCCAGTCACTTGGCAGGCAGTGCTGAGGGGTGGCTTGTGACTGTCCTGTGTCCTCACCCTCAGTCCACCTGGAAGGCTGCTGTGGTGGAAGGATGTTTGATTGCCGAGACGTGGTGTTCATTGTTGGGGAAGGAGAAGACCACGACATTCCGATTGGGATTGACAAAGCCCTGGTGAAGATGCAGAGAGAAGAACAGTGTATTCTATATCTTGGACCACGGTAAGACGTGAGCGCCCGTTTCAGTGCAGTACAGCTGTCTGAAGACCAAGGACTGCTTACTCACTCTCGTTCTCACTCTCTCAGCGCTTTGTTGGTGCAGGGAAGCCATTGTATTGAGTTGGGTGACAGTTAGTCTGAAACTTGGGGCCTCGAACCACCTTAGAAGCTTGCGAGTGAGTTGGCTCAGCTGAAGCATGTCTCAGATTAGGACTCTCGGTGTAGCCTTGGTTTTGATATGGTCAACTGCTAGGATGCCACATCAGCAAAGATTGACTCGCTCTGACTCTCCTGCTCTTTTCTCTGAATTCAGCAGGAGGGTTTGGGGAACTGTAGTAGTGCATGATTTACTACCACTTGAATCCATGCCACATTCTTCTATGGAGTCCCTGAAGGAAGAAAGAGCCAGCTTGTTCTTCCTGATCTAAAGGCAGCGGAGATGACTCATTTTTGCCTAACTTTTTCCCGTCATAAGGATAGCCATTAGCACTGCCAAGCTTAGAACCATCCGGCATGACAGTCTCCTGTGAAAACATGCTTCCTATTATTTTTAGATCTAAAATTATACCATAAATTCATCTCTTCTATCTTGAGAAATGGGCCCCTGAGGATGCAGGAGTGCCGCCTGCATGCAAGCGCATCTGCGTGTCACCACTGCTAGGACAGACTGTGGGCTGCCCTCACTGAAGGGAACACAGTGCTTTTGTCCTGTCCCTTGCTTTGGAGGGGTTTTGCTGTAATTCACTCTCCAGTGAAGCTATTTCGTTTTTATTGAAAGAGCTTCCCCCCCCCCCTTACAGAGTAGATTCTTCATAACCTATAGTCCCTAATCTATTGTTTGTTTGTTTTTGAGATGTGTTCTTACTATGTAACCCAGACTGCCCTAAAACTCAGTATGTAGACCAAGCTGGCCTTGAACTCACAGAGATCCACCTCCTTCTGGCTCCCAAGTGCTGGGATTAAAGTTCTCTGATTATGCTTAATCCACCATTCCAAAATTATAGAAGCTCTACCCTCAGGTATCTCAGGCATGGTCTCATGGTTCACTTCTTTAAAGATGGCTCTGTAAAGTCGGAGCATCCAGAAACACATAGCCTAGATCTTTACGTCTTAACCTTGCCGGTAGATGCTTTGGAGAGCAGACTTACCAAATTTAACAGCCGAGTGAATCAAACTGCCTCTGTTTATTAGTGCAGCTAGTTCTCTGCAGGTGTACAGTTCCTGGCTGAACGACTCTCTGCAGCCTACCAGTAGTGGCACCTGGGCAAGTCACCTAACTCCCCCAAGCCTTGCAAAGTTGCAGAGGCCCACATGGAGTAATGAGGCAGATCACTTAGCACACCGCCCCACCCTGCCCATTAGCTGTTACTGCCTTAGCAATGACTTTCATTCATTTTCCCCTTAGACCACAAGAAAATAGAAATCTCTGGAACAAATGGTATTTTTCAAATCTTTTCAGGCATAAAAAGAACGTCAAGTTCTCCTATGTTGTGTATAAAGGGGTTCCTCCCCTCATTAGGGGTGGGGGGTGTGAGTGCATGTGTTAGTACATCTCCAGGGTGTTTGCTGGTACATGGAGTTCTGCCAATACATGCTATGCAATGCTCTCTATACTGTCTCCATGTGCGTGCATCACACTGCACATGTAGGTAGAACATCCCTAAGCAGATTGGCTTGTCCTAGTCAGAGTCCACCGAGTCTGGGTTGCTATCAAATGCAGATGGAATTTGTACTCAGTGTCTTCTGCATTTCCCTTCTACCCGTCCCCAACCTCACCCCCACTTCTCCCTTGACATCCGTAGACTCCTTGGCAGGACGTTTTCATAAGAAACTAATAAAGCATTCAAGTTTCTCTCTCACTGGAACACGATCTTTTCTTGGTAGTGTTCTTTAAAATATTGTGGCAAGAATGTACCCTATTTGAGACATTGCACCCTCGGATTTTTTTCTCAATTTTTAAAAATTTGCTATTCTCCTCAAATAGATAATTAAATTTTGTGACTGATTTCTATTTAGGCTAAGTATAGATAACTAACTTTTTCCTTCCTTTTTCTTTATACCTGTTTTGTAACAGTCCCAGACAAACCACAGGCTGTTGAGAGTGGTCAGTGTGTGTCAGGAACTGTGTGTGTCAGCCTTAGTTATCTCAGGACAGGGAGGTCTGAACATGGCCCTGCCTCTGTATGACCTCTCAGAAAGCACACGTCTTTGGCCTCAGCTTTCTCATCTGTAAGAAGCAGCTGGCGAGGACATTCACGATGCTGTGTTCTGCAGAGCTAGCTGACCCTCCACGCCCTTAGTGTATCTGCCCTCCAAGACAGCTGCTGTTCAGAGGCCTTGACTCTAGACTTCCATTTCTGATGGCTGTGAGCCACCGTGTGGTTGCTGGGAATTGAACTCGGGACCTCTGGAAAAGCAGTCAGTGCTCTTAACTGCTGAGCCATGTCTCCAGCCCGTAAGTTTCTTTTAGACAGGTTTTCATGTCCTCAGTGCTATGGATGTTTTGTGGTGGATCCCAATGATGGCAGAAGAGGGTTGTTCTTGTCCCAAAAGGTGTGCAGTAATATGTCTTACTCCTACTTGCCATCCAGTAGCAACTCTAGGCATTTCTTAATGTTCCTCTGACAAAGAAGGGTTAAAAATCAATCCAGGTAAGTGACATGGTTCCAAAGTGATGCCAGTTCATCTGTCACATTCTTTCCTCCCTGGCAAAGACTGCCAATGATAGCATGCTCTCAGCAACAGACTTGAGAAGTACCCATCTGTATGCCTCCTTTGCAGTGAAGGGACGGACAGTCCTTGTTTACCACAGGCAACACACACACACACATATACATACACACACACACTCTCTCTCACACACACACTCCAGGGAGAAAACCTGGCTCCATTTCCAATATTGCCAATGGGCGCTGCTCCCTTTACTCTGTTCCTTTGCGGGTGATGCCCTCTGCACGGCGTTAAGGCTGCCACACCCAGTTCTTCCCCAGCTCTGTGTACCTCTGCTCCAGCTGCGCCTTTTCTTGTGTAATAGTAGAGGTGAGCATGTCAGCGGACTTTCCTGGCAAGTACAAATAGGAGAAGCAGTGTCTGCAGCGTGCTGTGCATTCTCTCCCACTCCCTTGGCCCCAGAGAAGGCCAGAGCAGGGTGTTACAGGCTTAACCCCGTTTTGACACCTTCCAGCCATGGCCCGAAGCTCCAGCTGACGGAGCCTTTTTGCCATTTCCTAGTTCCCCGCTTGTCTGGCTCACAGCAGATAGGCACAGTGCTCGAGTAAACCCCTGCCATCATGCTGACAGTTAAGCTACTTTTCTTTTCCTTTTGGTTTTTGAGACAGTTTCTCTCTATTTGTATGTAGCCTTGGCTATCCTGGAACTCACAGAAATCTGCCTGTCTGCCTCCCAAGTGCTGGGAATACACGTGTGTGCCACCTTTCCTGGTTTGAGGCATTGTTCTAGATGCTGGGAAACACTGAAGCTATGACCGACAGAGCTCCATGGGGATTCTGTTCTAGCAGACTCATGCTTCCCAAAGGCACTTCATTTGCTTAAGATCAGAACAAGTTTACAAGAGCAGGGGTCTGAAGGGGCGCTCTCCAGGGAACCAGTGCCCAAGAGGCTGTAGCAAGAGGTGTGCCACAAGTTCAAGGACAGCCTGGCCTACATGGCAAGGCCCTGACCCTTCCATAGCCTTGGGTTTTATTTGGTCTGGGCTTGCTCTCTCTCTCTCTCTCTCTCTCTCTCTCTCTCTCTCTCTCTATATATATATCACTAAAGGGTATTTACCGCGTCTTAAGCAGTANCTCTCTCTCTCTCTCTCTCTCTCTCTCTCTCTCTCTCTCACTAAAGGGTATTTACCGCGTCTTAAGCAGTATAAGTGTATATCCTCGGAGTGAGGGGCTGGGCTTGATTACTTGTTGTCATCTGGTTGTCAGTGTGCATTTTAAGATCTTTTTGTTGTTGTTTGGTTGGTTGGTTGGTTGGTTTTGGTTTTTTTCGAGACGGGGGTTTCTCTGTATAGCCCTGGCTGTCCTGGAACTCACTTTGTAGACCAGGCAGGCCTAGAACTTAGAAATCCGCCTGCCTCTGCCTCCCAAGTGCTGGGATTAAAGGCGTGCACCACCACGCCCGGGTGTTTTTGTTTTTTTGAGACAGTATTTCTCTGTGTAACAGGCCCTAGCTGTCCTGGACTCACTTAGTGGATCAGGCTGGTCTTGAACTCACAGAGATCCATCCATCTGCCTCTGTCTCCCAAGTGCTGGGATCAAAGGTGTGTACTCCCATGCGCGTGTGCCTTTGAAGATCTTTAGTGCCAGGAGACTTCAGTACCATGAGAGCTGTTGTCTTTGCTAATGTACCGCCCCCTCGGGTTTCTGATGGGAGGTAGTACTCGTGGAAGGTGACCCTGCCTTCAAGTGGAAGCTTATTTTGAGTACACATGGACATGTGGGGAAGGGAGTGTTGAGGGAGCTGGGGTAAAATGAGGAATGAGGAATGCTCTATACAAGTATGAAACTAACAGAACAATAAAAACAATTGTAATAAAATAGCAAAAATGTTAAAAGTGTTCAAATGGACTTATAGTAGTTTTTACTACTATAATAATTATAGTAATGGACTCTTCTGTCCTTTCTGCTCATAAAGCTTAAAGGAAAAAGTTCTTGTAACCAAACAGAATAAAGTCTAAACCCAGGCATTGCTATTGAACAGCAGCTAAGCACACTGTCCCAGGGAGTACAGAAACTGAGCACATGCACTAAGAGAGCATGCGCTAAGAGAGCATGCGCTAAGAGAGCACACGATGTAGCAGGGCTCAGGAAACTACAGCAGGGATTCCACGCCTCAGAACACCAAAGAAATGCACCAGCCCTCCTAAGTCGTGTGCTTTTACTCTCCGTTTCAGATACGGCTTTGGAGAAGCAGGGAAGCCGAAGTTTGGCATTGATCCCAATGCTGAGCTTATGTACGAGGTCACCCTTAAGAGCTTCGAGAAGGTGAGCCAACCCAACTTCTCTAAAGTGGTGGTGGGATCTTCTCACCCTGTCCCTGTGACTGCGTTAGATGGCTTGGCTGAATACCGTTTATTTCTGTGCTTGCTTTTCTTCCTCCATGACTCCTGTCCCCACACTTCTGCTCAGAGCATGGGAAGCGGACATGACACAGTTGGTACAGGGGAGAAGCTGGGGTTCTTATTTTCACTGTGTGTGCCTTTCTTTCTTTTAACTTTTGGGTAGGCTCCAAGACTTGTCCCTGTCCCTAGGCCTGTTCTTTTTGTACTTTTTTTCCTGAGTTGAGGACAAAACAGTTCACGTATTGCCAAGCAGCTCCTTAGGGGAGCTGGGGGGGGTGCAGCCTTTCAGTGCTGAAGAAATTGCACAGTCCACAGGAGTTACAAAGAGGCCTCCGTTGGGGCTCCAGGTTATGATCCCAGTGTCTCAGCCTCGGGACCCGCAGCTGCGACCAGGAACAAGAAACAGCCTGCTACCCAGGCCGTCTCTCATACTTGCCGAGAACAGGAGAGGGGACTTGCTATGGCTTTCAAGCTGATGGATATCCTCGGACAGCCTCCAACTCAGGGCTATCTCTGCAGGCTCCCAACTGTACTGCACTGGGCAGATAGACAGTGTCCCCATAAGCTGAGTAAGCTGTCATCCTCAGCCGTGTCTCCCATCAGGGACTGCCCTTCTTATTACGGTTTTATTCTTCTGAAATGACCCCATGTTCTGTCCACGCTGGACTATCGAGGCCTCGAGTTTCCCTGCCCTTTCCATAGTGGAGCCTCTACCCTTCTCCGTGCTTTGTGATGACGTGACATTGGACTATCAAGGCCTCGAGTTTCCCTGCCCTTTCCTTAGTGGAGCCTCTACCCTTCTCCGTGCTTTGTGATGATGTGACATGCCTGCCGTCTAATCCTGTCACTTGGGAGGGTCAGAAGTCAGTCTCAGCTATGTAGTACATGGAGGCTTGCCTGAGATACATGCAGTGCTGTCTGGAAAAAAAGAAAAGAAAATTTCCCCAGGTCCACACCTGCAAACTGATCCTGTTAGAGGCCATACTGCATCTGGTTGTGTGCGTGCAGAGACAGCTGCCTGACCTGGGATTTTAGAAGTGTTCCATGCACGTGCAGCTTGCCCTGAACCATAAGTAGTAATCTCACTTCCAAGCTGGACCGCGAGCCTGATAGAAACTGCCTGCTCACAGGACAGCAGCCCATAGTGAGGGAGCTCGAGGGAGGGAGGCTTGCTTTGTCACCCTAAAAGTGCAGTCAGTGAGAGTGCTCCGTGCTTGTGTTCCTTGGACAACACGGGTCAGACCACAGCTTGCCGCGGCACGTGCTTTTAGTGGAGCACTAGTGCATTGGCCTGCCGGTGGCCCAGCAGCAGCCCACGGTTGCTGGGGTCCCGTAGAGATCATTGCTGTTTTTCCCCAGGCATGAGCTGCTGCATTGCCTCCTCTCCTCAGCTAACTGATGCCACAAATCTCTACACAGGCCAAAGAATCCTGGGAGATGGACACCAAAGAGAAGCTGGCGCAGGCTGCCATCGTGAAAGAGAAGGGAACTGTGTACTTCAAGGTGTGTGAGTCTCTGTAAGTCTTTTCCATGTGGGGACACATCCCCAGTATCCGTCAACACCCTGTGCTGAGACACACCCTCAGTTCTTACAGGCCTGCTGTGCTCTGTAGGAGGATTCGTGAACAGAGTGAGTCCGTGTGCGGGGGGCCTCTTCTGTGTGCTGTGTGTGCTGTGAGCAGGTGGAGCTTCCTCAGGAGCAGGCGAGGTGGACCAGACCTGGCTCGCTCGAGTGTATGTGTCACAGGTCAGAGCTCACAGGGCCGGGCTCCACCCTGCTTCTCCCCTGACGAGAGACAGGAAAGAACTTGCAGACTCTTCGGATCCCTTTGGACGATCTCTCTCAGGTTACTGTGCTGTGTCTGTTTTTATGTAACTACAATGAAGGCAAGGCTCCTCCTGATTGTTTTAATTATAATTTTCAATTGAAAAAAAATGTTTTCAGGCTGGAGAGATGGCTCAGCAGTTAAGAGCATTGGCTGCCTTTCCAGAGGTTCTGAGTTAAATTCCCAGCACCTACATGGTGGCTCATAGGGATCCAATGCTCTCTTCTGACATGCACGTGCACAAGTGTAGAGTACTCATACATAAAGTAAGTAAACAAAAAATAAAAACAAATCTTAAAAATGTTTTAAAACATTTTATCTCTTTAAATTATTTATTTATTTATTTATTTATTTATTTTTGGTTTTTCGAGACAGGGTTTCTCTGTGTAGCCCTGGCTGTCTTGGAACTCACTCTGTAGACCAGGCTGGCCTCGAACTCAGAAATCTGCCTGCCTCTGCCTCCCAAGTGCTGGGATTAAAGGAGTGTGCCACCACGCCCGGCATCTCTTTAAATTAAGACAGCAACTTTCACAGCAGATATCCTCAAAATAAATGTTTAAACCCT
Source organism: Mus pahari (assembly GCF_900095145.1). NCBI lineage: Eukaryota > Metazoa > Chordata > Mammalia > Rodentia > Muridae > Mus > Mus pahari. Next base: position 23,404,206 of record NC_034610.1, on the reverse strand, counting down.
GTCTCGAAAAACTAAAATAAATAAATAAATAAATGTTTAATATTTAAAGTTTTATCAAGAAATATATCACTACGTATACCACTGTTAACTGAGCAACAAGATAAAGATGCTATTAATGGTACTGGCTGGGTACCAAAAAGGCCCTGCAGAGCAGCATGGATGGTATAGCATCCAGGGATGACAGGCTGGGCCTTCCCAAGAACCTGATGAGGAGAAAGCACTGGGCCTGTGGTAGCCACAGTGATCCGATGGCGCTTACACCTGCCCCGGGGAATTACTGCGTCTCCAGAGCCCTGTCCTCAGGCCCCAGGAACCAGTGCTTTATCCCCAGGGCTGACACCCACACTCATTACGTGAAATTTCAGAGTGCTGTGCCCATTGCTTGCCAGCCCACTTCCAAATTCCTGCTGTCCCCACATCAAGGAAAGGGCTTCTTGATGTGTGTTCAGAGCAGGCAGTCTTCTGCTGGGCCAGGTGACGCTGTACAAGTGGCTGACACCTGTCTCTGCCTTGTAGTGTGGAGTCCCAAGCCAGAAGTCAGCTTTGTTGGCACACCTTTAAGCCCAGGGCTCTGGAGGCAAGTGTATGTATGTGAGTTTGAGGCCAGCCTGGCCTGCAGAGCCAACTCCAAACAGCTGGGACAGCACAGTGAGGCCCTGCCTCACTAAACAAAAAGGCTTGGAGGGAACCCAAGTGTTCTTTGCTTTTCTTTCCTTTACCAGCGGTCTTTAAACACAATTGTTGGGGTTTTTGTTTGTTGTTTGGTTTTTTTATAGCACTATAAAGCAGAGGCCTGGGGCTACTCTTCATGAGCCTCTGTACTGAGAAATGCTGTCACATCTACCGCATTACCATAGGGGGTTGGAACGAGAACACCATGTGGGACAACTGCAGAACTGTGGGGCCATAGTCACCTCAAAAGGAACACTGGCAGAAGTAGTGTGTATTTGTAACAAAGTTATAAACTAAAGTATGACTCATGAGCAGCCAAGCAGATGGTGATAGGAGCCCTGAGCAGGGATCTGGAAATGGAGCTGTCCCTTTCATGACATTGAGGCCACTCACCTGTGTAGCAAGGAGCCTCTCAGGGGTGATAGGTATATTTCAACATGTTTCAAAGCTTCCTAAAATGACCAATCTGGACCACCAGTCACACATATGGAACACATTATTTTTAACATGTAATTTGATAGACAGGATCTTTCAAAGCATCAGTCTGTTGGGGGAAAAAATTAATGAAAGGTTCAAAATCATTGACCTAAGACTTACCCCAGAATGTCTCTGAACATTTTGTCCCACCAAGCACTTCCTGGAGGCGCCTTCCTCATTCTAGGTGAGGAACATGCCACCGCCCCACCCCTCCACCCCCAACCCCGTTAGTCAGGCTGTCGGCTTCAGAGGTGGGAGGACTGCCTTCTGTCCGCTGTCCCTTCCTCCTTCAAAGTTTAAGGAGCCTTTCTTTAGACTGTACTGCTCTGACCAGCGTCATCTTCCCAGGGTATCTGACGTGATGTGTGCCATGTGTATTGTGCAGAGTGTGGGTGACTGCAGGGACAGGCTGGACTACAGTTCTGTGTCCCATAACATCTGCACGATCTATTCACCTGCCAGGCCAGTTTCAGCTGTGGGCAGAGAGGGACTGAATGTGGTATTTAGACTGATGTTGAAACTTCCTTTCAACCTCTGAACACTCATGCGGAGACACAGACAGCACTGTCCTCATCCGGTTCTGAAAGTCACCGTCAGGCACTGGTAGCACTGTCACCACACAAGGGAAGGCTAAGGATGCTCTGCTGTGTGCAGGCATCTTGCGCCCCCTAGTGCTCCTTGGGCAGGAAGTGTGGCTGTGGCTGGCTGATTGTGCTTGAGAGCTGGAGTGTTGTAGGGAGAGCTCTGCAGTGTCATGGCTCCCTCTCCTGAGTGCAGTCAGGTCTAGCTGCCCTTGTACAGGAAGGGTCCTCTGTACTCATGCTTGTAATTACTGTGCAGAAAAGAGCTGTCACCTATATTCCAGGTTTATTCGTGTGGTTACAAGCTGCCATTCCACTGGTGCAGCTGTACCTACAGCAAGCAGTCAGCATGCTGTCTCCACCCCACAGTTTGTTGTTTAGGGCATGTGCTATGTACAACATTCAATGTTTACAACTCTCAGAACTCATTAGTCAGCAGGACCATGTCTAGAGTCTGGTTACTCTGAAACAGCGCCACACAGGGGTCACATATCAGATATCAGGTGTCTACGTTATGATTCATAACAGTAGCAAAATTACAGTTATGAAGTAGCAACAAAAATTGTTTTATGGTTGGGAGTTTTATGGTTATGAAAAACTGTGTTAAGGGGTCACAGCCTGGAAGGTTGAGAAGCACTGCCTGGGGGCTGAGGCAGGAAGACTGAGTTTGGCACTAGACTTGACAACTTAGCAAGGCCTTTTCTGTGTGAAATCAAAACATCAGCCTGGAAATAAAGCAGGGATGGTGCTTGCTTAGTATGCATGAGGCCTTGGTACGGCAGAGGAGGCTGCTAGACCAGACAAGAGCAGGACAGTCTCTCACATGGTAAGCTTGCTCTTTAGGGTTGTATACACTGTGTGCTACCAATGGCCGTGGTCAGCACAGGGCACTCTGACCCACCCACTCTTATATCACATGGTACCAGGGTAAAGCCCCAGCATGGCAGCTCTGCCCTGCTGCCTGCTGCTTTCACTGTGACTGAGAGCCGAGCATTTGCACAATCTGCTTTAGATGGGCCTGCTGTGTGGGGACTGCCAGTTACCATATTGCAATATTTACTATCAGTGCTGAACGCCAAAAGATAAGAGAGAAATCACCTCCTCTTCCATAAGCCAAGCAGCTCGCCATCCTTTGGAAAGACGGAGGAATGTTGGCTCCACCCAGTATAACCTCCTGCTGCCAGGCTGAAAGAACACCGAAGCAGCATGCGGTGGTGGCCAGCAGAGCTTCGCGGGACTAGGGAGGGACAGGAGATAGAGTGGGACTGCCGTGCAGAACTATTCCATGCGAGCACCCGGCCAAGGCAGGCCACGCTCACACTTCCCTGCATCCTCTCCAGATGGATGCAAGTTGTTTGGGGCTTTTTTCTCCTAGGGAGGCAAGTACATGCAGGCCGTGATTCAGTACAGGAAGATAGTGTCCTGGCTGGAGATGGAGTACGGCCTGTCAGAGAAGGAGTCCAAAGCCTCAGAGTCGTTCCTCCTCGCAGCCTTCCTGAACCTGGCCATGTGCTACCTGAAGCTCCGCGAGTACAACAAAGCCGTGGAGTGCTGCGACAAGGTGGGTGAGCCATACTTCACTCTCTGCCCATCTGTGTGGCACCGCTGCCCCCTTCAGGCTGTTTCTCTATGGTCAGCATGAGCTGGGACACCCTAAAGGATGGGGCTTTCAGTGCACTATTTTATCCTGCATTTTACATAAAACCATTAACAGAATTGACAAGAGTCTTCATCTGTGGTCTTCCTTACCCTGGTCCTTAGTGGGAGAGGAGAGAGAGCTCTGAGGTTCCCTCTTTATTGTTTTGTTTGGGGGCTGGGGATTGAACCCAGGCGCTGTGCATGCTAGGCAAACACTTTACCACTGAGCCATACAGCCTACCCCCAGTGACACACTTCCTCCAAGAAGCCACACTTCCTAATTTCTAATCCGTTGAACGGATTCCATTCCCTGGTGATGACGTATTCAAATATATAAGCCTATGGGGGGGCATCCTTTTTTTTTTTTTAAGATTTATTTATTTATTTATTTATTTATATGTATTTATTATATGTATATTTATTTATTTATTATATGTATATATACTCCCGAGTGCTGGGATTAAAGGTGTGTGCCACCACGCCCGGCAATTATACTTTTTAAAGTTTGTGATTTTTTTTTAAAAATATATAGCTGTTACAAAGTTCAGAATTTAAGCACACAAGAAAGCTCAGCTATCAAAAAAAGAAAGAAAAAAAAAAAAAAGCCAGGCAGTGGTGGCTCATGCCTTTAATCCCAGCACTTGGGAGGCAGAGGCAGGTGGATTTCTGAGTTTGAGGACAGCCACGACTACACAGAGAAACCCTGTCTCGAAAAACCAAAAACAAGTCAGGCGTGGGGCAGGTGAGATGGCTCAGCGGGTAAGAGCACCCGTCTGCTCTTCCAAAGGTCTTGAGTTCAAATCCCAGCAACCACATGGTAACTCAGAACCATCCGTAACGAGATCTGACTCCTCTTCTGGAGTGTCTGAAGACAGCTACAGTGTACTTACATATAATAAATAAATAAATCTTTAAAAAAAAAATTCCCATCAACTTTCTCTCTCAAAGCCACTCATTTAGAGATTTACTTTATCTTTAAAATATTTGTACATGTGTGTTATCTGTATGTGGCATGTGTATGTGTGTATGCAGGTGCTCCCTGAGTCCAGCAGAGGGAGTCCGTTCACTAGAGCTTGAGTCCCAGGCAGCTGTGATTGGGTTGCTGGGCTGCTGGGAACTGAACTCGGGGCTTCTACAAGAGCCATGCTCTTAGCTTGGGAATGGCTTCTCCAGTCATTTAGACATTTACTATATGGGAGAGGTTGTCTGCATGTGCGTGTGCACGTGGTACATACATGGGCGGCCTGGCGTCAGTTCTCCTTCCCCCATGCTGGAGGACCAAGCTCACTGAAGCTCATCAGCAGGTGCCCTTCCCACTGAGTGTCTCACTCCCCTCCCAGAGCTTCCGTCTCTATAGAGTCCTAGTTTTTCCAAATGAAGAGTAACTGCTTTATTTTTTTTCAGTCAAACTCTCAGATCCCAGCTTGACTTAAGACTTGCTGTGTAGCTGGTCCTCCTGCCTCCACTTCCTGTTGGTGGTTTGTTTTGTTTTGTTTGTAAGATAGGGATAAAATTCAGTATTTGGTATGTACTAGGCAAGCTAAGCTAACCCCCAGCCTTTGCATATGTATTTTTAAATTAAAATATGTAGATTTAGGACTGGACCGTTGGCTCCGAGGCTGTAAGAGTACTCACTGTGCAAGTGTATGGGGCCCAAGTTCAGATCTCAGTACTCAACACACAAGCCTGGCCTAACCCACAGGACAGGAGCACAGAGTGGGTCAGGATAGAGGATCACTAGTGCTCGCTGGGAGCACTGAGTGGATCAGGATAGAGGATCACTAGTGCTCGCTGGGAGCACTGAGTGGATCAGGATAGAGGATCACTAGTGCTCGCTGGCTGCCAGTCTCTCTGAAAACTTGAAAATTGTGAGCTCCAGGTTCAAAAGAAATAAAGCAGAGAATAAAAGGGAAGATACCTGTCATATGTGTGTGTGTGTGTGTGTGTGTGTGTGTGTGTGCACAGATGCATCTGTACATACTTGTATAGTACACAGCACAAATATATATATAAAATAGAGAAAGGTTTGGACATAGTTATTACGTGAAAACAACACTCTTTCCACATCAGATGAGGGCATTCTACAGCTCTCCCTCACTGCGCTTGCTGTGAAAAGACTCACCCTCTTAAGATCCATTCTATGATTCATGGAGATTTACTTAACTGATCCTCATAGGAAGATTTTCAGGGCTTGTTTTTATTATAAGGGTCATAATAATTCTAAGAGTTTTAAGAAAGGCTATCCAGTGTTTCTCTACACATGCTTTGGGGTGTTTTCCCAGGATAAATTACTAGAAGTAGAAGTGCTAGAGATGTGCACATTTAAAACTTGAGAGATTGAGAAAAATGACTCGGAGGGTAAAGTCCCTGTCGTGTGAGTGTGAGGACCCAGGCTTTGTCCCTGGCGCCCACTAAAGCTGTATGAAGAGCTGGAGAGCTGGCTCAGTGGTTAAGGGCACATAGTGGCTTATAGTCGTCTGTAACTCAAGTTCCAGGGGATCCAACACCCTTTCCGAGCAGTGCACAGACATATATGCCAACAAAATACACACACACACACACACACAAATTCCAGGCTGTCCGTGATGGTAATATTGTGTTGGTTCACTGGCTGGCCAGCCTAGCCTATTCAGCAAACCCCAGGCTCTTTAGGGGTTAGCCTAGTCTCAAAAAACAAGGTGGACATATCCTAAAGAATGACATCAGAGATGGACATCTGCCCTACTTACACACACACACATACACATACATCAGGTGAGGACAGCTTGGCTTGTAGTTCAAAACATTCAATTCAGGTTTGGCTGGCTGGTGCTGAATGGTGCAGAAGGACAGAACAGAGCAGACCACTTGCTTCCTAGAACCCAGAACGCAGAGAGACCCAGGGAGAAGATGTGCCTTTTAAAGCACACCTCTAGGGCCAGGCACTCAGATGGCAGGGACAAGTGGATCACTGAGTGTGAGGCCAGCCTGGTCATAGTGAGACCCTGTTTGAAAAAAATAAAAAAGATATACTCCTGGTACCTTCCTCTAAGTGGGTCTCAACCTTCTAATGCTGTGACCCTTTAATACAGCTCCTCACATTGTGGTGACCCCCACCATACAATGATTTCATTGCTACTTCATAACTGTAACTTTGCTACTGTTATGAATCATAAACATCTGAGCTGGGCGTGGTGGCGCACGCCTTTAATCCCAGCACTTGGGAGGCAGAGGCAGGCGGATTTCTGAGTTCGAGGCCAGCCTGGTCTACAGAGTGAGTTCCAGGACAGCCAGGGCTACACAGAGAAACCCTGTCTCGAAAAACCAATAATAATAATAATAACAGCAACAACATCATCTGATAGGTGACCCCCCCTCCCCAGTGCAGTGTGAGCACATTGGTGAGCTGCCTCAGCATCTGGTCAAAGCTCTCAGCACCATCAGGTGGTCAGCTTCACCCCTGAGCTGGAGACATCTTATACTAAAATACTGATAAGTGATTGTTGCATGACCCTTGTGCATAGCTCTGCTCACCGCTGTGTTATTGCACTGCCTCAGCACTGAGGTGACAGGAGCTGCAGTTGTCCCTTCCAACCTGTGACCCACCCATCTATCTGTCCCTCTGTTCTTAGGCCCTTGGACTGGACAGTGCCAATGAGAAAGGCTTGTACAGAAGGGGCGAGGCCCAGCTGCTCATGAACGACTTTGAGTCGGCCAAGGGCGATTTCGAGAAGGTGTTGGCAGTCAATCCTCAGAACAAGGCCGCGCGCCTGCAGATCTCCATGTGCCAGAGGAAGGCAAGGGAGCACAACGAGCGGGACCGCAAGGTGTACGCCAACATGTTCAACAAGTTTGCAGAGCGGGATGCAAAGGTAGTGTGCCCACAGCCCCAGGGTCGTAAGGACACTAGCCTAGGGACAAGGTTGGGCAGCCGGGCTGGAAGAAACAAGACTTAGGAAGGGACTCCATGTGGGCAGAGGCACAGGTGGGGAGGCCCTGGCGTGTCCCTGAGAGCTGAGGGCTGACTCTTGAGGTGGAGCAGTGTTCTTCATGTTTTCTGTTTTGTTCTTAAAACGGTTTCTCTTTGTGGACCCAGCTAGCTTCATCTCAGAGATCCTCCTGCCTCTGGCGCCTGAGGGTTAGGATTATAGGCATCTGCCACCAAACCAAGTTCTCTTGTTATTTTTAAAAAATAAATAAGGAGTTACAGAGACAAAGTTTGGAGCAGAGACAGAAGGAATGACCCTCCAGAGACTGCCCCACTTGGGGATCCATCCCATAAATGACCACCAAACCCAGATACTATGACAGATGCCAACAAGAGCTTGCTGACAGGACCCTGATATAGCTGTCTCCTGAGAGGCTCTGTCAGTGCCTGACTAATACAGAAGTGAATGCTCACAGTCATCCATTGGATGGAGCACAGGGCCTCCAATGAAGGAGGTAGAGAAAGTACCCAAGGAGCTGAAGGGGTCTGAAGCCCCATAGGAGGAACAACAATATGAACTAACCAGTGCCCCTAGAGCTCCCTAGGACTAAACCACCAATCAAAGAAAACACATGGAGGGATTCATGGCTCTAGCTGCATATGTAGCAGAGGATGGCCTAGTTGGTCATCAATGGAAGGAGAGGCTCTTGGTCCTGTGAAGGTTCTATACCCCAGTGTAGGGGTAGGAATAGAGTAGGTAGGTTAGGGAGCAGGGGGAGGAGGGAGGGATAAGGGAATTTTCAGAGGGAATCTAGGAAAGGGGATAACATTTGAAATGTAAATAAAGAAAATATCTAATAATTAGTTATGAATGAATGAATGAATGCAGCCAGGCAGTGGTGGTGCACACCTTTGATCCCATCACCTAGGAAGCAGAGGCCAAAGCAGGCAGTTGTCTGAACTGGAGGCCAGCCTGGTCAACACACACACACACACACACACACACACACACACACACACACACACACACAGAAACCCTGTCTGGAGACAATGACAACAGAGCCTGGTGTACACACACACACACAGCCTGGTACACACGCGTGCACGCACACACACAGAAACCCTGTCTGGAGACAATGACAACAGCCTGGTACACACACACACACACAGAAACCCTGTCTGGAGACAATGACAACAGCCCTAAGCCCTTCCGTGTTGTTCCTCTGGGGAGACTTCCTAGTAGAGTTCAGGTTGGATTGGAAACAGCGTCCCTGTGGTGGCCTTTCTGGTGTACTCTGCTGTCATCGGGAGCCTCGCTGGCAGTGGGCGTGTCTGAACACAGGTCAGCTTCCTGCCCCATGGCCACCCTGTGGTCCCAGGTCTGTCCCCCATCTTCAGCTACCAGTAGCACAAGGACCTAAGTTACTCAGCAGTGGCCTGAGGTAGGCAGCTCTTCATCGCCTGCCACCCCTACTTACCCAGTGTACACCCCAGATACAAGCGTACACACTCGCTGTAGACCTGGTAGCCCGTCTCGGGAAGGCAGGGGTTGATTGATCTCCTCTCCTCCTTTCACTTCAGGAAGAAGCCAGCAAAGCCGTGAGCAAGAAGGCTATAGAAGGAGCCGCCGCCGGCAAACAACCCGAGAGTCAGGCCATGGAAGAAGGAAAGGCCAAAGGCCATGTATGATGCCGCGCCAAGGAGGGAAGAGAGTCCTAATGAACTCGGCCCTCCTCACTGGGCTCGCCCCAACTCAGGACTGAACAGTATTTAGTGTAAGGTTTGTTACAGTCTCTGTGATTCTGGAAGCAAATGGCATACCAGTAGCTTCCCAAATGACCACCTGCTGCTGCGGGGGGTGGGGGTGGGGACATGCCAGGAAACAGCAGAGAAGGCCGCTGGTGAGAGACCAGGCCAGCAGCTCAGTCCAGCCCATTTCAGTTTGTCACCTTTCAGTGTCCAGCACAGCATCCCTGTGAACCTAGGGCCCAGCTGCTGTGGGTTCTACATCTGCACTATGGTCACACTGCAGCTGATACCGTTGATAAAACAAACTCAGTGATCTCTGCTTTCCTATTGGTGGGCATGGCAGGGGCCGGTGATGAGATTTGTTTAGCACTGATGGGCCTACTAAGAACACAAGCCCACAGCCAGGGGCTCCCCAGTCCACAGCTGGGACTCGGGCCTCTTGCCTGCCTTCCAAGTCCTTTCTCAGGCTCCTGAGTGTGGCTTTCTGTCCTAGCCAGAGTGTTCCACAGACTCTCGTTCCTCCAACGCCCGTCACTAGTGACGGCACGCGGGAGTTTCCCGGTCAGCTTTCTCTGTTTCGGGTGAATTTCTGCGATGTGGAGAGCGGTCAGAAGTGGGCTTATCTTTCCCGCTGTTCGTCCCTCTCAAGAATGATGTTAGCGCTTAGCCCTCCCTGCTCGGCGCAGCTGCTCAGCCTCGTGTTCCCATCCTCGCCCTTGCTGTGAAGAACTTAAGGATTTGCTCCTGTCCCAGACCTGAGTGGACTGATATCCATATCCACCTAGGATTGATGAGTTGCCCCTTTTTTTATTATTATTATTACGGTTACCTACTTGTAAGCGTGTATACTGCTTTTTGGAAAGAACTTCACACTCCTCTATCATGCAAAAATAGTTTTCAATTTTTCCTTTTTAGCTTGGGTTTTGAAAGGCATACTCTAGGTTTAAAACGGGCAGTTACTCTTAAGGCGAGGTACCTGGAGGTCCAACAGGTAGATACCTCACCCTACATCGCAGCCTCTGTATTCTGTAAGGGTTGCGGGCTTCCGGTGTCCGTGCATCAAGCCAAAGTCTCCAAAACTTGGGCATTGAATTAGGGCAAATCTTAAATAGTTTTGGAGTTGGATTTTAGTCCTGCAGGTGATGTACAGGATTAAGCATGGCTGGCTTCTCCACAGCCTAAGGTACCCCCATGGGGACACATCCACCACGCAATGACCCATGCACCTTTGCCTGGACAGCTCACTTCCAGCCCTAAGGACCACTGCACTCAAGATGTGTGGCTGTAGTAAGACAGTCTCGTGTCAGGCATTAAGTCAGGCCTCCCTTCACACCTGCAGGACAGCGGTTCCGAGGCTCCAGTTCTACTCTGCCTGAAGCAGGAGGAATGGGTTGTGAAGGAGTCTGGGATGTGACTGGGGCCCTCGCAGCTCACACTTGGCACTTCTGCCTCTTTCCATCTATGTTTGAGAGCCCTGGTCTCACCCAGGAAGTCCAGAGCAGGAGCCGACTGTGTGTGCGATGCTCTAGTGTTTGTAGTTCTCTTCACTAGACTTGCAGCGCCAGGGAGGCCGGGTTGGAATTTGAGCCTAACACGTTAGGTTCTTACAGGAAAGTTCTTTTTCCAGATGTCTCCCAAGTGTATATTGTGGGCCAAGGAGACTGGTGTGGGAAGGGAGGATGGTCAAGATTCCGAGCCAGAAATGGAAGGTGCCCAGCACCCCAGGATTTTTCATGCTCTTGTATTCAGTAATCTCAGACAATTTACACGGAAATCAGAAGGTGTCTTCAAATACCCTTAGACTGGATAGAGTGATGGGAAGCAGGTGATACATTGACATTTTGGTTTTTAAAAAATCACTTAGACGCTGGGAGTAATGGTAACACACACCCTTGATCCCATGACCTGGGAGACCCTGTCTCAAAACAAAACAAAAAATCATTTAGATGCATTTTGTGTTCCTTAAATAAATTTTTTAAAAAGTGGTTTTTCATTGTTCATGGCTTGGTTTTTTTGTTCATTTGATTTTTAAAATTTACTTTTATCTCTATGTGCTAGAGTATTTGTGTCCAGCTGCCTTTGGGGACCAGAAAGGGACTTTGAATCTCCTTGAAATGAAGATACAGACAGTTGTGAGCCAGATGTGGGTGTGGAGAACTGAACCCAAGTCTTCTGAAGAGCAGGAAGTGCTCTTACCTGCTGGGGTGCCCCTCCCCCTCCCCTCCATTGTTTGGCTTGACTTAAACACTTGATTTTTTATGATTTTATTTATGTGTATATGTGCTTTTTTGCAATACTTTATTGAGTTCCTGTGTAACCCTTCTAACCCCCTATCTCAGGTAAGGGAGAAAGAAGGTTAGAGGGGGAAGGGGACATAGATCTTTTTAGACTGCTTCTTGCTGATTGGGGCGTCAAGTTCCTTGGGTCAACTCCAAACTTCATGGTCAGAATATCCAATCTTCTCCTCTGGCCGAGTGACAAGCCACAGCAACAACAGGCACAGCAGCCTCCTCTGCAGGGTGCACTCCCACCTGAGAGCCCCTCTCAGGGCTCGGCATTTATACCCTATGAGAAGTTTCCAGAATCCCAGAGGTCACAGAAACTGTCTGCAGCCAGCAAAACCATGCCTCTGCAAGAACACGAGGCAAATCATAGCAGCTATGAAACAGTCTCTTATCTCACACGTGAGATTAAAACAAACATATTAACATAACATAACTGGGTTTTGTTGTTGTTGTTGTTGTTTTTGTTTTTTTTTAAAGATTTATTTATTTATTATATGTAAGTACACTGTAGCTGTCTTCAGACACTCCAGAAGAGGGAGTCAGATCTTGTTACAGATGGTTATGAGCCACCATGTGGTTGCTGGGATTTGAACTCCGGACCTTTGGAAGAGAAGTTGGGTGCTCTTACCCACTGAGCCATCTCACCAGCCCATAACTGGGTTTTTTAAGAAACTGAAATTCTCACTACATGTATGGTGTTTACCTGCATGCATATACATACACAGTGTGCATGTAGTGCCCAGGGAAGGTGGAAGAGAGCATCAGAGCCCATGGAACTGGAGTTACAAGATGGTTGTAAGCTGCCGTATGCTTCTTGGAACTGAACCCTCATCCTCTGCAAGAGCAGCCAGTGTTCTTTACCACTAAGCTATCTCTCCAGCCCCTGATTAAATAGTATAAAAAGGAAAAAAAGGTCTACAGCCATCATGCCCTAAACCCAGTAAATCTCCACTGATCTCAGAAGCTAAACAGACTGGCCTTAGTTACTGTTTCATTGCTGTGGTAACACACCATGACCAAGGTAATAATATAAGGAAGAGATTATTTGAAGCTTGCAGTTTCAAAGTTAAGAACCCATGTGGGGGGCTGGAGAGGTGACTCAGATGGAGAGCACTGGCTGCTCTTCCAGAGGTCCTGAGTTTAAATCCCAGCAACCACATGGTGACTCACAACCATCTATAATGGGATCTGATGTCCTCTTCTGGCATGCAGGCATACATGCAGGCAGGCAGAACATTGTGTACATAATAATCTCTTTTTTCTTAAAGAGTACATGGTAACAGGCAAAGACATAGTGGAAGAAATGTCAGAGAGAGCTAACTGGGAATAACATGAGTTTGTCAAATCTCGAAGCCCATTCCTAGGAACACCTCTAACAAGCCACACCTCCTAATCCTTCCCAAGCAGTTCTACCAACTGGAGACCAAGTATTGAAGCCCATAAGCTTCATTATCATTTAAACCAACTCATGGGCAGTGGTCCTTAGATGCGCAAAAGCTGTTGGGTTGAAGAACTCTAGTGGAATTCAACTGAAGAATGTGATTGGGCGGCAGAAGAGATGACTCAGTGGTTAAGAGCACTAGCTGCTCTTCTAGAGGTCCTGAGTTCAATTCCCAGCAAACACACGGTGGCTCACAACCATCTGTAATGGGATCTGATGCCCTCTACTACTGTCTCTGGAGAGCTACAATGTACTCATATGTGGGGAGCTGCCCTCACAATCGCCATGGCAAGATGGCGCTGGCATCTGGTGCTCCAACTGACAAACGGTCTATGCATGTGCCGGGTAAATTTCCATCCTTGCGCCAAGCCTGTCCCGTGGCGTCATCTGGGCCGGATAGTGAGCAGCCAACCGGGGAGCTACATGTCCTAGGCAGAGAACATTTCCTCTATAAGGGAGAGGGTTTTTTACCTCGGGGTCTCCACTTTTGAGTAGCTTATGCATTGCCTCTCAAGATGCATTAAAGCTTTACTGCAGAAGAATCCCATCGTGTGTCCCATCGTTCTTGCTGGCGAGGCTGTAGCGTGTTGCATTCTGGTGCTGAAACCCGGGAATCTCAACATCGTCAGCACCATCGGAGACCCCTCGGCGACAGGGAGGATCCAGAACTGCAGGGAGGTAAGTTTCGGAGAGGTATGTCTGTCCTTGACTTTGGGTTGAATTTGTCTCCACCTTGGGAAGAATCAGTTGAGGCCTTAGTCATTGTATTTACTGTCCTTGCGCTTTTTCTCCTCGTCTCCTTCTGTGTACATCATGGCTGGTGCTAGTCTGTGCGGTGTGATCAGTCCGAGGTATATGAGCGGCAGCACCACCTGAGTGCACGGTAAGCCTCTTGTAGATAAAGGAGCGGTGCGCTGAATCTTTGCTTCCAAACAGCGACTGTAAGGCGGACATACATAAGCTGCTGGTTGCGAACTTCTTGCTTTCATTTTCGGTTGCTGTAAGACTGACGTACATAAGCCGCGGGCCCCCACTTACCATCATGGGTTCCTCACAGTCTATAGTAGCGACCTTGGAGACTGCTTAGACAACGGGACATTAAGATCGGACAGAGAACCCTAAAAAACTTTGTAAAGGAAGTTGACTGAGTCGCACCCTGGTATGCATGCTCAAGGTCACTGACCCTGACCTCTTGGAATAAACTAGGGAAAGATCTTGACCGCCACCTTACAGACNGGGACTTACNTCTAGGCACTAAGGCCATATGGAAGCTTGTTAAAAATTGCTTAGAAGATGAGACTTGTAAAACCGCTATAGCTAGTGGGCAGTGCACGTTTGGAGGAAGTTCAGGACAGCATGTCAGAAACCAAACGTAGCGAGAGGATGGGCGCGCGCAAAAAGAAAGACGTCTCCAAGGAAAAAGGACCCCCCAAAAAGGTAAATAGGGGGAGATATAAAAAGGGGGAAGACAAAGACGATCCCCCTGCAAATAAAGTTAAGAACATTTATCCCACCCAGGAGTTAGAAACCCTTGAGCTTGATAGCTCGTGCTCAGATTCTGGTGATGCTCTAGACCCTAGTGAAGAGTCAGAACTAGAAGAAGAAGCAGCAAAATATGAAGAAGAAAGATACGGCCCCAATCAAGGAGTGCAACTAAGAACTAATAAAAAAGGGGGTATACGGCCATCCTATAAGCTCCTTACACAGCCAGTGCCTAAACCCTCAGTGCCTCCACCATATGAATTAAGATATGGCGCCAGTGTTTTTTTACCCCAGGAAGAATTAAAAAAGATTCAAATGGCCTTTCCGGGTTTTACAACAGATGCCGGACGCGTATATGCCCCTGTAGAATATCAACAAAGAACTTGCTGAGTCCGTCCGTAACTATGGGGTCAATGCCAACTTTACCTTAGTGCAGGTTGAGAGATTCGCTAATGTGGCAATGACTCCGGCAAATGGTCGCTAAAGCGACCTTACCTAACATGGGACAATACATGGAATGGAAGGCCTTGTGGTATGATGCTGCCCAGAGCCAAGCGAGAACTAACGCGGTGGCAGAAAACAATGATCAAAGACAGTGGACCTTTGAGTTGTTAACAGGGCAAGGACAGTACGCTGCTGATCAGACTAATTATCCCGTAGCCGCATATGCCCAGATATCGGCAACCGCCATAAAGGCTTGGTAGGCTCTCACAAAAAAGGGAGAAGCTGGGGGCCATCTTACAAAAATCATCCAGGGCCCCCAGGAACCATTCTCAGACTTTGTAGCAAGAATGACTGAGGCTGCAGGCAGGATCTTTGGAGATCCTGAACAGGCCATGCCATTAACTGAGCAACTTGTTTATGAGCAGGCTACACAGGAATGCAGAACTGCGATCACTCCTAGAAAAAATAAAGGAATACAAGACTGGCTTAGAGTATGCAGAGAACTGGGAGGGCCACTTACCAATGCAGGCCTAGCTGCGGCTATAATACAATCACAAAAGCGCCCCTCTGCTAATAAACGAGGAGCCTGCTTTAACTGCGGGAAAATGGGTCACCTAAAGAAGGACTGCCCTCTCCCAGGACAGGCCCGAGTGGCCGCTCTCTGCACTCGTGTGGAAAAGGCTATCATAAAGCTAGTGAATGCCGCTCAGTCCGTGATATATAAGGGAGACCCTTGCCCCCAGTTAATGAGTCTGACAGCCGCCTACCAAAAAACGGGGTTGCGGGCCCCTGATCCCAGGGCCCTCACAAATATGGGAACCGATTTGTCAAAAGCCAGAGCAACTCAATAGAAATGAACCCCGAGGAGTCACAGGAGTGGACCTGCGTGCCACCGCCAACTTCCTACTCATGCCCCAAATGAATGTCCAACCCATCCAAGTTGAGGCTCCTAAACACCTACCTTCAGGAACAGTAGGTTTGATAATAGGGTGAGGATCATTGACTATGCAAGGACTTGTAGTCTATCCTGGAATAGTAGATCATCACCATTCACAAGAAATCCAGGTTCTCTGCTCCTGCCCTCAAGGAATTTTTTCCATTACATCAGGAGACAGATTTACACAGATGGTCCTATTGCCCTCAGGGAGAGAAGAGGGCACGCAGTCATATGGAAACAATTGTATGGGATCTTCTGGCCAAGATGCAGCATATCTAGTTATGCCACTAAACAACAAACCCACGCTGCATTTAACTATTTTTTTTTAAAGATTTATTTATTTATTATATGTAAGTACACTGTAGCTGTCTTCAGACACTCCACAAGAGGGCTCCAGATCTTGTTGCGGATGGTTGTGAGCCACCATGTGGTTGCTGGGATTTGAACTCAGGACCTTTGGAAGAACAGTCGGGTGCTCTTACCCGCTGAGCCATCTCACCAGCCCCTGCATTTAACTATTAATGGTAAAAACTTTCAGGGGATAATGGATACAGGCGCTGATAAGAGCATTATCTTCTCACATTGGTGGCCCCAAACCTGGCCTGTAAATAAATCCTCACACTCGCTACAAGGCCTGGGGTACCAATCATGCCCTACAATCAGCTCTGCGCAACTGGAATGGCAGACTTCAGAAGGGCAGAGAGGCGTGTTTACCCCCTATGTTCTTCCATTACCAGTCAACCTTTGGGGGAGGGATATTCTCTCAGAAATGGGCCTAACCCTAACAAATGAGTACTCCACACAAGCTGTCAAAATCATGAGTAAGATGGGCTACAAAAAAGGAAGAGGTTTAGGAAAAGGAGAACAGGGTAGACTTGAACCTATCCCACAGGAGGGTAATAAAGGAAGACAGGGCTTGGGTTTTTTCTAGCGGCCATTGAGGGTTCTATGCCCATACCATGGCTTACAGGGGAAGCCGTGTGGGTTCCTCAATGGCCCCTATCCTCTGAAAAATCGGAAGCTATCACTGATTTGGTTAAGGAACAAATACGCCTGGGACATTTAGAACCCTCTACTTCACCTTGGAATACCCCAATTTTTGCTATTAAGAAAAAATCAGGAAAATGGAGGCTTCTCCATGATCTCAGNGCAATTAATGCCCAAATGAATCTTTTGGGCTCCATCCAACGGGGATTGCCCCTATTGTCTGCTCTGCCCAGACATTGGAGAGTTGTTATTCTAGACATTAAAGATTGCTTTTTCTCTATACCTTTGTGCCCTCAAGATAGGCCATGGTTTGTTTGCCTTTACTGTTCCAGCCCTTAACCATATGGAGCCCGATAAACAATTTCAATGGAAGGTACTCCCTCAGGGCATGGCAAATAGCCCCACCATGTGTCAACTTTTTGTACAAACAGCCCTGAAACCTGTAAGACATCGGTTCCCCACCTTGCTTCTCGTACATTATATGGATGACATACTCCTTTCACATAAGGACATGACAGTGTTGCAGGAATCTTATCCATTTTTGATACAAATATTAGCACAATGGGGATTGCAAATAGCAGCAGAAAAGNTGCAAATTTCAGAAGTGGGCACATTTTTAGGTTCTATTATATCTCCCACTAAGATAACCCCTCAGAAATTAGAGATTCGCAGAGATCATTTACATACCCTAAATGATTTTCAAAAATT